>NC_043711.1:5815303-5829417 GCF_006229205.1 Suricata suricatta | reverse complement strand
CCCCCCCCCCAGTCTCCTCAGGGCCTGGGGAACGAGTCTGGATTTATTGCATCCTCTGGGGCATCCCGGCCAGCATTTGCTGTTCAGGCCGACGCCTGGAAAGGCCCCCATTGGGCTGGCTCCTGCCTTTTCTCACCCGGGCAACGTTGGAGGAGAGAGGTTTCCAAGCACAAAATGAGGCACGCCACCTCCCCCCCCCCCCCCCCCCCGCCCCGCCCCGGCCGTCTCCCCCAGGGTAACCGCAGGGAGCTGGGACAGCCTGTGCCACGGCTGCCCATTGCCCCTGCCACCCCCAGTCCTGGCCACATTCCCACTTCTGCCTCCGGTGAGGGAGGCCAGATGCAGGAGAGGGGGCGGGGGCCCAGCCCAGGCCAAGAGGCTGTCCTGACATGTTTATATTTACAGAAGGAGAAAAGCCAGAGACACAAGGAAACCTTTCGGGCGGTGGCAGAGGAGACGGGAGTCCATAGAGGCTGTCCAGCCACCGGGGATGGGACTGGAGTGAGCTGGGGAACAGGGAGAACCACGGGAAGGGGCAGGCGAGCCCGGGGCCAGCCATGGCCAGGGATGTGGGCGTTCCCCCAGAGACCGGAGAAGAGAGCCCCTTGCCTATGAAGGACAGAGGGAGGGAGTAGAGGCAGAGGAGGAGCAGCCGGGTGGGGGCGGGGGGGGGGTGGTGGCAAAGATCAGCGGGTGCCAAGGACAGAGTCAAGGAGAAGGGAGGCCGTGCAAACCGTAGGTGGGGGCTCCAGCCGGCAGACCCAGACTCACGTCCTGCTCCCTAAAGAATGAAGAGCAGGGCCTCCAGAGCTACCCGCACGCCCGCGTTCCCAGCCTCACACCGCACAACAGCACGCAACCCGGTGTCCCCCGCGGGTCGAACGGGAAACAGCCTGTGGCTTTGCTGATGTGCATACAGTGTGGTCCTTCCAGAAACCAGGATTTTTTAAAAGTTTATTTGGGTTTTTAAAAATTTTTTTTATTATTTATTTTTGAGAGAGAGAGAGAGAGAGAGAGAGAGAGAGAGCATGAGCAAGGGAGGGGCGGAGAGAGAGGGAGACACAGAATCCGAAGCAGGCTCCAGGCTGGGAGCTGTCAGCAAAGAGCCTGATGCAGGGCTTGAACCCACAAACTATGAGATCATGACCTGAGCCAAAGTCAGATGTTTAACCGACTGAGCCGCCCAGGCCCCCCATTTGTTTTTAGAGAGAGAAAATACATGCCGGGGGGGAGGGACAGAGAGAGAGGGAGAGAGAGAGAATCCCAAGCAGACTCCACACTGTCAGCACAGGGCCCGGCATGGGGCTCGAACCCGTGCACCGTGAGATCACGCCCTGAGCCGACACCAAGAGCTGGACATTTAACTGACTGAGCCACCCAGGCACCCCAGACAATAGAATGTTATTCAGCCTTAAAAAGGAATGAAATTCTGATACATGCTAGAATGCGGATACACTTGGAAACATTACACTGAGTGAAATAGACCAGACACGAAAGGACAAATATCACACGATTCCACTTACTTGAGGTCCCCAGACAAGGCAAATTCATAGACAGGCAACGGATTAGAAGTTACCAGGTACCGTAGTGCCACGGAGCTGCACACTTAAAAATGGTTACAATGGCAAATTTTCTGTCACGTCCACGTGACCACAATAAGGAGGAGGAGGAAAGGTAAAAACCGTGGAGAGCTCCAGGTGGGCCAGGTCGGTGGGAAAAGCCAGACCCCGCAAGCCTCCTGTTTCCAGGTACTTTCAGTCTTGAATTGGAAGCTTCTCCGAAAATCCCTGATACCAGGCATTAGCAGGGGCCTCTGTGTCCTCCCTCACCTGGTAAGGACTGGCCCAGCCTGACCAAACAGTCCAGAGTTAGAGCTGCAAGACTGAGCAAACACAATTACAGGACACCGGTTAGATTCGAATGTCAAATACTGCAGTGCTTTGGAAAATACTTATCCTAAAAAAAATACTTGGGGTTTATCTGAAATTCAGATATAACGGAGTGTCCTATATATTCTCTTTGGGGACTTTTTTAAATCACATTGATTAACACCACCATCGATCTTTTTATTTATTTATTTGTATTTACTTATTTATCTTAAAGTAACCTCTACATGGGGCTTGAACTCACAACCCTGAGATCAAGAGTGACATGCTTTATCAACTGAGCCAGCCAGGCACCCTCCTGGGGGACCCGTGTAGAGTCCATGAAGGGGACCGTGTTCCCTCAGTGGTCCCTTCAGGCCACCCGATGGGACAGTGTCTCACAGGCTGCCTGAGACCACAGAGAGGCCTGGGGGCCATGTGTCAGCTCTGACCTTGCAGGAAGCAACGGGGAGAGGCCCTCCCACCCAGATCTGCAGATCCTGACAGCCCGGCTTACCTGGCCTTGAGGAGTCAGGAAGGCAGCCTGCAGGGCATGCCCAAGCTGGCTTTTGAAGGATGAATAGGAGTTCACCAGGCCCACTGTAGCCGGGCTGGGAGAGCAGGTTTTGCAAGGGGAGGAAAAGGCAAGTTCCCAGGCTGGGGGTGGGGGTGGGGGAATGGCAAACAGAATGATTGGGAAGGAGAGAGAGAGAGAAGAAAAAGGAATAGGGGAAGGAGAGAGAGGCGTGACGAAGCACAGAAGGCTCGGATCCAAACAGACCTGAGTCTGAGTCCCGCTGTGTGATCCAGGGTGAGTCTTTGCTCCTCCCTGAGCCTCAGTCTCCCGATCTGGAAAGCGGGACAACAATGCCCCCTGGTGGAGTGGCTGTGGCATTAGTGACAATGCAGGTTTCTCCCAGGAGCACTAGCCACGCTCCTCCGAGTGTCTTCAGCGTCTCACAGGGCCTGGCAGGCTGCTGCCTCCACGGGGGGCGGGCGGCAGCTTGAGGCTGCAGAGCGGCTGACCCCGGAGCCTTTGGTAACGTGCCCCCTAGGCTCCTACCTATCTGGGAGGGGAAGGTGTTGGCTTGAGCGCTCAGGTGCTCCAGACCCTGAGGGAGCGGGGCCAGAAACAGGAGACGTGAGCCAGGTGAGTCGTAGACACATTGGGTCCAGTACTGTCAAGAGTTAACATCTTGGTCATCTGTTGGTCGTAGATCCCCTCACATGAGTCTTCGCTCTTTATTTTAATGTTTATTTATTTTTTGAGAGACACACACACAGTGTGAGAGCAGGAGGGGTGAGAGAGAGGGAGACACAGAATCTGAAATAGGCTCCACGCTCAGAGCTGTCAGCACAGAGCCTGATGTGGGGCTCGAACCCATGAACCGTGAGATCATGACCTGAGCTGAAGCCAGACACTGAGCCACCCGTGTGCCCTGACTCTTGCCTTTAAAATATGTATATATTACACTAACCTGATTTTTCTAGATTCCCGAGTTTGAGGGGCCTCCCCTTTGATTTTGTGCCTGAGGCGAGGTCCCCACTTCCTTAGCCTAACCTGGGTCTGGGAGGGACACTTGGGGTCCAACAGAGCCATGAGGAAATGTACCAAGCACCCCAGGAACAAGACCGGGAGCCTTGATGCTGCATGAAATTCTGCCCTTAGCACCAAGAGTGACTTCTCTCTGTGCTGGGAGTTTACAAACTGTATTCGACGACCTTAAACAAGGTGTGGGGAGGAAGGCAGGGCAGAGGTTAGTACCCCCTTTATAAGCCGATCAGAGGGAAACCCAGCGAGCAAGGTGGAGTCAGGGCTAGACGTCCAGACTTCCAGCCCCCTGTTTTGGGATGAGGCCTTGAAAGCCCAGGTTAAACAAATCGTTTGGGGTGAGGGACTATCCCCCATTCCACCCCACCTGTGGGAGGGGGATGGGCAGGGGTCTCTGGTGACCTCGGTCAGCGCCGTCTTCTTCTCCCCCACGGGTCTCCAGGATGACGGTACTCCGGGACAGCTCAGCGACAGCACGGAGGACCTCAGCTTGGACCTGGAGGCCCTTCAGGGCAGCGAGTATCTCCAAGACCTGGGCCTTGAGGCCTTTCCCCATGGCCAGCCTGGGGGGCCCAGGGACAGCGGCCCCCCCAGCGAAGAGGCCGGAGGTGACTCGCCCTTCTCCAGCTCAGCACGGCCCCAGGGCAGGGCTCGGAGACGCAGCTGGGAGAGGTCTCGGAGCTGCTCGGAGAGCTGGCAGAGGTGAGGCTTCCTACCCACGCCCCCGCGACAGGGCAGGGCCTCCCCGGGCTTGAGGGGCGGTGTCTGCACTGTCCAGCCCCCAAGACCCTCTCCCAAGACACACGCGTGCCCACACACACAGCCTGGGAGGGCAGACAGGCCCACACGCACGTCGAATAAGCACGCACAACCCGGAAGTGAAGCCCGCATGCTGGGGCGGCAGGTGCACGCCGGTCCCGTGCACGCTGAGCGTGGGTGCCCGCGGGCTTCCGCCCTCGCCCCGCTCCAACCCATACAGCAGGGGCTGCATGTGTGACCCGTCGCCACACATGCACTTGTGATTAAAATGCAGACATGTGCTTGACTCCACACACAGCAGCAGCCCTGCACGGGGCTGGGGGCGGGGGGGGGGGGGGGGGAGGCTTTACCCACCCGCACCTGCCTCCCTCAACCCTTCCCAAGTCACCACAAATGGAAATCCGGTCTGTGTAAAATGGGGCGTCCGCTATATAAAGGTGTGGACCCACCTGCAAATTCCCCAGCAGGGCTCCCCCGACCTCTCCTCCAACATGGGGAGAAGGAACACCTCCCTACACCCTGACCTCTCCCCGCTGCCCCAGGAGGGACCGCCCACAGGGCCCCCCAAGCCCCTGGATGTGGAGTCGGGGAAACAAGTGGAGGAGACACACCGAAGCCCTGACTTGCTCACCTCTTCCTCCAGGCTCAGTTTCAAGGCGGCGGCTGAGAATGAGGGGGCCTGTCTCCCCCGGACGCTGGCTAGCCTTGCTCTGAACTTGCCAGGAGAGGATCTGCAGGCCTGGACCCAAGAGTGTCTGCCTGGGGGTGGGGCCCCAGCAGAGCACCCAAGCAAGGTGGGTGCGACCCTCAGCCACCCTTGACAACAACGCACATGGCTCAGGGTGGGGGGCAGGGGGGGGTAAAGGTCCTTACCTGCACCTAGGAGGACTCACCTAGGAGGACTTCCCTGTCACAGCAGGGTTGTCACAGCGGGGTTGTCACAGCGGGGTTGTCCTCGGGGTGGGAGGGGGGGGAGCACATAACCGGGGCGTCACTGAGTCCTGAGATCTCAGCCCAGGCCTGAGGGCTCTTCACTGGGGTGGGGGCCACAGTAGGGGGTCCGTGGTCACAAGTCTAACCCCGATCTGAGGGGCAGGGGGAGATGTCTCCACATCTTTGTGGCTGGAAGGAAGCCCATCTGTGCCCCGGTAGGTCTTGTCTCAGGTCCGGGGCTCCTGCCTCGGGTCTGTAGGCTGTGGCGGAGGCGTCTTTGCCCAGGACTGTGACCTGGGGAGAAACGCCTGTCGGGCCGGCATCCGGAGGTCAGAATTTGGGGGCTCCAGCCCTCAGCTGCCACTGCTGTGGGGACCCCAGTGGCCGAGAGGATCCGCCCCCTGCAGCTGCAGGATGGGGCTAGGGACCCTCGACCTAGCGAACTGGCCCGCAACCGGGCTGCCTCCCTGGCTTATCGAGACGCTTACTCCCACAGGAATGTGACAGCCCTGAGAAAAGAGTGAGGTCACAGTCGGTGCCCATGTCCTTTGATGAGATCAGCTCCCTGGAAATCTCTCCGGCTTTGGAGGTGCCCAGTGCAGTTGTTCAAGGTAACACGGCCTGGGGGTTCCCTCGTTCAAGCCAAGGCGGGGAGGGGGGTTCTGCTGGAGGGCTCCCTGGAGGGGGCCCCAGTTGGGCCTGAGAGGTTGAGAAAGGGCTGCTGGTAGAGGGGACTCAGGGGCAGGAACTGGGGCCCAACTTCTTGTGGGGGGCGGGGCAGAGGGGGAGAGACGCCTGGCATCTGCCCCTGTCCTTGCGCTGGGCCTCCAGCCGGAGGGAACCGCACCACCGCACCACTGCAACGCTCTTGCTCACCTAGGGCTCTTCTGCCTCAACCTCTGGCCCCTCCTTTATCTCTGAACCTCCATCCTGAGAACCTGTGTCTCTGCTGTCGGATAGACCTGAAATCTAAACCCAAAACTACCACATTTTAAAAAAAAATTTTAATTTTATTTATTTTTGAGAAAGAGAGAGAGTGCAAGCAGGGGAGGGACAGAGAGAGAGGGAGACACAAGCAGGCTCCAGGCTCTGAGCTGTCAGCGCAGAGCCCGACGCAGGGCTCGAACTCATAAACTGCAAGATCTACCACTTTTTAATAAACCTCTGAGCCCTTGTGGCTTTCTCTGTAGGAATGGAGCAATGCACGTATCTGTGCAGGGCTACCTGGGGGCTCAGGGAGCACACCTGTGCACAGTACTTAGTGAACCGTAAACACTTGAGACACGGGGTGGGGGGGCAGGGGTGCGGTTCCAACGCTGGCTCTCTGCCCCCTTGGCATCTCCCCTCCCTGAGTGGCAAGCCCCCTCTGGACCACCTCCAGTTCTGCAGGGATGGGTCAGAGGGGGTCCACACAGGCCCAGCCTGCCCCAGAGCCCCCTCACACCTACGCCTCCTGGGGCGGGGGCTTCTCCCAGGCCTGGAGCCGCCGGTGCTGGAGTGCATGGAGAAGGACCACGTGGAGCCAGATCACGTGTGAGTGTCTGCCTCGTGGTGGGGAGGGGGCCCCAGAGGACAGCCAGGGGGCCAAGCCTGGCGTCCCTCCCAAGCGCCCCCCATGATCTCGGTCTTCTCTCCCACACCATCCCTGTCCCAGAGGACAGACCCAGACCCCTCAGAGAGGTTCTCAATATAGCGTCAGGGGAGGGGCAGGATCTCCGGGGCAGGAGCTGCATCAGGACCTGGGGACTGGCCTGTGGGCGATCACAGCAGGTCTTGGGGGGGGAAGTGTGTCTGTAACCTGGGCAACCGTGCACTGTTTTCATCGGCACCTCCCCCGCCCCCGCCCCAGGCTGATTGTCCAGAAGGTGCTTCAGGAACTCCGACAGTACCACGGGTGAGTGGGCAGGGGGGCCATGTGCCAGGGAACAGGGCTGGGGAGGCTGACAAGTGGCCAGTGCGGGGAGAGAGCCTCGGGGGCCAGGTGTGGGAGTGGACAGGCAGGGCGACAGGTGTGGAGAAGACAGGGAGATACGGGAGAAAAACAGGGACAAGAGAAGTGGGGGGAGGGACGCATGTGGAAAGGACAGGGGACATGAAAGGCGGGGGGTGGGGGGAAGCCAGCCTAGACGGTACCTTTGCACAAATGAGAATTGATACTTCTCTCCCATGATGCTGCCATTTGCTAGAAACCCTTCCTGACAGGCTGATTTTGTCTGATCAAGAGGTGTTCCCACCCTCTGCTGGAAAATCGGTCCCAGTGACCATGGACAGAGCCCGCGGTGGGAGGGATGGGGGGTCTTGGATGTGGACCCAGGGCACGGGAAAGTGGGAGGCGGTGAGAGGCAGGAGCTGCGGCATCTGGGGAGGGAGGGGCTGCCAACCCACACACCTGTCCCCTCTGATCCTGCAGGGCCCGACAGAGGGCTCGCCTGTCAGTCAGCCCCGGGGAAGCCCCCTCAGACCTCACCTGGTTTGAGTTCCTGTCTGAGTAAGTATGCAAGTGGAAGCTCTGGACGGGCCTAAAACTGGATTTGCACACGTTTACCTGTGACCCTGAGCTGGGAGTGGGAGGTAGGGCCCCCCACCATCCCCTCACCAAACTTCCAGGGCAGCGATGGAGGTGGGGCCGGGGAGGCTCCTCAGACACGAAGAGCAGAGGAAGACTTCCTGGAGGAGGTGACAGCCTGAGTTGGCTTCCGATAGAAGAATAGGGATTCACCACCACCTGGAGAGAAAGGAGTGTCTTTCTGTTCCCCAGAAAGGAAATGGTGTCGGCATGGGCTGGGAAGAGGGAGGGTCAGGAGGCCCCAGATCCCCTCTGTGACACTAAGGAGCACGGCTCTCTGGTGCCTGGTAACAGTGAGCACACACAGGCTGGGGGGGAGGGAGGGGGCTGCACACGGGATGTGTGGGGTCTCCCTCCAGTGGGTAGATTCCGCAGAGGCTGGGTGTGTCTGCTGCTGACTTAATAAATAGAGTTGATCCTTGAACAACATGAGTTTGAACGGCATGGGTCCGTTTATATGTGGATTTTTTTCAACAAATACTGTACAGGACCATAAATGTATTTTCTCTGCCTTATGATTTTGTTGTTTAAAAAAAAGTTTTATCTTTTTATTATTGAGAGAGAGAGAACGCGAGTAGGGAAGGGCAGAGATAGAGAGGGAGACAGAGAATCCCAAGCAGGCTCTGTGCCGTCACCACAGCACCTGACGCAGGGCTCGAACCCTCGAACCACAAGGTCACGACTTGAACTGAAATCAAGAGTCAGACGCTTAATCGACTGAGCCACCCAGGCGCCCCTCTTTCTTATGATTTTCGCAATAACATTTTCTTTTCTCTAGCTTACCTCGTTGTTAGAACACAGTACCTAATCCCTATAACATATAAAATATGTGTTGATTGACAGTTTGCATTATCAGTAGTTAAGTTGGGGGGAGTCAGAAGTTATATACAGGTTTTTGACTGTGCAAAGGATTGGTGCCCCAACCCCTGCGTTATCCAAGGGTCAAGTGTATTTATTAAATGAGGGGGTGTCAGTAATCCAGGAGAGGCGGGACAGTGAACCGGGGCTGGAGAGTAAGGAAGGATGAAGGGAGCAGGATTTGAGAGCTATCCCAAAGGAGAAATGGGCAGGATTTGGCGGCTGATGAGAAACTGGGGTCAGGGGTGAATCAGAGGGAGGAGGCAGACATGGATGGAGCCGAGATTTCCAGCCCGGGCCCGCTGAGGGACCCCACGTTAGAGACCGTGTCATAGTCCCCTCTGTGAACCCAGTAGCTCCATCTCCTGGAACTTGGCAACCACCCGTGTTTGTTGAGTGAATAAATGATTGAGAGGAGGAAGGAGAGAGTTGGGAGACCACAGAAGAAGTGAACCAGGATGAGGGGGCCACCGGGAGACAAATTCCAGGTGGGGTCCAGGAGCGACCTTCGGAACAGGCTGAAAATGGCCCTCTGGGCCTGATGCCCCTCCCTGTTCATCTTTTCCACCCCTTAGGAGGGAGGACAGAGCCAGCAAGATCGAGCGGAGTGACAGGAGCACCAGGGTGAAGCGCAGACTGAGCTCCCTCCGCTGTCGAGTCACCAGACAGAAGGAGAAGGTCAGTGGGGGGGCCGGACCAGGGTGGGGGAGGGCACCCCGTCCACCTTCTCCGCTTTGTCAGGTCGTCCCTGGCCTTAGAGCCCCGTGATGCCAGGGAAGCCTGAATGTGCAGGGCGTTCTGAGGTTCATTTCTGTCCCCCACAGGGGAAGAGCCCGGCACAACCGAAGGACAAGGGCCAGGATGCCAGAGAGAGGAAGGAATGCATCAGCGGGCACCAGCTGGCGCAAGGAACCTTCTTCGGCCACTCCAGCTGCCCCCTGTGTGGCAAACCCTTCCTGAGCTCCGGTAAGTCCAGTGGCCCTGCCCAGGCCTCCGGATGGCAGCCACTCCGTCACCTTCACTGCCTCTAAATCTGTCTTCGTGGCCTCCTTTGCTGGTTGCTTCCTCATCCCACTTCACCCCTGCCAAGTGCAGGCTGACCTCCAGCTCCCTGGAGAGCGCCAGGTCCCTAAGGGCAGGGGCCATGTGGTTACCTCAGTTTTTGTCACTGCAAAACTCCTCTTGAAGAATTCTGACTCGCACAGTGTGTTAGCTAGGGCTGCCTGACATCCACAATCTGGGATGCTTGAACAAACTGAATTGTACAGCGGACTCTTGAACAACATGGGGGTGAGAGACGCTGACCACCCACCCCATCCCCACTCTGTGGAGTCGAAATCTACGTACAACTCTTAGCACTATTTTGGCACAACAGACTAACTCCTCCTACCCCTCCACAGGGGGTGAGTAGCCCCTTTATGTTTTTTATTTATTTTTGAGAGACAGAGAGAGTGCGAGGAGGGGAGGGGCAGAGAGAGAGGGAGACACAGAATCTGAAGCAGGCTCCAGGCTCTGAGCTGTCAGCACAGAGCCCGACACAGGGCTCGAACTCACAAACTGTGAGATCATGCCCTGAGCCGAAGCCGGACACTTAACGGACTGAGCCCCCCCCCCGGTGCCCCTCCCCTGGACTTTTAATTTAATTTAATTTTACTATTATTTTTTAATGTTTATTTGTTTATTTTTGAGAGAGAGAGGGAGTGTGTACAAGTAGGGGAGGATCAGAGAGAGAGAGGAACAGAGGATCCAAAGCTGGCTCTGCACTAATAGCGGAGAGCCCAACATGGGGCTCAAACTCACGAACCTCGAGATCATGACCTGAGCCTAAGTCCAATGCTCAACCCACTGAGCCACCTGGGTGCCCCTGGACTCTTAATGTTAGAATCACAGAAAAGTGGAGAGAGCAGATAGAGTCACTTTATAACTTTCCTCTGGGTTCCCACCATGTTAGCATCATTAGTGACCACAGTACATTTATCACAACTTAGGAGCCAACATTGGCGCAGTAATTTTTAAAAATTGTAATGTTTATTTATTTTTGAGAGAGAGAGAGAGAGAGAGCATGAGAGGGGAGGGGCAGAGAGAGAGGGAGACACAGAATCTGAAGCCCTGTCAGCACAGAGCCCGACGTGGGGCTCGAACCCATGAACCATGAGATCATGACCTGAATCGAGGTCGGACGCTTAACTAACTGAACCACCCAGGCGCCCAGATGCAGTATTATTAATCAAATTAGATTTCCCTCAGATTTCACCAGATTTCTTCTTCCACTCAGGTTTTCTCTATTTCAGGACCCAACTCAGAATAGTGTAGTATCTATGACCATCCTGTCTCCCTAGTTTCTCTGGTCTGTGAAGTTTTCTCAGTGTTTCCATAATGCTCATGACCTTCACAGTCTTGAGAAGTATCAGCCAGGTGTCTAGTGGCACAATGTTCCCCACTGGGCGTGTCCGATGTCTTGTAATTAGACCGGGGTCATGGGCCTGGGAACTCTCTCCCTTCCTCATATCAGGACGCGATCAGCGTCACGTCCCTGTGGGTGTTAACCTTCATCCCCTGGTCAAGGTAACATCTACCAGGTTCCTATTTTCTTCCCTTTCCGTACTCTGCTCTTCGGAAGCAAGTAACTCAATCCAGCGTGCTCTCAGGATGCTGGGAATCAAGGTCCACCCCCGGAGACAACTTTCAGGACGGATTTTAGAGGTCGCAAAAGATTCGAGTTCGTGTAGAAGAAAATATGTGGGTGCCCTTAGCAGGGTGCCTCGTACACATGGCCTATGGCAGCACCCGTCCTCATCCTCTGTTCTTGAGTTAAAGCTACCGTCAAAATCACAGACCTCCCCAACCGTAGCTTCCCATGCTTGTGTCAGGAGGCCGGGGGGCCAGCAGAGCTGTGGTCCAGTCCCAGCAGGCTGAGATTCCTCCCAGGTTTAACTAGCCACAAACCTACCTACCCCTGGAGGTATTCAAAGCCAGAGGTTACTCTCTGTCCCTTAGAGGAAACAGTAAATCAGTCCCACAGTAAGTTCAACAGAACAGGGAATGAATGAGTCACACTCCAGGTAATTACGGAAGGCGGGTGTCCAGCGGTGAAGCTGAGGTGCGTTCCCAGAGACCAGTCCCACTGACGGAACACCATTCCAGACAGTCTTGTTAATGGCCTTGGCCTCTGAAGTTCCTCCTGGTCTGACCCCGCCTCCCTCTCCACTTTTCCCTTCCACTGCTCAGCCACGCTGCAGGCCTGTGGCTGCCCACGTACCTCCCTGCAGCCTGCTCTTTCAGCGCTGTTCCTGGAACGCCCTCGGCCACATAACTCTTCATCACCCTTTAACACAAAGCTCGGACCACTTCCCCCAGGAAGCCGGGGTTGCAGATTAGGCTACTGTACCAGTGTCTGAGTGTCTCTCAGGGCAGTTGCTGTTAGCCAAGAGGACATTGGCAGTATCTAGAGGCAATTTTTTGTCATCAGGCCAGGAGTGCCATTCAACATCCTCTAATACGTAGAACACCCCCCCCCTACACCCAACAACAGAGAACCATCCAGCCCCAATTGTCAATAGTGCCAAGAGTGAGAAACACTGCCCTAGACCTAGGCTCCCTACGTCTCCTTAGCTCTTAGCAGAGTCCCTGGCCCATGATAAGGACTAAATAAGTGCAGAGCAGTTGGATAGATACAAGATAAGAGATACCTCCTGCTGCTGCCAGGCTCCTTGAGAAACTTGATGTCTGCATGTAGGGAAGAATTGTCAACCTGAAGGTTTCTATATCCAAGGTAGCTATAAAAATAAGGATCCTGCCACTTTTCCTGCTTAAAATCTTCAATGGCTCCCCACTGCCTTTGGACTAAAGTTCCAAAGTCATCAGAATTCAGAGAGTGGACATTTACACATCCATTGAGACCTCAAAAGTGTCAGGGCTTCTGACCTCTGAGGAAGCCCGTCCTTGCACTTCTGGACCTCCCATTCCCTGGACGTGCCCCCTCTCTTGACCACGACGCAATGGACTTCGACGGAAGGCAGGTCACTTGGGGACTCTGTCACCCTCTTTCTGAACTGAGGGCTCTCCACCACAGACTGTGGGTGTTTTGAAGTGGATTTGGCTTGGAAAGATCTCGGCTTGGTTGGCCAGCTTGAACCTTGGGTGAAAGAGGTGCTTGGCTCCTCTCCTGATTACTGCCCTGCTGCTGCACCAGGGGTGGACCTGGTGAGGGGTGGAGCAGCCTCAGAGCTCAGTGGTCTGATGACGCCTGAGGGGGTGCAGGCACTGGGGGCGGGGAGGCATCTGGCGTGTCTTTGAGTGTCTAAGAACACCTGTGTGTGTTGTGGGCGGGTCTGGCATGTATTTTAGACTCTGGACACCTGTTTGGGGGTATCTGACAGCATCTGTATCAGAGGTATCTGGTATGTGTTTGGGGGAGTATCTAAACGTTTTTGAGTAGAGTCTTTGACACATTTCTCTCTGGGGGTGTTTGCTCCTGGGTGAAGAGGTCTGGTACTTTTGGGTATTTGGCATGTTTTTCGTGTTCTTAATAGTTTGGGGGTAACTAACAGATCTAGGTGGGGTGTCTGATCTATTTGGGGTACCCGAAAGCATGTTTTGAGTATCCGATGGCACCTGCCTGGGTGCCTAGGAGGAGTTTTGGGTATCTGGAAGGACCCATGTAGATGAGAGCCATTTGGCTCATTTTCCCCAGACTTGTCTAGCTTCCTGCAATCTACGCTGCCCCTTCTTCGCAGGTGACAGACCTGTTCTGTCCATTTCTTGAACCCTGTCCTCAGACTCTTCCCCGCCCCCGGCCCCGGCCTCGGTAACCCTTCGACGTCCCCCGGCGCCCGCCGATCCCCGGCTCCAGGCACCCCTGATTCCTTCAAGATGCCCCCCAGCCCCGCTGACCTGCCCCTCCAAGGATCGCCCTCACACCCTCATCGCAGGGACCCTCCCAGTTCGGTCCCGGAGTCCCCCACTAGGCCGGGCGGGGGACCCTCCCCGCAGCTCCATTCTCAACCCTAAACAAAGTCCGCGTGAGCCACGCCCCCTTCCGGACCCACGCCCTCCGACCCGCCCTCGGGGCGGGCCCGCGCGTGCGCAGGTCTCCCGCGCGGCTTCCCGCTTCCGGCCCCGTGCGGCGGGCTGCTGTGGATCCGGGGAGGCCGGGCGGCAGCGGCGGCGGCGACGAACGGCCTGCGGGGACCGGGCTGAGGTGAGGGCAGCGAGCCGGGTTCGAGGAGAACAGAGCTCGGGGTGGGAGGCCTCGGGCTCCGGGAAGGCGCCGTCCGGCCCCGGGGATGGCCCGGGGCGCGGAACCCCGGGGCTGCCTCACCCTGGGATCAGGCCCCCCTGGAGTCCTCCAAACTGCCTGCGGGTCCTGCAGTTCTGGCGGCCCCTCGGGTGCATGTGGGCTCCAGCTGGCGAATGCAGAGGTGCAGACGATGCCCGCCGGCCCCGGCCCAGCTCCAGCCGTCGGGCGGTGCCGCCTCTCCCTAGCTCAGGATGGCGAGGTCTCCGAGCTCCAGCTTCTGGAGCTCCCGGGGCAGGACCGAGGAAATAGTGATTAGCATAAGCGGTGACCGGCGCCGTGGGG
>NC_043711.1:5804756-5815203 GCF_006229205.1 Suricata suricatta | reverse complement strand
TTTGTAGTTAAAATTGACCTTGAGTGTAAAATTCAACCTGCTTGCTTCTAGCCTTTTGTCCTTAGTTTTCAACAGAGTATAAAGTTGCGGTTGGTTGTGCTCTAAGTAGCAAATATACCAGCTGATTTTATCTTGAAATAAATATTTCTCAAGATTTAACTATCCTGCATGGTTACATTTTAAACTCATATTACTCTCTTTTTAAAAAAAAAATTGTTTTAATGTTTATTTATTCTTTGATAGAGAGCACCGTCAGGGGAGGGTCAGAGAGGGAGGCACAGAATCTGAAGCAGTCTCCGGGCTCTCAGCTGTCAGCACAGAGCCTGATGTGGGGCTTGAACTCATCAACTGTGAGATCAAGACCTCAGCTAAAGTCAGATGCTTAAGCGACTTGAGCTACCCAGGCGCCCCCCTTTTTTCCTTAATATAACAGCTTTATTGAAATAGAATTTATCTGTCTTAAAATTCACCCTTTTAAAGTGTGCTGTTTAGTGCATTTTTTTTTTAAGTTGATTTTGAGAAAGAAAGAGCACACGGGAGAGGGGCAGGGAAAGAGAGAATCCCAAGCATGCCTCGCACCACCAGCATGGAGCCCTTTGTGGGGCTCAAACTCACGAACCTCAAGATACCTGAGCCGAAATCAAGAGTCTGATGGTTGGGGCTCCTGGGTGGCTCAGTCGGTTAAGCTGCCGACTTCAGCTCAGGTCATGATCTCACAGTGTGTGGGTTCGAGCCCTGTGTCAGGTCCTGTGCTGACAACTCAGAGCCTTGTAGCCTGTTTCAGATTCTGTGTCTCCCTCTCTCTCTGCCCCTCCCCCACTCATGCTCTGCTCACTCTGTCTCAAAAATAAATAACTATAAAAAAAAAAAAGTCTGATGCTCAACCAACTGAGCCACCCTGGGGTCCTTGTTTTTGTTGTTGTTTTGTTTTGTTTATTTTTGAAAGCGAGAAAAGCACGTGTGTGGGAGGGGCAGAGAGAAAGGGAGACAGAATTCCAAGCAGGCTCCACACTGTCAGCACAGAGCTTGACACAGGGCTCGAACTCATGAACTGTCAGCTCATGACCTGAGCAGAAAAACCGAGGGCTTAACTGACTGAGGCGCCCCCTCCAGTGATTCTTAATACTTTCCCAGAGTTGTGCCACTGCCACCACTATCTAATTCAGAACATTTTATCATCTGGTTACTCTTGCGGGTGAGTTTCAGGAGGAGAGAAAGCAAAAGAAAGAGGTGGCAGCGTACGCGGGGGTCCTACAGCTCCTTTTTGGCATGGGACAGAGGGCAGGAAGGAATGTGTCCAATTGCTTGGCCGAAGCGAAGCTTGGCACAAGCGAAGACCAATGGGGACTGGTGGGGACCGGTGGGGACCAGTGGGCCACAAAGCCGGGGGCGAGGACGCTGCTCATGATCCCAGGATACGGTCCTTGACGGCCCTTGTGCTCTTCTGCAGCAGCCGCTTGGAGGCTTCTTGCCAAAGAAATTAATTAAAGGGCGATGGGGAGATGGAAAGACAGGTCCCCCTCGCTACTGCTGGCGAGGCTGTCGAAGGGGGCAGCCACTGTGGGAAAGCCGTCGGGTGTTCCTTCAGGAGTTAAACCTGGGGTCACCTTAGGATCTAGCAATTCCCCCCCCAGGGAGATGAACATACAGGCCCGTACGGACTGGCGCTCCCTCGCGGGAGTGGGTTCACAAGAGCCAACTCAAATGTCGATCCGATGAATGGAAAAGTGAAATGCAACCCACCCATACAGTTCACCAGTAAAAAAAAGATGGGAGAACATGGGTGAGCCTTGGAGACGGCACACTGAGTGAGAGAAGCCAGTCCCAAAAAGCTGCGTGTCTTCCATTTCTGTGAGATATCCAGAATGGGAAAGTCCATAGAGACTGAAAATAGAGGAGTTGCTGCCGGAGGCTGGAAGGAGGGGCGCGGGGAGTGACAGCCCAGGGGCGCAGGGTTTCTTTTGGGGACTGTGCTGATAGGGACACGATACTGAATATACTAGACGCCATCCAATCGTACGCTCTAGAGGGGCGAGCTGGATAGTATGTGAATCCCATCTCAGTAAAGCTGTGGAATAGGAGCAGAAGGCAGGGCCACGGGTAAGAACTAGCACTAGCAGCACAGCGATGGTCATGGGACAGTCGTGGAAGGAGAGGTGTGACACCAGGTGGCTGGAAATCCACGGGGGAAAGAAAAGAAAACCCTAAAGACAAAGGGAACAGCTCTGCAACATCAATGACTTGGGTTGGATTATTGACACTAAGAGATTCTTGTTTTCCTAAAGTTGATTACAGATCGGTCCCGACCACATAGGTCACCAAGTCCCGTGTGCCATCCACTGTGACCAGCGGTGAGGCCGAGATGCCGGGTCAGAACGGGCAGGGAGGCCCTCTCTCCCCTGAGGGGTGGTGGCTAGGCTGAGACTCGCAGCAGGGACCCGGATGAGCAAGTGTCAGGGTCAGAGTCGGGAAAGACGTGCTGTTAACCAGGTAGCCTGGGAGCGGGAGCCGGGCATTTTACAGGCTGGGGTGTTGCCCTGGAGGACTTTATGGCCCTTACCGTCAGAGGGTGGAGATTGGGAGGCACGCTGGGAAATGACCTTGGCCTAAGCAGGGACCGTGGGGAAGACTCAGACCTGGGTCTGCTCGAAGGTGGGTGTGTCAGGGCTTCAGTGACTGGGTGGGAGAGCGTGTGATGTCGGTGACCAGGCAGACAGGGGGCACTGAGGTCGTCAGCCAGGGGCACCCGAGGCTTGGAGGGGCTGTTAGTGTGACCAGTTGGGACCTCTCTCAACTTTATCTTGCCCAGAGAGGGGGAAGGTGCCCTCCAATCAGAGTCTCTACCCCACACCCCCATCCAGCCCATCCCAAGGCTTCCAGCCAGGGTCTAAGAACTGAGACCAGTAAAGGAGCCCTCCGAAGACCACCAGGAGCCCCGAGGCTGTGGCGCTTCGGGTAGGGTGGAGGTGGGGCTGGAGAGCTGTCCCCGTCAGTCCCAGGTTGGAGGTGACAAGGAGAGAGGCAGGACAGCCTGGCGTGACAGGGAGAGTGAGAGGCAGGACAGCCTGGCGGCTGAGTGATGCAAAAGCCATCCGAGATCTCGGCTGACCGGAGAGCCGTGGTCTGGTCAGTGTGCTCATGTAAGCCGAGGCAGGGCCCTGGGAGTTCTGGGGCGGCCTCAGCCAGCCCCATGCTCCCCACGGCACCTCTGCGTGCGGGGTTGTGGCCTGGGAGCCGGAGGGCCGCATGCGTCTCTCCTCTGTTATGTGGACTCCTAGTCCTCCTCTCCCTGCATGTTGGTGTCCTGAAAACATCCTCGGGGTGGGAGGCAGGAGGAGGGTCCCCAGAGATGCTCCCGTCCTAACCCCCAGCATCGCAAATCCGTGACCTTCTGTGGCAGAAGGAACGCCACAGGTGTGACGAGGACCTGGAGATGGAAATGAGCCTGGGCTTTCCAGGTGAGCCCAGGGGCAGCCGAAGGGTCTGGCTCAGAGAAGGAGGCGTGACGGTGGGAGCTGGGGTCAGAGGTTGGAAGGGGCTCGGCCGCTGCCTTAGAAGATGGAGGAGGGGCGGGAAGCCAGGTCCCCCCCACCAGGTGCCGCTAGAAGCCTCCAGAAGGTGGCCGCCCTCTGACCCACCTCTGCCTTCTGCCCTCGGGCGCCCTCGGGGAATAGTTTGTTCTTGGACCTTTGTCCCAGCGGCCTAGGGAACCCCTGCACCCAGGGTTCACCTCCATCGCTCGAAAGCCCAAACTTCTCATTTGACTTGGGACCCGCCCCCGGCCCTCTCCAGCACTTCATTCTACTGTGGAAGTTTCTAGCACTGCTGCGGGCCTCCAGCAGGCCACTCTCGTGTCCACGCCACGCACACACACGTACACATGTGAGCACCGTGAGCAGGAGGGTGGTAGCAGGGAGCTCAGGTCCGCCTCCGGGGCCTCAGAGATGCTCCGTGAACACTCTGACCCTCAGTTTCCCTGTCTGTACACCTGGCCGCGTGACGGCCAGTTCGAGGTGTCAGAGCCGTGTCTGCGCGGGCGCATCCGTCCGTTCGGCGCCTGCTGTGTACCGGGTTCCGGGCGGCAGAGCGGACACGACTTAGCTCTTTGCTTCTTCTGCTTCTTTGTTTAATCTTAAAAATACACTTCATTAACAGAGTGCAGAAAATATGTATAAATAAGTAAAAACACAATTTTTTTTACATTTATTTATTTTTGAGGGAGAAAGACAAAGTGTAAATAGGGGAGGGGCAGAGAGAGAAGGAGACGCAGAATCAGAATCAGGCTCCAGGCTCTGAGCTGTCAGCACAGAGCCCAACACGGAGCTCGAACCCACGAACCGTGAGATCATGACCTGAGCCTAACTCAGACTCTTAACCGACTGAGCCACCGAGGCGCCCCTAAAAACACAGTTTTTAAAAATGGAGTGCAGCCACCGCGGCCAGCTCTGGAAGTTTGAGGATTAATTGTAAGTTACATCTCATAAATTAGTGCTTTTACTGTTGTGGTTAGCTTTACCCGGCTTATTAGCAGGAAGCTACAACCTTCCATTTGGTGTTTCTCCTTCTTCTAGAATGTTCCCAAAGCTCTGATCCCAGGGGAAGGCCCTCTGGTTTCCCTGCTTGTGGGGACTTCCCAGCTGTCCACAGAGTCGTCCACTCTGCTGCTGCTTTTGAAAATGGGGATGTTACTGGGGCGCCTGAGTGGCTCAGTCGGTTAAGCGTCCGGCTTCGGGTCAGGTCGTGATCTCACAGTTCGTGGGTTCGAGCCCCACGGCGGGCTCTGTGCTGACAGTTCAGAGCCTGGACCCTGCTTCAGATTCTGTGTCTCCCTCTCTCTCTGACCCTCCCCTGCTCACGCTGTCTCTCTCTGGCTCTCAAAAATAAAACACATTTAAAAAAAGAAAGTGGGGATGTTATAATTCACGTATCATAACATACATCCCTTTAGTGTGTATGATCCAGTGGTTTTCACTGTGTTTACAGAACTGTGCAACCATCACCACCACTCATCCCCCCGAAAGGAAATCAAGTGCCTGTAGCTGTCTCTCACATCCCCCCACCCCCAAGTCTCTGGCCACCTCTCCTCTACCTCTTGTCTCTAGATTTCCCTGTTATGGACATTTCATATGTAAATGGTTTTTGTTTGTTTGTTTGTTTGTTTTAAGGTTTATTTATTTTTGAGAGAGAGAGGGAGACACAATCCGAAGCAGGCTCCAGGCTCTGAGCTGTCAGCCCAGAGCCCGATGCGGGTCTTGAACCCAAAACTGTAAGATCCTGCCCTGAGCCAAAGTCAGATGCTGAGCCCACTGAGCCACCCAGGCGCCCCTCACATATAAATATTTTTAAGGTTCATCTATGTTGTAGCCTGAATCTCATTTTTATCTGTAGCAGCATGAGCATTAACAAAGAATTGTGATGTGGGCCACGCCCCTGGGCACTGTCTTATTTCAGTCTGTTGACCTGATGGCATGTTTTCTGGTCCGAGTTGATCAGTCTTCTGCCCTGTCTCTGGGGATGTGGTCGGCCTCACACTTGAGGGGCTTCCTGGCCACCGCCTCTGCATCTGGATCCTACCTCCACTGTCCCGTAAATACTGAGTCAACTGAACAACTGATGTACAGTCAGAATAAGCAGAGACAAGAGGTAGAGTGAAATCTGATGGCCCTCTTGATGGTAAAACTAACCAAACACTGAGCAACTCAGTCCCTGAAGATTTTCCAAACTAGGTAGCTTTCCATTGGTCTAGAAGGTTCACCATGATGATGGTGGGCCCAAAGATAGGGGCTTCTGGGACTCTACGGTGTGTTTGGTTTTGACCATGACCACAATGAAAACTAATGTTTTACCTTGTAACCTTGTAAATGCAACACACACCTGTGCATGCGCAATGGGATCCGAAGTTTTACCAAACACTCACCTTTATTACTCAGATAGACTGACATTTTCTGTTTTATTTTTTAATTTTTATTTCTTTCTAAAATTTTTTAATGTTTGTCTATTTTTGAGAGGGAGAGAGAGAGCAGGGGAGGAAGATAGAATCTGAAGCAGGCTCCAGGCTCTGAGCTGTCAGCACAGAGCCCGATGAAGGGCTCGAACTCATGAACTGCGAGATCATGACCTGAGCTGAAGTCGGATGCTCAACCGACTGAGCCCCCCGAGGCTCCCTGTCTGTTGTATTTTGCAGGAAGCTCTTTCCCCAGCTCACTTAGGGGTCATGATCCTCAGCGTGAAAACGCTGCCTGAAAATCCCAGTGCGCACGGTAGGAAAGTGTTCAGGAAGGGACGTAGCCCTTGGAGATACAGTTAGCAGCTGTGACTTGTGAGAGCTGTACCAGTTTCTTAGGACCTCCGAGACAGATTGCTACAACCTGAGTAGCTTAAAATAACAGAAATTTATTCTGTCACAGTTCTGGAGCTAAAACTCTGCAGGTAAAGTGTCTGCAAGGCCGCACGCCCCCGGAAGGCTCTAGGGAAGGGTCCGAGAAGGCTGCCCAGGCCAGGCTTCCTTGGCTTGCGGCTGCATCCCGCCAGTCTCTGCCTTGGTGTTCACTTGCCTTTGCCTCTGTGTGTGTGTCTGTGTCTGAGTGTCCCTCTGCAGCCACATTTCCAGCCATTGGATCTAGGGCCCACCCTTAATCCAGGCTGATGTCATCTCGAGATCCTTAAGTTAATTACATCTGCAAAGACCCTCTTTCCAAAGGAGACCACGTTCTGTGAGGTTCCAGGCGGCCGTGAATCTTGAGGGGCCGTATTCACCCCACCACAGGAGCCTTCGATTTCCAGCGACTCGTCCGTGAGAGCGCGTTTACACGCTACAAGTACTCATTTCTTAGCCTCTTGACAACACAGTAGCATTCGGGTATTTTAAAGTGAAAAATAAGCGTTGGCGGGGCGCCTGGGTGGCTCAGTCGGTTAAGCCTCCGGCTTCGGCTCAGGTCAGATCTCACATTCGTGGGTTCGAGCCCCGCATCAGGCTCTGTGCTGACAGCTAGCTCAGAGCCTGGAGCCTGCTTCCAGTTCTGTGTCTCCTTCTCTCTGCCCCTCCCCCTCTCATGCTCTGTCTCTCTCTGTATTAAAAATAAATAAAACATTAAAAAAAAAATTAAAAAAAAAAAAATAAGCGTTGGCCTTCGGCCCACTCTTGGGAACCCAGTGTGTGAAGAGAGGAAGTCGGAGATCTTAAAGGAAGCTCATTTCTTGCTTGAAAAGCTTCCAAATCGGAATCTTCTGTGCGTATCATCACGCCTGTAGTGCGCTGTGTTCACTGCTGGCTTGCCTGCCTGTCTCCATCGACCCTCAGCTTTCCCCACGCGTTCAAAACCCACCTTCATCCAATCCAAAATCTTGTCGATTTGGAGAGGAAAAGACAGCTCCATCTGCCTGGCCCTGCACCTAGCTTACATAAGCTCTCTTCCTGACCTTGAGACATGAAGTACATGAAAATATATTCAGGCTCACAGTGTTGCAGTGCTAAAGGAATTCTAATGAAGGTCTTCGCAAGGTTTTGGAATTTTCCTAACATAGGAGCCGGTTGCTGACTTCCGTTCAGGGTCCCACCGGCGCTCCTCACAGTGTGGAGATCTTGGGATGCTCAGAAGCCAACCTCGTACCTGTTTGCTACCAGCGTAGGCGACTTCAGGGCTCTGGAATTCAGTAATGACTTCACACAGTTAATCCACTTCACTGCTTCCTTTTTTCCATTCCCTTCTGTGTGGCAGGGATTAAACATGGGCTGTTCTCATGCCACATGAGTGAGCCCTGCTGGGTTGGTGGAATAGGCCCTCCCTTCCAGAGCAATCCAAGCAGTGAGGCAGACCGGGGATCAGCAGACTTTTCCTGTAATGAGCCCAGTCGTAAATGTTTTCGACTTTGCGGACCACGCAGCCTCTGTCGCGCCTGCTCCCGCAAGGAGCCCCAGGCAGCAGGGAGAGTGGGCATGGCTACGTTCCAATAAAACTTTATTAACAAAAGTAGGTGGCCGGCCCGCAGGCTGTAGTTGGCCCACTGCTGCAGAAGACTCGTGACTTTTACCATTCTGGTTCCAGGGCTGGGGCTCTGCTCTTCTTGGATGCCGGTTTGCACTGGGAACGCCTTCTCACCGTCTTTCTGAGCCTCAACACCCCGACACCACTTCAGTGGTCTTTTTTACCGAGATGCAGTGCCCTTGACGGTTCCCCAGGCCACTGAAAGCAACAGGTTTTTTCTGGCACTGTATTTGCATGTTTTTCTCTCCTGCCTTCCGCCTTTAACAGAATGCTTTTTATCTGGTGAAAGAGAAACACACTGGGCTCGGTCAAGTGTTTGATTTCCTCTGCTAACATTGGCTTTTTATCCCCCGAATAAAAGTTGTTTTTTTTTAAACACCGAATAATGATAAGGTTAGTTATCCAGAAATCTTCTGGAAGATTCAGATTGTAGTAGCAACGCCGGAATTCACCGCTTCAAAATCACTTGTTTTCAGTGAAATGTTTTGTGGCCACGTCACGTTAACTTCTGTAGTCAGTTGAATTAACATGATTGTTTAAAAGACCAGAGGGGAAAGCAGGCTGCCCTTCCTGGCAAGGCCTGGGCGAGCGGGAGGCATTGTTTGGCGGGGGCCCCTCCCGTTCAGCACCTGGCCTTGTACCCAGGTCGCAAGAAACACTCACCCGGCTTGTGCTTTCAGGGTCCGAACAGTCACCCGTGAATGTCGCTGAAGGTGCCTCCTTCCCGACACCAGGAATAACGGAACAGCGAGCACAGGGGAGCCTCACCCCACCCTTGGTTTCGCACACAGAGCAGGGGAAAGAAAGGATCCCAAGCGGGCTCCGCGCTGTCAGCGCCGCGCCCGGCGTGGGGCTCGATCTCAGGAACTGCGAGATCGTGACAGGCGCCCCTTGTTATTTCCTATATCGTCCTAGTGGGTGTGAGGTGGCTTCTTGTGGTTCTGACTGGCGTGTCCCTGATGGGTGGGTCCTGTTGGGCATCTTCCCAGGTGGTTGTTGGCCATCCGTATTACCCTCTTCAGAGAAATGTGTGTTCAGGTCCTTTGGCTTCCTCCGGCCTCCCAGCCACAGGCAGAGCAGCCGACCCGCCGGCTAAAGGGTGGGTTTATTAAAGAGGCAGCGTGAATCATTAGGAAGAAATCGCACCCCATCAACCTCCTTTCCTCTTCTGGTGACAGATAGGCAGCCCGGTTGAGCAGGGAGACGAGGGGGACCGTGCGGAAGTAGGAGGCATCTAAGCGGGTCCCCCACGGTGTTCTTGGGGCAGGTTGAGCAGTGTTCGGAGGGGTCAGGGTAGTCCTGGGCTAGCCGTCCTGCAGCCAGGCCCATAACTAGTGGTGGGAAGGCTCCCGAAGGCCGTTGATTAGAGCCCCATGGTCAGCTTAGAGGGAGGCCACCCCGGGTTCCGTCCTCCGCTCTGCCCTGACCGGCCATGTACTGTCATTTAGAAAGATAAAGACATACAAGGGTAGTTATCACAGCTGGAGGGCCGAGGCCCTCCTCACAGTGTCATGGCGTCGGGACCCAGAGGTCTCAGTGACTGCGACAAGGTGACCATGAGCCGAGGACCGCTTCGGCTCTTGCGCCTGCCTCTGACGTCATCGCTTCCCGTCCCGGCGCTGTGGACGTTAGGGGCTGGGGGCTTCCCTGTGGCGGGTCGTCCTGTGCCTGGGGGGCTCGATGCCAGGAGTTTGCCCCGTCACCGTGACCATCGAAAATGTTTCCAGGCGATGCCAAATGTCCCCTAGGAAACAACCCCCCCCCCCAGTTGGGCACCCCCAGTCTAAATAAGCAACTACATAAACCGAGGGTGCGGAATTCAGGCTGAATGATCGCCTAGACGGACAGCTCCAGGATTTCCGTGAGTTACAGTAGGTCCTACCCCCTTCCTCCCACCCACCAGGAGGAAACGAATGCACTTAAATTAGGCCCCTCTGGTACCAAGACAGTTGAAGCCCAGGCCCTGAGGCTAGTTAATTCTGTGTCTCCTCCCAGGAGCTCTGTGAGGCAGTCTCCCTAAGCCTGGCCTTCAGGTCTTGGGCACATTTCCCTCCCGTTTCCAGACCTCTCTCCTGAGCCCTAGCCTCCCTCGTCCTGAGCCCCCAGGGGCAGCTTGGGTGACTCCCCTCGGAAATCCAACCCCCCACCTCTCCCCATTCCCAGCCCCGGCCCTGCCCTTGCTGGGTCACCCTCGTCCAGTCCCGACGACCTCCTTGCCTGTCTCCCTGCGTCCCCCTGTGCATAGTGTTACATGTATCTTATTTTTTGTATAATACAGTTTATTGTTGAGTTGATTTCTCTTGATCTCAGGACTGAGATTCAAGCCCCACGTTGGGTACAAAGATTACCTAAAAATAAAGGGAAAACCCGAAGGCTTCTGAACCTCAAACACTTCTAGGTTCCACGGTGGGGTTCGCCTCATTTGGGCGGGAGGGTGGGCGCTGTTAGATCCATCTTCTTCT
>NC_043711.1:5786205-5804656 GCF_006229205.1 Suricata suricatta | reverse complement strand
CCCCCCCCCCCCCCCCCCCCCCCCCCCCCCCCCCCCCCCCCCCCCCCCCCCCCCCCCCCCCCCCCCCCCCCCCCCCCCCGCCCTGGGCACACAGACTGCTGATTGGTTCCATCCCTCTGCCTCCACTGGTCGCTCACCATTCTCTCTAGGAACGCACATCTCATGGTGCATGGCTTTCACTTCCCCATCAGGAAGTCACAGGGCCCTCGAGTGACATGGGAAACACCACACACCCTCATGCCCCCTGCCTACCCGCCCTGCACAGACCCCCACCACCCTCCCCTGCAGTGGTCTTCCTCTTTCCTTCTTTTCCCCTAACAACCTCCTACTCATCCTTCAAAACCCTGTGCAGATGACCCCATAACGTTCGTCCACCACCCCTACCAGGAAGAATGACTCATCTTCCTCCCTGGGACACTCCCAGCTCCCAGTACTAGAAATCCCATAACTATTTGCTGACATGTCACCTTGATCACCTGGGCTCCTGGGGCTGGGGATCTGTCCACTCGGACACCATTATTCCCATGGAAAGTGTGTTTTATGCTTTCTAAACAGACTTGCAGGGTTTTTAGTGTTATTATTTGGTGGGACGCCTAGCCCTTCCATAAGCCGTGGCCGCCTGGACAGTGCAGGGCTCTGTGGGAGGAGCTAAGCCCCAGTTTCCCCAGTGTGTTAAGATTCCGTGTATCCTGCTATGAGCCAGTCCCACGGTCTTGTCTGTGTTCAGGAAAATGTTGTCAGTCTTTCTTTAATTAGGTCCTTGGATGTTAGGGGCAGGCACGAGGAAGCCACCAGTCGGCCCCCCTTGCCAACTACACTCTTTAGATTGATTTCCTCGCCGAATCCTCCCCAGAGCCCTGTGAGGTAGGCGCCGATCACCTGTTCTGCACAGACGATTGAACAACCTCAAGGGCACTGAGTAATTAGCTAAGATCGCGGCGCTGGCAAGAGCAGGTGACGGCGTCCAGGTTCAAACCCCCATCCTTCCTGGCCCTGGAACCCGAGTTCTGGAAGAGAACAATCATGTACCAGGATGTCCCCGGTTCTGCAAGCCCACACTCGGGGGAGGAACCTGAAGTCGGGGATCTTACGTAACCTAATAGAAGCGGGCGTCAGAAATTGTCACCATCTGCTTTGAGCTCTTTCTCAAACTCGCATTTTGAAATAAATTTAGATTTACGGAAGAGTTTTAAAGAGATTGTGCCGAGAGTTCCTACACACTGCCCGCACCCAGCTTCCTGCCGGTGCTGACCTTCATTATGATCAAAATCACGTGAGCATCGCAGCAAATTTGGAAGCTAGAGAAACGACGGAAACACCCATGACCCCACACAACTACAGTGAGTCATCCTTCCGTCTGGTCGCCTTCCAGGATTTTCCGTCTCCGTCCATAAGGCCCTGAAAGCTTGCCCTGGGCGGTGCGGTCCTTTGGAAAGGCAGTTTGGTGATTCCGATCTAACATCGTAAAACATATCTAACCTTTGCCTCTTTGAGACTCGGGTCCAAAATTGGGATGAGTCTGCCCACAGCCACGTGGGAAAGTCGAACTTAGGAAAACCGGAGCAACGTGAGAAAGCGACACACGTGCTGTGTCGCCGCGGGTAATGAACTTGAACGCCTGCACAGGTGCAGACCAGGGTGCAGACACTTGTGCGTCATGGAGAGAGTATTGATTCCTTTCCGTTTTAATTTCTCCTTTTTTTTTTTAAACATTCGAGTTCACTCCTGTCGTGCTCATTAAGAGGGATCACCTTCAGGTAACAGTGACATACGCGACATTTTTCTCGGGTGCCCTTATCAGTGTTTCGTGAGGACTGTTTCTCATCAGGCAGGAATCTGCAGGTGAAGCGTTCCTACGTAGGACGGCATTCTGTGCCTCAGGCCCTTAGCATGCAGCCGGCTGGATTCATGCCCGAGAAGGTTCTCCTTTATTTACTTTTTTCCCTTCCCCTAAGGCAACTCACCGATAGCAGTTTGCCTTAGTTCTTATCTTTCTTAAACAAGAACCATTAAAAAATTTTTCTTTAACATTAATTTTTTTTTGACAGACAGAGAGAGACAGATCACGAGCAGGGGAGGGACAGAGAGAGAGGGAGACACAGAATCTGAAACAGGCTCCAGGCTCTGAGCTGTCAGCACAGAGCCCGACGTGGGGTTCGAACCCATGAACCGTGAGGTCTTGACCTGAGCCGAAGTCAGACGCTCAACTGACTGACCCACCAGGCGCCCCAAACAAGAACCATTTAGAGTAATGCCATCTTAGTATTAGACGTTACTTTGCAGAAATGCCTTATTTATCAACAGAATAAATAAGCTGGTGGTCCCCCTCCTCCAAAGGAAAAAACCTTTGAAATTAAGGTTTGTTAAGAATGGTAAGAATTCACCGCCGGCGGTATAGAGGCACTTCACGGACCTCCGGCTGTTTGGATCCTAAAACCCAGCTCTCTGCCTGCCTTTCCCATCTCAGCCTCATTTTCCCTCTTACGCAAAATCAGAGTGGTGCGTTCCTGCACCTGTCGCAGAAAAGATGCCAGGCTGAGGGAGCGTTAGAACAGAACGGGCCACTTCTGCCGGGGTAGAGGCCTGGCGTTCGTTTTTCCGGTGAGCGGCAGACCAGGAGGCGTCCCTGAGTCTTGGACACTCCAGGAGGACAGGCAGCTTATACGTGTGGGGCTTCTTTGCATGGACCCCGAGGTTTTCTTTAGTGTGCTGGCAAAGCACTTTGATCGTGGGTCACCTAGCGGCGTTGGAAGGCTCGGAAACGCCTCCTGTGTCTCAGGAACGCAACTCGGAGAATTCCGGGGCTGGAGGAGGCTGCGGGAGATCGATCGGCTCCTGCTCTTGGGGGAGTAGGGATGAGAAGCCCCGCCGCCCCGTCCCCTCGTTTTTCCCTTGACAAGCTGGCAGCCACGAGGCCTGAGACCCCGTAACTGCCTTCCTGCAGACACGTGGCACAAGAACCCGGCAGGAGAGCCCACGTGCTGGGGTCAGGGACAGGATGGGGACACTCTGGGCGCCAGGGCAGGAGGAGGGGGGCTGTCCCTGTGGAGTCAGCCAGGGGAGCAAGAGCCCCACAGAAACTCAAGGACAAGAGTGGGCAGGGAAGGGTCCCCTGCAGAGTGTGGGGGGCCGAGGCTGGTGCCGTCGGGGCGGGAGCCTGATCTGCTGACGGCATATCTGAGGGTGAAGAAGCATGTGACGTCCCGAGGTACAGGGGTCCGTTAAGTCGTGAGCCGTGGGGACCGACGGTGGCTCCGTTCCTGACTGTGTCCTTCCCACACCTTCTAGCAGAATCCAGCGGCCACACAGCCTGTCGTGTGGAGCTTTTTAAACCCCCCAGAGGTGATATCCCTGAAGGCAGCAGTTTGCCCTCAAGTGAGACAGTAGCCCTCACCCTCGGGTGCCGTCCCCCTGCCTTTCCTCTGTCCACCACTGCCCTCCCCATGAGGTCTGTGGACCCGTGCTGGGAGCGGCCTGTCCCAACACATAGATCAAAGCAGTGCTGGCATCCAGAGATGAGTGACACCTGACCATTGTCCTCCAAGAGGCCAAGGTTCAACAAGGCATGAGGCAGTGTGATAAAAGCCATAACCAGGAGTGTGCACAGGGGTAGAAGGAGGGCACAGGAGGGCCTAGGCTGTCGGGGGAGTTGCACGACAGGGGGTTGACCCAGGGGGACTCTAGCTGGGCCCCAAAGCTGGCCATGCAAAGGGGTGCCTGGGCCAAGCCACCTAGGGGGCCCCGTGTCAGCATGCAGACGTGCAGGACCAGGCCATTGGGTTCGAGCCAAAGCCGTGGGGATGCTAACCAGTATGTGGTGAGACACACGGGCAGCGGGGCAGATGGGAAGGGCGTGGACAGCCGGCCACCCAGGGAGGCTGCAGCTCGGGCTTTCTGATCAGGGACCAGGCATGAGGCCCGTTATGTAGACAGAAGGCAGGGCCAGTGACCCATTGGACTTGGGGGAGCAGGAGAAGGCTGTACTGCAGAGCTCCCTCCCCCCTCCCCCGCCCCAGTCAGGAGCTGGTGCATGGAGGGAAGGTCCTATGAAGATGACGAAGGCTCCAGAAGAGCACGGGCAGGGGCCTCAGGACGTGGAGAGAACCATACGCCCATACGCGCAGAGGCGGGGGCCTCTCCTGGGAAGTGAGTGTTTAGGCCAAGTTCCCTGGCCGGGGGAGCCCTGTGCACCAGGAGTGCTCAGGAGAAATCCGTGGACGCAGGCTGAAAGATCTGCAGATCAGACCCTCAGCCCCACGTGTAGCCCCAACCCAGCGCTCCCCAGTGCTCGGCCAGACAGACACCGGCCTGCAATCAGGAGGCTTCCGGCCGGTGGGGAGCACTGACTGTGCGGTGCCGCGGGCAATGAGCCCCAGGAAACGGGGGACAAGGGACCCGGCTACTCCTGCGAATTTAGCCCAAGAACGTATCCAGTGCGGATGAAGTATTTTGAGCATCCGTCCATCTGTCCGTTTCAGTTACTGACGCGGTGAAACGTTGGCAGCGCCCCAGGACCGTGCCGTTGGAGGGAGAGTCCTGTTCAGTGAGCAGCTTCACAGCCCTGGCGGAGGTTTCTGTGAGAAAGACGTTGTAAGTGGCGCCTGAAGGGTGCCTTGCGGCCTGGCCAGATGTCTGTGGCGTCGCCTGAAGCGGGAGGGCAAGGTGCCACACCGTGGACTCACCCACGCGCTAGCTGGAACCGTGTCAGTTGCCGTCGGATGTAAGCGTTGATTATTAGCAACGGTCCCACATGAGTGGAACCAACAGAAGTAAGAATAGGACGGAGTGTGTCCCGACGGGAGTAGCGGTTTTCTCCGGTTTGTGAAATGCTGGCGGCTGCTCTTTCGTTGTTACTGAAAACCAGAGACTCCTCCCCTGCAAGAGGCGCACCCCTCGTACCACCAGCCTCACGGGAAAGCTTGCTCCACGCCCGCCAGGAGGCCAGCGCTTCCCAGGACCGTCCTCGGGTCCTCGTCTCTGGCCAGTGTCCCCATTCTGCCTCTCTTCCTGCCAGGTCGTAGCTGGGACCCCCTGGTCGTTCCATCAGCCTCCGGGCCGCCGCTCGGCTCCTGGCCCACCTGCGTCTGGCCCCCCGTGGCACTTGTCCGAGTACAGCGCACGGCTGCCATCCCGGCACAAGGAACCAGCCATGCCCTGAGCTGGGCCCGGGCTGGGGTGAACCCCAGGGCAGGCGAGGCTGGCCAGCGGTTCGGCCCCCGAGACTCTTGTCATCCCCCTGATGTCGACGGGGCCTAAGGTGACCCAGCCCCGTGAGCACCGCACCGCCGACTTACGGGGCCCCACCCCACCGTCTGCCGAGTCTCCTGACTCGGTTTCTAGCCGATCCAGGTAGTTTTGTGTTACCTCACCTCCCTGCCTTTGTTTCCACATAATTCATTTGAAGCAACTGGTCTACTCCCGGGGACCGCGACGAGCAGGCCACCTGTGTTCTCAGGCAAGACTGAGGACGGGGCCATTTGGCATTGGGCTAGAGAGCCTCTTTCTACCAGACATGGGGCCGGTACGCAGCTTGGGTGTGCGTGCCCCGAAGTTCAAAGTCGTCCAACCTGTACTCCTCCAGTTCTTCTCCCTCAGGTTTGCAGGGGTGTCCTGTGGGATTCGGCCAGCGCCTTGCTGGGACCCCCAGAGCGGTGTCTGCCCCGTCTCCCCTCCGCGCCCAGTGCCTCCCAGCACAGGCACCCACTCACTGTCTCGGCTGTAGACACCGCTGTGTCTGCTCCACACTTGGGCTGTGAAGCTCAGCTCTGCGTTTCGTCTTTTTTTTTTTTCTTTTTTTGGCCACAAGTTAACATTGAGTTGGTTTTTTTTTTTTAATGTTTATTTATTTTTGAGACAGGCAGAGTATAAGCAGGGGAGGCGCAGAGAGAGAGGGAGACACAGAATCTGAAGCAGGCTCCAGGCTCTGAGCTAGCTGTCAGCACAGAGCCTGACGTGGGGGCTCAAACCCACGAACTGTGAGATCATGACCTGACTCGAAATCGGATTCTTAACCGACTGAGCCACCCAGGCGCCCCAACATTGAGTTTTTAAGATTAATTTCTTATTTTGCAAACCACGGGCACTTTGCCCCGCTGCCACCTTTGTCACTTCTGTCCTGCCCGGCTCCCCGAGTCGCCGCACACAGGCTCGCCACGGACTGTCGTCATGGCCGAGGTGAACTTCAATCTGGCGGCTTTAATTCGTGCAGCATTGTGTTGAGCGGCTGCCGGGGGCCAAGCACCGAGAAGCCAAATTAGCTACACGTCCCGCTCTCCGTCCTGTACCTTCCTCCTGACCTTCTAAGCACGTATCTCTGACACTTCCCGATGAACGGTGGGGAGCTTAAATAACCGGAGCGCGTTTCTCACAGTTCTGTGGCTGGCGGTTCAGGGTCAAGGTGCCAAGTTTGGTTTCTGGTGAGTGTTCTCTGTGCCGGCACGCGGGGAGGGAGGAAGGAGGCATCTCGCTCCCGGTCTCTGCTGTGAGGACGCCGATGCTCTCAGATCAGGGCCTCGCCTTTCTGCCCCCATCTAACCGTAATTACTTTCTTGGAGACCCCCGTCTCCAGACAGAGCCACGCTGGGGGTGAGGGCTCCGACATACAGATTTTGGGGGACGCAAACACCAACATGCAGCCCATAACACGGATGAGCCTTGAAAACGCCCTGCTAAGCGAAGTAAGCCAGGCACAGAAAGACGAACACTGTGTGATTCCACTTACGTCAGGTCGGATAGACTCGTGCAGAGAAGGGAGGAGGTTGGTGGGTGCCCGGGCTACCGCGGGGGGAGGGGAGTTCTTGTTCGCTGGGTACAAAGCCTGTGTTGGGGACGATGAACAAGTCTTGGGTAGAGACCGTGGGGTTTACACATATTGTGGATGTGTTTAATGCTGCTGGGCTGTACGCTGAGGATGGTCGAGAAGATAAATATTCTGTACGTGTTACCACAATACAAAATAATGATAAACACGTGAGAGAAAGAAAGAGGGAGAGCCGGCAGTACCCAGCCCCCTCGGCTCCAGGAGAGACCCCCAGCTCGGCAAAGGGCGGCGCTGTTTGGAGAGGCCAGGTGGGCCCAGGGGTCCCTCGGCCTCAGGTGTCTTGCAGCAGCAGGAGGGGAAAGAGGGTGACAGCCCGGACCACGGTCCTTGGTTTCCAGCCTCCTGAGCCGAGCCCAGGGCCAGGTGCTAACTCTCGACCAGGGTCACTCCTTGAATCCCCGCATTTGCCCGCCATCGCCGCACAAAGACCCAGGTCTTGGCGCGCCCAGCTCTCCGGGGGGTGCCCCATGACCGCTCACTTTATCTTGTCCTGCTTTCTCACTGACCCATCACAGTCAAGTCTGCCTCCCCCGATTGAGGGGATTTGCTGCGGGGCCCTCAAGCACTTTCCCTTTTCCGCCGCTGTTACCTTCTCCCAAATGTTTCCAAGCCGACTTTCTCATCCAGAGCTATTCCCAGGCCCTCCCACTTGGCCGCAGAGCTGCCTTCTGAGGCGTGGGTGGCATGGGGTCCCGCGCCTTCTCTGTAACCCCTTTCTGGGAGGCCGAGCCCTTTGCCCTCCAAGTGAAGAGAGGGGAGGAGACAGGTGCTTGTTTCTGCTGAGGCATCTGGGGGCAGTAGGGTTTCTGTGTGTGTTAATTGATTCTGATGTTTATTTTTGAGAGACAGAGTGTGAGCAGAGGAGGGGCAGAGAGAGGGAGACGCAGAACCCGAAGCAGGTGCCAGGCTCTGAGCTGTCAGCACAGAGCCCGACGCGGGGCTTGAACTCAGGAAACCTGAGATCATGACCTGCGCTGAAGTTGGGTGCTTTATTGACTGAGCCACCCGGGTGCCCCAAGAGTTCTATATTTAAATGTGTTCTTAGGAAACATGGTTTTATTCATTGTTGGGCACTTCAGGCTGCTGAACTGTGTCCCCCCGCTCCCCAAATTCCCATGTTGAAGCCCTGGCCCCCAAAGTGATGGCGTTTATGGTGGAGCCTTTGGGAGGTAATTAGGTTTAGATCAGGTCATGAGGGCAGGGCCCCCATGAGGAGGCGAAGTCCTTGTAGGAGGAGGCTGGAGAGCTTGCTCACTCTCTCCCCACCCCTGCCGGCCCCCTGGGGAGAGAGAGCCCTCCCCCAGGACCTCTCTTGTGGCTCACAATGCAGCACGCCTTTTCATGCGTTTTTTTACCATCTATATATTTTCTTTGATGAAAAACATCGTCGTCTTCTGCTGGTTTTCTAAATGGGTTGTTTGTGTTTCTACCATGGAGTTTTGAAAGCTCAGTGTGTATCCTACGCGCTAATGTTGTGTCAGATGGGCGGCTTGTGGGTAGCTTCTCCCGTTCACTAGCTTAACAAGCCAAAGTTTCCTGTTAGGATGGGGTCAATTTAGAGATGTTTGTGTGTGTGGATCAGACTTTTGGTGACTTATCAAAGAACTCTTCATGAGCCAAGCCCTACTTCCTGAAGACTATCCCTTGTTACCAGTGACACGCTTCATGGTGTTACATTCTCCATTTCGGTCTGGTCCACTTGGCGTTCCTGTTTGTAAACGTTCAGGTCAGGGTTCACTTTTAGTCCCTAGACACACAGGCATTGTTGTCCTTTCCATTTTTAACTTCCTGAATGACCCACAGAGTAACACAGACCATTTTGCAGTATCATAACCCACGTGTCCTGTATGGTATTCATACTAAAAGAATACGTTTGATATTCACATTATTATTTTGCTGTAAGGCTGGGATGTTTTGAACGTCGATCTTAGGATCACTTGCTTTTTTTTTGAGAGAGAGAGAGAGAGAGAGAGAGAGAGAGAGAATGAGCAGGGGCAAAGGGCAGAGAGGGAGGGAGAGAATCGAATCTTAAGCAGGCTCCACACTCAGCGAGGAGCCCAACGTGGGGCTGGATCCCACAGCCCTGGATCATGACCTGAGCCGAAATCAAGAGTCAGATGCTTAACCGACGGAGCCACCCAGGCGCCCCAGGATCACTCACTTAAACATTGTTTCTCAACTTACGAAACGATTTCAGTCCAGAAGCAATTAACTGTGGGAGGTGGCATCATGGATTATTTCTACTTTTATGCCTTTTTGTGACTTCTGAGTTTTCTACACACATAAGATAACCACAGTTTTTTTTAATAGTGTTTGCTGGGTTTCACGTAATGTGGGATTAGAGGGCTTGTGAGTTATTTTTATTGGGTAATATCAGGTTCAGGAAGAAGATTCTTTCTGGCTTACACTTACCTTCTAAGCCCCGATGGTTTTTTTCCCCTCCCCTTTGCCCCCTGAGGCACGGGGTTAAGGTTTTCTGTTGTGTTTTGCCTTTTTTTCTTCTATGGGTTTCTTCCTCTTTCTATGTCGCGCTTGTGTAACATCGAAATGAAGCAGGGCAGAGAAATCAATGCGTTGTCTCGGCATCGATTTAGTCAATTCTCAGGTGGCCGAAGAGCCAGGAGCTGTGAACTGAAAACTTCATTTTGCCTCAGATCGTCTTAATTGTCTCTCGAACACTCGCCCCGAGTCGAGTGCTTGCTAGAACTCTCCAGAGACCGAAGCCAACCTCAGCCTGAGGGAGAAGTCTGCACGGAGACAAAGAACGGGGACAGGGACAGGGATGCAGGACCTCAGGAGAAATGAGCCAAGTGGCCGTCACTTCGAAGCCACGCCTTTTAAACCGTGCAACAGGGGAAGCCTGTTCCCACATAAAGACGGCGCTTGGCTGGTCCCTTTTTGTGACCTTTTGCAGAAAACTGGGGGGACTTCTGTGCCAGGGCACGTGTCCCTTCCAGAGCTGTTCCCAGCTGCCTTCCCGTTGAGCAGCTGGAGGAATCTGCCACTGAAGATACAGAATTCCTGCGAGGTGGGGACTCTTGATTCATGATCCCGGGGTGGTGGGATCAAGCCCTGCGTTGGGCTCCGCACTGTTAGCGGAGCCTGCTTGGGATTCCCTCTCTCTCCCTCTCTCTTTCTCTCTCTCTCTCTCTCTCTCTCTCTCTCTGCCCCTCCTCTTCTCACCCACTTTCTCTCAAAATAAACTTTTAAGAAAAGATTTTTTGTAGGGGTATCTGGGTGGCTCAGTCAGTTGAGCGTCCGACTTCGACTCAGGTCATGATCTCACGCTTCGTGGGTTCAAGCCCCACATTGCACTCTGTGCGGACAGCTCTGAGCCTGGAGCCTGCTTTGGATTCTGTGTCTCCCTCTCTCTGACCCTCCCCCATTCACACTCTGTCTCTGTCTCTCTCTCTCTTTCTCCAATATAAATAAACATTAAAAACATTTTTATTGGGGCGCCTGGGTGACTCAGTCAGTTAAGCGTGCGTCCGGCGTCAGCTCTGGTCATGATCTCACGGTTCGTGGGTTTGAGCCCCACATCGGGCTCTGTGCTGACAGCCCAGAGCCTGGAACCTGTTTCGGATTCTGTGTTTCCCTCTCTCTCTGACCCTCTCTTGCTCGCACTCTCTCTGTCTCTCAAAAATAAATAAAAAACATAAAAAAATATTTTAAAAAATGTTTATTAAAGAAAGGGTTTTGTTTCCTTTTTATTTATATTAAAGTTAGTTAACACTCAGGGTCCTCTTGGCTTCAGGAGCAGAGCCCAGTGACTCATCTCTTACATACGACACCCAGTGCTCATCACCCAGTGCTCATCCCAACTGGCGCCTCCTCCATGCCCGTCACCCACTTAACCCATCCCCCACCTCCTCTCCCGCGACCCTCAGTTCTCTGTATTTAAGTCTCTTATGGTTTGCCTCCCTCTCTGTTTGTATCTTATTTTTCCTTCTCTTCCTCTATGTTCATCTACTGAGTTTCTCAAATTCCCGGAACTAAAAAAAAAAGTTTTCAAGTTAAGAGATGGATACTGAATGTTTGGATGTCATGCAGTTGCACAGTTAATTGTCCACAGCATAGTGTGAACATAGCTTTTATGTGTGCGTCCGCTTTAGTGTGGTGGGTCTGGAACCGAACCCACGGTGTCTCTGAGGTGTCTGAGTACGGTCCTGACATCTGTCACACAAGCCTGGTCGTCTGATTTGCCCACCGAGACCACTCTTCAAGCCACCGAGACAGAAAGGTTTTAAAAAATAATCATCATAGGGCACCTAGGTGGCCGAGTCAGTTAAGTGTCCAACTCTCGATTTCAGCTCAGGTCATGATCTCGCGGGGCACGAGTTCCAGCCCCACATCAGTCTCTGCTGTCGGCCCAGAGCCTTGTTTGGATCCTCTGTCTCCCTCTCTCTCTTTGCCCCTCACATGCTCACTCCCTGTCTCTCTCTCTCTCTCTCTCTCTCTCTCTCTCTCTCTCTCTCTCTCTCTCAAAAATAAATAAACGTTTAAAAACAATCATCATGACTGGGGCGCCTGGGTGGCTCAGTTGGTTGAGTGTCCAACTTCAGCTCAGGTCATGAGCTCACAGTTTGTGAGTTCAAGCCCCGCATGGGGCTCTGTGCTGACAGCTCGGAGCCTGGAGCCTGCTTTGGATTTTGTGTCTCCCTCTCTGTCTCTCTCTGTCTCTCTGCCTCTCTCTGTTCCTCCCCTGCTCACACTCTGTCTCTCTCTGTGTCTCAAAAATAAATGGCAAAAAACATTTTTTAAACACTCATCATGAGAACAGGCTGCAATCTGCGTTGCTGAGAACAGCATGTATTTTTTTCCTCTGGCCAATGAACTTTTCCTGTCTTCTCTGTCTGCCTCTCATTTTTGTCCCTGCCTCTTCCCCGGGTCCCCTCGCAGAAATGGCCCTGTGGTATAGTCCGCAGCGGGTGCTAGATCGATGGCCTCTCTCGGCGGGGGGCAGATGGTGCTAATTAGGCTCCGATGCCTCTGATGCCTCTTCCCCAGCCTTGTGCACGCAGGCCGTGTGCACATCCCGCCAGGCAGCCGGGAGCGCGCCCCGGCCCCAGTACTGCGCCACCGCTGTCTGGTTTAGGGAGACGTGCGGCAGGACAAACGCACACTCCTGTGTCTCCGAGCCAAGGGCACAGTGACTGACTCACACCGCGTGTTCTGCTCCCGCGGAAAGATGGCTGCCCCTCAGGGGCCTTGTTCGTTTCACAGCTGTACGGAGGGGCACCTGGGTGGGGCGTCGGCTGGGCACCCGACTCTGGGTTCTGGCTCAGGTCACCATCTCATGATGCGTGGGTTCGAGCCCCGCGTCGGGCTCTGTGCTGACAGCTCGGAGCCTGGAGCCTGCTTCCGATTCCGTGCCTCCCGCTCTCCCTGCCCCTCCCCCACTCTCCCTCTGTCTCTGTCTCTGAAAAGTGAATAAACATTACCAAAAAAACTTATATGTAACCCGCACATCCATACCTGTGGGGCATCCACAGTCACGTGCAGACGTGGAAAGTGAAAAATACACCCAACACTCGTCTCCAACCCGGTGACGCTCTGACGTTTTTCACAGTTTTGTGCTCTCCGTCGGTGATTTGGCTGTTTAAGACAGCACCCGGTGGGGCGCCTGGGTGGCTCAGGCCATGACCTCGCGGTCCATGAGTTCAAGCCCCCCCACTGGGCCCTGCCCTGGCAGTGCAGAACCTGCTTGGGATTCTCTCTCCCTCTCTGTCCCTCCCCGGCCTGCTCTCTCTCTCTCTCCCTCTCTCTCTCAAGTAAAAATAAACGGGCCTCGTGCTGGGGTGCCGTCAGGCGTCACTAAGCGCAGAAAAGCGGTGACTCGTCCTTCGGAGGAATTACACGCGTTAGAGGCGCACCCTGCGGCCGGGAGTTGTAGTCCTGTTGACCTGGAGTAGAGTGGTGATAAATCAACAGTGTGTATTAAGTGAGGTGTCTTTCAAGAGAAGCACACCTAAGGCAAGGTTGTGTGTCGATGGGCTGGTGACAGGGTGGGCAGAGGCCCCAGGGAGGCCCCCGGGAGCCTGGCCTCATACCTCTCCCGGGAGCGGTGATCCGGGTCGGCTGATCGGTGTTGGCCGCGGCCCTGTAGGACGTCCCTACCGGGAGCAGTGAGAGCCCGCCGCCACTTTCCCATCTCGAAATCACTGAAGGTTCACCGGAGGCTGCAAGACTAGTCCAGAGTCCCGGGTGCCCGTCACCAAGCATCCGCCGTGATGACGGTCTGACGTGACCCCAGTCTGTGGTCAAAGCCGGGACATCAGTGCGGGGTTGTCCACTGGGGCACAGGCCCTATTTGGGTTTTGCCAGTTGTGACCTACGCTCTTCAGTGGTGGAAAGAGAGTGAGCAGTCCTAGGAAATTGTATCTTTGTACACAGAGCGCCGAGTAACCCAGCCCCACAGTCAAGGCACAGAAATCGTCCACCCCAAAGAAACAGTGACTTCCTTCATAAAAAAAAAAAAAAAAGTAACCATAACACTGACCATTTTGACCATTTAAAACATAAGTTTTTAATGTTTATTTTTGAGAGAGACAGAGCGTGAGTGGGGAAGGAGCAGAGAGGGAGAGAGGGAGACACAGAATCCGAAGCAGTTTTATCCATGTTGTAGCAAGCATCAGGATTTCCTTCCTTCGAATGGCTGAAAATATTCCTTAAAACGATTTCTTGACCCATTTTGTGGGAGGCACTCCGCTCCGTTCTACTGGGGAAACCGCGATCAGAATAAATAAGTAAATCATATTGTATGTGAGAGAGGCCAGCTTACCGTTCTTTCAGCTGAAATTCTGTCCCTTGGACCCCTTTGAGTACCTGGTGTCCCTAATCGTGACCCTTAGCCGTGAATACCTCAAAGTATCTTCTCAGTTATCAAGGAAGCTTTAAGTTACTGTAGACTTAGTGTGCCCATCATTTATTAAGATTCTTGGGAACTAGTGATGCTCAGAAGATGTCTGCGGTGACTTTTTCTCCTGCAGACTGTTTGCTTAAAGCAGAATGTTGGGCGCCTGGGGGGCTCAGTCAGTCAAGCGTCCGACTTCGGCTCAGGTCATGATCCCACAGTTCACAAGTTCGAGCCCCGCATCGGGCTCTGTACTGACAGCTCAGAGCCTGGAGCCTGCTTCGGATTCTGTCTGTCTGTCTCTCTCTCTCTCTTTCTGTCTTTGTCTCAGAAATAAACATTTAAAAAATTTTTTTAGGCAGAATGTATCTCCCTTCCGGCAAGATGTCAGGTCACAGGAACAATCAAAGGACGCATTTCAGGGTTGGTCCCGTATTTGTACATCTGAGTCATAATTGCCTAGGTGGAATGTCAAGTGGTGTCGGAATAGCAGGAAATGCCTGCCCTGGACCACGGGGGCCTCGATTTATGACTTTCACCCTTGTGAATGGGTGTCCGGATGTGACAGCCTTGCCACCTTTGTCCTTACAATAATAGCCACTCTTAGCCCCTCAGGATCATAACAGCAGGACGTGTGAGGTCACTGACCAGATGTCACCCCCACCGAGCGCAGCCGTGGTAGAGAATGAGTGGCTTCGGACGTGTGTTCCACGTGGAACACGGCCTCACTCTGCTTAGTGCTGAGGTCCCCGCTGATGAGCTCGGTCCTACTCCTGGACCAGAAGTTTCTCTCTGACATGTACCCACCTGCATGCTTCCAAGCAGCCTGAGTTTCCACCTAAGTTAGAACTTTCAGAAGCAGAATCCACTGTGCACGAGAGCTCTTCAGTACATTGTCCTTTAGGGCTGGTCCCTTAGCCACCCCAAGGACCATGGTCTGCTTGCGGCAGAGATCCACGGCCCCACTACTTCCCCCGCGTGACAAACAACAAAACTTGGGGGTGAGGGGGCGGGCACCTGGGGGGTTCAGTCGGTTAAGCGTCCAACTCCCAGTTTCGACTCAGGTCATGATCTCACGGTTCATGAGTTTGAGCCCCACATCGGGCTCCATGCTGACAGTGCGGAGCCTGCTTGGGATTCTCTCTCTCCCTCTCTCTCTCTCTCTCTCTCTCTCTCTCTCTGCCCCTCTCCTGCTCACTCTTCTCTGTCTCTCAAAAATAAATAAAATAAACTTCAAAAATTATGCTTGGGTACCCTGGAGACTCAGGAACCAGGTCAGAAAGGCTAGCAGACAGATTTTTTCCTTTTTTTTTAATGTGTGTGTTTGTTTTGAGAGAGTGTGTGTGCAAGCTGGGGAGGGGCAGAGAGAGAGGCTGGCAGGATTCAAAGTGAGCTCTGTGCCGACAGCAGAAAGCCGGACTCGGGGCTCGAACTCACAAACTGAGATCATGACCTGAGCCGAAGTCAGATATTCAATGGACTGGACCCCCCAGTCGCCCCCAGATTTCATCTTAACGTTGCTTTTTGTCACCTGGCGCAGAGCGTTCCATGTGGCCTTTCCCCTGAGAACGAACAAGCCAAGCAGCCCGTCTCCCCGCAGCCTGGCTTGTCGGGTAGGAGCGGGCGAGTCTGGCCGTCAGTGGGAAAGGCGACCCGAGAACACACACGTCCTCTCTTCCCGGTTCCTTAACGAGCAGATGAGTGTGAAGAGCCCCTTGGAGTCCCTGTCGTGTGTTAGGTTGGTTTGCAATCCTTGCGGAAAATAGGGTCGGCACCTTGCGTGAGCCTGGTGCTCAGGCTGCACCCGAGCGCTTGTGGTCAGGGGCGCGCGTGTGGCCGCACGGCGTGCCCTGCGGTGCCCGGGTCTCCGGGTCATCCTGACATCCATCTCGGGTTAATTGCAGCCGTGCGTGTGATGTCGGCACGAGCTGCACGCAGCCAGGAGCCGTTGGTGGTCTTAGGTTATTTACAGTGAATATAAACTACTCTCCGCCTTTCACCCCCCGCCAAGGGGGAAGGGGTGTCGGGATTTTTTTATTGTCATTTTACCAAAGGAGAAGATACTGTGCGATTTCCGCACTAACCGGCCACAGTGGGGACCCATTTCCTGCCCTCCAGTCCCGCTGTCTCAGCCAATACAGTAGGAGAAGGCGCTTCACGTTTCTAGAAGGATCACACGGAGGTATAAAAACAGCACAGCCTGGCCTCGCGCCGCGCCGGGTCCTGGAGCCCGGACCGTGACCATGGGGAACGCGCCTTCCAAGAGCAGCGACAGGGGTGGCGCGCCCCACGGCCGCCCCGAGCTGTCTTTCTACAGCTCTTTTCCTAGGAAATGGAGCGAGAACGTCTTTCTGGATAACGAGCTGCTGACCTCCAAGATCCTGTCTGTGCTGCGGCCGCAGCCTGAGCGCGGCTTCCGCGCGGGGACGGGCCAGCTCCGCTACCCCGCCCGCTTCCTCAGCACCAACTCCGTGTTTGCCTCTGTCGCAGCGTCCCTGAAGGAGCACCCGAGGGCCACCCTCTTGTCGGATGGCAGCCCCGGCCTGTCCAGGAATGTCGGCATGACGGTCTCACAGAAGGGGGGGCCACAGCCAGCACCCAGCCCGGCGGGAACGGGGACGCCGCCAGGGTAAGTCGGGTCCCGCGTCTGCACCGGGAGCAGGTGCAGGTGCAGGATGGGGCATCCCGCGGGGACCCTGCAGGTGGCCTCTCGGGAAGGAGACCCTCGGGTCCGTGCGAATCTGATCGCAGGCCCCCTGCCCCTCGGTGAAATTCCTGTTAACACTCGCTGCAGAGATCCTGGGGGCGCTTGGCCGCTTGCAGCCGTTTGTTTCACACTCTGGAAGGGTCCTCAGATGGGGTTTCTGTCTGTGCTTGAGAGGACGCTAGCAGTCCCACCGAGGTGGCCACGGAGGTGGCGTCCCCGTATTTACGCCGTAACCCTGTCGTCTGTGGACTTCGAGGCGGTTCCAGATTTCTCCAATCAGCAGTGTTTGGGTAGAAAACCTGATGCTGACAGATGTCACCGTGTAGTCCTTGGACGGGCTGGCGGGGAAAGGACTGATTGTCTCTTTCCATCAAGAAAGGGTTGACTGTGAGTGTGGCCGTGTCCACCTAACCCTCGCTAGAAAGAATTCCAGGGGCTCCAGTGGGCTCCGGTGGCCACTAAAGGAAGCATACGATTTAACTCACGCTGAGAATGTCCTGATGTTGCGGGGACAGAGAAGCTCCTGATCTTTGCAGATGAACTGTGGGGCGCTTGGGTGACTCAGTGTCCGTTAAGAGTCCGGCTCTTGGTTTCGGCTCAGGTCATGATCTCACTATTCGTGGGTTCGAGCCTCATGTCAGGCTCTGCACAGACAGTGTAAAGTCTGGTTGGGATCCCCTCTCCCTTTCTCTCTGCCCCTCCCCTGCTCTTTCTCTCTCAATAAACTTAAAAAAACAAGGTAAAATCAATTCTTTAAGAAAAAGATCGGGGCGCCTGGGGGGCTCAGTCGGTTGAGCGTCCGGCTTCGGCTCAGGTCTGACCTCACGTTCGTGGGTTCGAGCCCCGCGTCAGGCTCTGTGCTGACAGCTAGCTCAGAGCCTGGAGCCTGCTTCCGATTCTGGGTCTCCCTCTCTCTCTGACCCTCCCCTTCTCGCGCTGTCTCTCTCTGTCTCTCAAAAATAAATTAAAAACATTAAAAAAAAATTAAAAAAAAAAAAGATCTGTGACAAAGTTTAAATTTATATAGAAATCTGGAAAGTTCTGAAATAGATTTGCCTTCACAGAAAGGGTATGTATGTGTATTTAAATTCCTTTTTTTTTTTTTTTGAAGAATGGTTTTTCTGATTTTTATTTAGACCAGTCACAGGAGAGATGGATGAAGCCGACTCCGTATTTTTAAAATTTAAGCAGGCAGCTGATGACTCTCTCTCGCTTACATCCTCGAACGCCGAGCCCATTTCCGTGGAAGGTACAGCCCTCTCGCTTCTTTCCCAGATGTCACGCGGGGACAGTGCCGGGGCCCCTATCAGTGTGTCCGTGGGACACAGGCCCGGGCGGCCAGCGAGGCTCCGGCCCCCGAGCAGTGGCCGCTTTCCCTTCCCTCAGACCCTTGCACGGCCTCGCTGAGGAGTGAGATCGAGTCGGACGCCCGCGATTTTGAGGCCGAGTCCTGGAGCCTCTCCGTGGACGCCGCGTTCGCCAAGAAGCAGAGGAGAGAGGTGGCCAAGAGGCAGGATGTGCTCTATGGTGAGAAGTCCCGCACCGTCACGCCGACCTTCCGCTTCCTTCTCTCCCGACTTTGTTTTGACGGGTTGCACCTGGGAGTCTGGGCTCCTCGGGGCCTCGGGCTCCCCCTGCTCCCCCCGGGCAGCCCTGCTTTCCCGGGCAGGGAAGAGGTGGCCAGGGAGGCCTCTGTGAGGACCCATCCCTGAGGACGAGCACGGCCGAGTGCCTGGTCCCGGGCTCATCCTGACCCTGCCAGGCAGGGGCCCTGACAGAGAAGACTGCCCGGGCCCAGCCCAGCCATCCCTGGTGACCACAGACAACCCCCCGAGGTGGGGGGGGGGGAGACCTGTGACGTAGCACTGTCCCCGGCTGGCCGTTGGAGAACCTGGCTCTCCCGAGACGGGAGGTCACAGGTCACTGTGGGAAGCCAGGCTTGCAGACAGGAGTCCGTCCCTGGGCCGGCCACCACGTCGGGTGCCCCACAGAGGTCCCTCCAGGCCTGGGGACCTCCTACCAGCAGGATGACGAAGGCCCAAGACGACTTGTTTCTGTGACTCTCCCTCCA
>NC_043711.1:5752462-5786105 GCF_006229205.1 Suricata suricatta | reverse complement strand
GAGCCCAGGCCAGTGGGGACAGAGGGGACCCACAAGTCGCCGTGTGCCCTCGGGGTGCTCGGAACGTCCCGAGTCAGCTGACCCGCGTGAACTAGGAGACGGGCCCTTTGGCTTCAAAGCCTCTGACGTGCTGCGGCTCGAGCCGGTCTCCCTTGGATGTCGGGGTTTTACGGCACCGGACACAGCGACGCCCGCGGGGGAGCTTCCCCCTTTTGTGTCATTGTGCCTGGCGCTGAGGTCCCCGTCCGGAAGCCCGTCCCTCCCGCGCATGTTAGGAAGGTGCAGTCCATCCCGGGTCAGGGCGAGCCGCGCTGGAACGGAGCGGCCGAGCCAGACGAGGACCCTGTCGTTTCCACGCCCCGTCAGTAACCTCTCCGTTGTCTTTCCGCAGTTTTCAGGCGAAAATGGAGACAGAATGAAAGAAAAATATGGTATCTTTTGTAGTGGCCACAACGAGGCGGTCAGTCATTACAAGTTGCTGCTGCAGCAAAACAAGAAATTTCAAAGCTTGATCAAGGTAAAACACAAAAAACACTTTTTTTTTTTAATTAAAAAATGCATCATCCTCTTTGCTGTAGATTGTTCTCCATGGGACTAGAATCTTTGGCGACTTAAGGTTATACGGTTGTAAACCAGTGATTCTCAAGTTTTTCTTTCATTCTTAACTACAAACCTGTTGAGAACACGCCCGTGAAATGAGACTCGCAAGAGGTAAAGCAAAGCGCGCCGAGGGCTCTGTTCCCGGCCCCACCAGCAGGCCGAGGCGTGGAACCTGCTGGCCGCCGCTCAGACTGCCGAGGGGACACAAGTGTCATTCCCCCTCCCCGCTTCCTGGGAACCGCCCCTCCGGAGGCACCACTCCACTCTGCCTTCCGATGCTCTGCTCAGCTGATACAAGGCGCAACTCCCTCCACTCCTCTGCCCCTCCCTCGCCTCCTTCCCTCTCTGCTCCCATTTGTCCCCCGAGGCCTGGGAAGTGACCCACACCTGCCTTCTGCCTAACCACGTGCGGGTGCTCCCAGCCCAGAACCAAAGGCGCAGCGTCCAGCCTGAGTCCCCGGGGTGGGGCAAGGCCCTCCTCCTGGGTGACGGTCACTTGGCTGTCAGCCTGTCTTCTGCAGCTTGGTCCTCAAGGACTTTATTTGGAGGTGATGGCCAATAACTAATAGTCTAGAGTTAAGAGTGACCGGTTTTGGGGGTGCCTGGGAGGCTCAGTCATGAAGCATCTGACTCTTGAGTTTCACTAGCGTCACGATCTCACGGTGTGTGGGTTCAAGGCCCACGTCGGGCTCTGCCCTGGCAAAGTGGAGCCTGCTTGGGATTCTCTCTCCCTCCCTCCCTCTCTCCCTCACCCTCTCTCTGGCCCTCCCTCATGCTCTCTCTCTCTCTCTCAAATAAACTTAAAGGGTGCCTGGGTGGCTCAGTCAGTTAAGTGTCCGACTTCGGCTCAGGTCATGACCTCACAGTTAGTGGGTTCGAGCCCCCCGTCAGGCTCTGTGCTAACAGCTCAGAGCCTGGAGCTTGTCTTCAGATTCTGTATCTCCCTCTTTCTCTGGCTCTCCCCTGCTCATGCTGTCTCTCTCTCTCTCTAAAATAAATTTTAAAAAAACAGTAAAAAAATAAAATTAAGATCAGTCAAATAAACTTAAAAAAAAAGAATGACAGGTTTGTAAATTCCACCCCATTGCCGTTGCAGTGGACAGATGGGAAAGGCAGAGGGTCCGTTTGAGGTTGTCCCTGAAACCTCGCAAAGCCCAGAGTGCCCCCCTGGTCCTCCTCAGAAGTGGCTCCCATGATTGCCGCATTCCTCGAGCCCTTGAGTGCCCAGGGAGCAGAGAAGCAGAATGTGTGGTATGCTCTGGAGGGCGCTGGGAACTAGCCCGCCCTGCCAGGAACCGGCCCTGGTGACTGCTCTTGGGTTCTCAGCCAGAGCCGTGCATCCAGAGCCAGCAGGGGGCGACTCGGAGCACAGGCTCAGGGTCGTTCCAGAAGGTTCGGGCAGCCGTCTGTCGGTGTCTTCACACGTGCACATGTGTATGTGGGGGGTGTGATATACAGCTCTCTGTGTGCTTCCCTACCGCCTCCTATATTTTTGAGAGAGAGAGAGAGAGAGAGAGAGAGCACAAGCAGGGGAAGAGGCAGAGAGGGGGCCGGAAGATCTGAAGCAGGCCCTGTGCTGACAGCAGAGAGCCCGAGGCAGGGCTCAGATTCCCGAACCTCAGCCGAAGTCAGACGCTTAACGGACGGAGCCACCCACTTTTTTTTTTTTTTAAGTTTATTTTAAGGGACAGAGAGAGGGAGAGAAAGAGTCCCATGCAGACTCTGCACCACCAGCACAGAGCCGAACATGGGGCTCGAACTCACGAACCTTGAGATCATGACCTGAGGCAAAATCAAGAGTCGGCCGCTTAACCGCTGGAGCCCCCAGGCGCCCCTGGTTCTGGTTTCTTCCTCATGGGTTTACAGAGACCCTTTACAAGGGGGCACTGCCTTTGCTTTGGGGGCCTTTCTGTATACAGCAGCTGGGTGCGTTTTCAAGCGCTCTGTGAGGCATCAAACAGCCTTGGCGGGCCGAAAAAGGAAGCGGCCCCCAGCTGATCTGGCAGGAGGCAGGATGCCAACGCGGCGTTTCGTTTCCCATCTCATAGAAAATTGGCAACTTTTCCATCGTGAGGCGGCTCGGCGTGCAGGAGTGCATCCTTCTGGTCACTCAGCGCATCACCAAGTACCCGGTGCTGGTGGAGCGCATTATCCAGAACACAGAAGGTACAGTGGCTCCCCTTGCCCGCTGCTGCTCTGAGGGGCGGCCTCGGGCTTTCTGCCCCATTGCAGCAGCAGGTTGGAGAGGCCGCCCCCCCCCCCCACCCACCGTGCTCCATCCCTGGCTCTCTGGGTCCATCATGGCTCAGCAGCCACTAACTGAGCCACCAGCATGCTGCATCCACTGTGCTGGGTTTCCGATCGAGAAAGACAGGGTGCCAGTCTTATGTGCCCGCAGCACCTGGCACAGCTGGGCCCTAGCAGGCCCCGGGTCAGTGGCCGGGGAGTCGATCAAGGTTGATCCCGACAGGCACAGAGATGGCCTTCACGGCACGTCTCTGGAACCCAGGGGGCAGAGGAGAAAGAGCACACGGCCCAGCCTGGGGTTCTCAGGGGCCGGGGCCTGAGCACCCTGCCCTGCCCCCAGGAGATTTGGGCCCTGCGAGAATGAGCAGATTTCTCCCACCTCAGGTGCCACATCCTTGGAGCAACAGGAGCAGCTCTGGGTGGTGACGGGAGGCGGAGGGGGTGTTCTGGACAGTGCTGGTGGGCATGGGTGGTGGGGGGCTACTGAGGAGTGGCAGGCAGCAGAGCTGGGCAGGGCCTCGTTTGTCACTCAGTCACATGTCAGCTCCCGCGTTCAGTGGAGGCTCTGGGCAGAAACCAGATGCCGCCGCACTTGTCTGGAGAGGCATTTACGTCCGCATCTGGGTTGGAAGGTGATTCTTGAGGGTCCTCTGAGCAGTGGCTTCAGGGAGCGCACCTCGTAGAGCCCATAGCACGTCCGCCTCTGTCGTGTTTGTGAACGGGGACACAGGGAGGCGCTAACCCTGCGGTGTGTGGCAGCCGGCAGCGAGGACCACAGAGACCTGAGCCAGGCCCTGAAGCTCATCAGAGACCTCATCTCGCAAGTGGACGCCAAGGTCAGCGAGTGCGAGAAAGGCCAGCGCCTCCGGGAGATCGCGGCCAAGATGGACCTGAAGTCGTCCAGCAAGCTCAAGAACGGGCTGACCTTCCGCAAGGAGGACATGCTGCGGCGGCAGCTGCACCTGGAGGGTGCGCTGTGCTGGAAGACCACGTCGGGGCGCCTGAAAGGTAAGCCCGGGCCCCCGCCTCCAGGGCGCAGCCGCCGAAGGGCCCCCGTGTCCCCGAGCAGCGCGCTCACTGCCTGGGGTGTCCTGTGGGCCCCACCTCCAAAATCCACAGGGCGCTTCCAGACCAGAGAGCATGCAGGACTCCTCCCCTGCATTTCCGGGCCATTCCTTGGGCTTCTAGAAACCTCCTTACCTGTCTATTGACATCCATGTCTTTCCAGAGTGTTAGGGGAGCGCTTGAGGTGGCCAGAGACCAAATGTGCCTGTTCGCAACCTGCACAGGCGAGCCTCCGCCAGGCCATGTAGCACCTGCTGGGTGTGGGACACCTGGGGGGGGCCGTGCGCTCGGGGGGGCCCCAGCCAGTGGGCAGAAACGGAAAACGGAAAGTGGTGGGAAGTGCAGAGAGTGCCTGAGAGGGAGCAGCCGGCAGGCGGCTGTGGAGAGAATGCACGGGGAGAGGTGTCTGGTCCGGTGTCACACACGGGCTCCGGCTGGACGCTCCGTGCAGGATTTGCATGCACGTGTCAGGGCTCTGCTGTGAGATGTCCCTGCGGGGACAAGTCACTGAGCCCGCTCATGGCAGGGATCTCAGGGCACGAGGGGCCTGAGGCCAGGCCACGGGCGTCCCCGGCTCAGGTCCCGGCTGACCCGGGAGCAGGAAGAACGAGGGGCAGTTCATGTGTGAGGAGTCAGCCGGGGAGTCCCAAAGGCCAGGCCTGCAGGTGCCCTCACAACAGGGACTGGGTGGCATGTTCCGCAGCCTGCAGGAGGGACTCCAGCCGCGGATCTGCGCTAAACGCTGGGTCCCAGGAGGTGATGGAGAGCAGAGCGGGGATGCGGAGGGAAACGGTCGGGCTCCTGCAGAAGCATCGCGGCACCGGGCTGGGCCTTCCCCGGCCGCATGCATCTGCCTGGCAGGACCCATGTGGCCCTGTGACCTGGTGAGACGTTTCCTTCTGCGCTTTCTCGTTAGATGTTCTTGCTGTCCTTCTGACCGACGTGCTTTTGCTGCTACAAGAAAAGGACCAAAAATATGTCTTCGCCTCCGTGGTACGTAGCCGGTCTCGTCAGACATTCGGCACTGCCCGCCGGGACGTTAGGGGGGCCGGGGAGCTGCTGCACAGGGGCGGCCGGGGAAGCACGTCCGGAAGCTCACCCAGGGCCCCAGGTCCTCCCAGGGGCCGGCAGGTCCCGACAGGGCAGGAGTAGAATTTTCCGAGAGTCAGGGTCCTATCTGCTCTTAGCCTCTATGTCTCTGTGCCTCTGCCTCTCTCGGGGGCTCAGGGGCTCCCGCATCCTTGCCAGGAGAACCCCTCCTTCCTTCCCTGCCGAAGCCCCAGCCCAGGCAGCTGCTGCCCTGGGAGCCGTGACCGTCGTGGCCCCAAGCTCTCTGGCTCCAGGACGCCCTTGCACGGGAGCCAGGCCTGGCCCGTGTAGGGCCGGCCTCTCCTGGGGCCTGTCGCGTTAGCTCGTGGACCGCCATCCCCGCCCCGTGTCTTCACACGGTGTCCCCTCCGTGTGGCTGTGTGTCCCGTCTCTTCTCCTTAGTGGGACCCCAGCCGTACCGGATGGTCTCTCCCTTGATGACCTCATCTTAATCACCCTTGTAAAGGCCCCACCTCTAAACAGTCACATTCTGAGGGTTGGGGCTTGAACCTCAGGATTCGGGGGGCACAGTTCAGCCCGTCCCCACCAGTTAACCTGCGTCTTAGCGGGCTGTGTCAGCGTCGTCTCTCGTGGGACCCAGTGGAACGAATGCGGCCTGGCTCTGGCCGTCGGGGCCCAGAGTGGGAGGAAGATTCACTACCTGCTTGTACCCTGGGGTGTGTCCAGTGGCGCACGTCACTGGTCACAGACGCATTGTTAAGCACGGTAAGCAGTGACAAGGGTGTCACTGCAGCCGTGTCTTTCTTCCCCAGATGGCCAAATATGTCCGCTTTGGTTTGAAAATAGACGGGGTGCCTGCCGTCCCCCATGCCCTTCGCCCTCGGACCAGCGGCTCCACGGCCGTTCGGGTCCAGCGGGGTGAAGGCACCCTCCCCCCCACCTTGCACCCACACAGGACTCCAAGCGCCCAGTCATCTCGTTACAAAAGCTCATCGTGAGGGAAGTGGCCAACGAGGAAAAAGCCATGTTCCTGATCAGCGCGTCCCTGCGAGGCCCGGAGATGTACGAGATCTACACCAGCTCCAAAGAGGAGAGGAACACTTGGATGGCCCACATCAGAAGGGCCGTTGAGAGGCGAGAAGGGCCCCTGTGTGCCTCCCCTCGCCTCCCCCCACCCAGCCTTTTGGCCTTGGGCTTTGACAGGTGGCCAGTCAGCTGTGGCCTCGAAGTGCCCGAGAGAGTGCTGGAGGTCCCGGGTCAGGGCGGCAGGAGACCGCTCTGCCTCCCCCTCCCTCATTCCGCCTCGGCGCTTTGTCCTCCCCTTCATCGAACAGGGACACGGGGCACCCACCATTCCGGCACCAGCCCAACCCATCAGATGCTAAAGAGGCCCAGATGTGGCTGGCCAGCAGGGGTGGGGCCAGGCCGTTCTAACCTTGGGTGTTGGCGGGATGCAGCACATGACAGCTGGCAGGGTCAGGCCCATTGGAGCAGGTTGGGGCTTCCTGTCCTCCTTCCTCAGGCCAAGGGACCCCCTCAGGGCCCAGCCAGCCTGCTGCACCCTCTTTTTTGCCTGGCAGCTTCCCGGAGCCTTCGCCTGCCCGGAGCTCCCTCGGTACCCAGCCCTGGTTCTGCGGGTCAGTCTTCTCCTCCCCCACATTGTGACGGGGACGTGATCCTGTGGCTGGTTACGAGTGGACCCTGGGAGACGGGATGGAAGCAGTGGCTGCCTTTCTCTTCTCCCTCGTGTTTCTCCCACACCGTTAACAAGCTGCGTCACCCACGGAATGAGGCACTCTTGGCAGCTGGTTCTGCCGACAGAGCCCTCGGTGCCTGTCGCTGAGGCCAGCCTGCCCGTGAGGCGCTCTTGCCCATCTGCCCCTTCTCCCTGCAGCTGTCCGGACGAGGAGGAGGGGCCCTTGAGCGAGGCCGAAGAGGAGAAGAAGGTGGTCGAGGCCCGCGCCCTGAGGCTCAGGGACTTCCAAGGTAAGGGCGGTCAGTCTGGACCTCTGCCCACGATGTGTCCTCCGTATGGTGAGGAGGTCCCGCGGCAGCGGCCTGGGACCACAAGCGGCATTTCTGTTCCTTCCCACTGGGATCGGCCATGGAGTGAGTCCCCCGGGCCATCTCCTGTCCTACAGGACTTGGCCTTTGCAGCAAGGCCGCATCATGAGATGCCGATCTGCAGGAGGGGGTGTGGGGAAGGGAGGGGGTGGCGCTCCGGCCCGAGCCACCTCCAGACGCTCCCGCCTCGCCCCACACCGCGCCCTCCTCAGACCCTGTTCGGGAAGCACAACACTGTGCGTATCCCAGGTCACGTACATAAAAACCCCAAGGGGACTTGGAAGAGCCTCCTCCCGGACCCCGGCAGACCGAGACCAGCCCGGCTTTGAGGCTGGGGATCTCCGCTCCCTCCTCCCTGTTTTAATTTTTTTTTTAACTACTTTATTGAGACGTAATTCACGCACTGCCCAGTCCATCCATTTAAACCGTACCGTGCGGTGGCTTTGGGTATATATCACAAGACTGCATCCGTCACCACAATTTCAGGCCACTTCGGCTCTCCACAAAGAAACCCTGTGCCCTTTAGCTGTCACTCCCTGCTCCGCCCTCCCTCCGCCCCTGGTAACCTCTGCTCTCCTTTCTGTTTCTATGAGTTTGCCTGTCGTAGGGATTTTGTGTAGAGAGAGCCTTGCGATCTGTCCCCTCCTGTGGCTGGTTCCACGGGACGCCATGTTTCAGGGGTCAGCCATGTCGTAGGGTGTGCGTTTCCTTCCTTTCTACAGCCGAACACTGTTCCGTTGTGCAGACACACCGTATGTGCCTGTCCGTTCCTCCCGCCTTCAGCAGACTCAGTGGGACCCCAGTGCGGCCACTGCCAGCAATTCCCAGTACTTGGTGGTTCAATCAGCTTCTCTCCTTCCTCACGTTGAGTTACTTATTTTGACTTAGGTAGCATTTAGACAGTAAGCATCTAAAATCAGATGGCTTACATTTTATTTCTCTTTATAGGGAGAGGCGTATATTTAAAGGCACTGATTAATAAAAATGTCCAAAAGAAAGGGGTGCATTAGAAATAGGTGCTTCCTTTATGGAGATATTTGTTCCCATCCTGGATCCAAAGCCGGCCTCATCCTTAACGCTGGGGCATCAGGGACGCTCCTCACAATCAGGAGCGAGGCCGGGCCCGTCACCATGATGACCTTTCTCCTGCAAGTCCCCGCCAGGGTGATAAGGGGAGAAACGGAAGGCAGAGCGTGACTGGAAGGGAAGGGACAGAATTGTGTTTTGCATGTGACATGATTATTTGCCTAGAAAATCTAATAGAATCAACTAGAAAACTATGGGAGGCTGTGAGATGCAGCCAGACTGACGTGTGTAATCTAGCAGTTACCAGCAAGAACGTTGCCGTCACCTCAACTGCAAAATAGGCATAAAACCCGGAGCCCTGCAAGGAGTTTGGCCTTAATGCCCAACGGAAGGTGCTCCGGATAGGAAAACGAAGTCTTCTAAGATTCTTACTCGGCCCAAACTAATAAATCAGCCTATTAAAGCCCTCGCATATACCCCATGGCATTTTTATAACTGGGGTGAACAAGGCGAACAATTGGAAGGCAGGGCCGTGCCCCATGAGATGTTGGAAGGGTGGGCTGCGGGTCACCCAGGGTCCCCAGAGGCCAAGCCCCACCCCGCAGGGGCTCCCAGAGCCCATTCCTGGGAGAAACGATCCCGGAAGGCTGACCACAGCCCCCCCACCCCCTACCCCTGTCCCTTTGCAGAGCGACTGAACATGAAAGACCAGCAGATTGCTCAGAGCCTGGGCGAGAAGCAGCAGATCTACTTGGAGATGGCGGAGATGAGTGGGCTGGAAGACGTTGGTCACGCGCGGCTCCTCTTCCGAGGGGGGGATCCCTCCGAGACCGCGCAGGGGGGGCTGATCCTCAAGTCGGCCATGAGTGAGAGTAAGGAGCCGCGCTGGGGGCCCTCACTGGGGGCCCTCACTGGGGGCGGGCAGGGTGGTACGTGACCCAGTGTGGCCAGCTCGCCACCCTGGCTGGGCGGGCACACTCCTGGGAGCAGCGCAGACACCCGTCGGGCTCACAGCACCTTCTCCTGAGCACCTGCTATGCGAGGCCCCACGCTAGGCCCTGGGATCCGAAGTCGATGGAGACGGGTCCCCCACACTCAGGAGGCTCTCCTTTCTGGGAAGTGGGTCACCAGTGATCTCCCCAGAGATATACACGTAGCCACATCTGGGGGGTCATTTCAGGGGGCTCCAGCCCCCCCAACACCTGGAACCCCAACATCTAGCGGGAAGAGCCTTCTGAGCACAGCGACAACAGAGGGGATGCTGGCCAGCCTGTCTCATGCCCTCCGTGCATGCTCTGCTGCCAGGCCTGACTCCTGGAGCCCCAGCTGCTGAGCCAGCCCGCGTCAGGCCAGCCAGCCCGCAGTCACTGGGTCCAGGGGGACAGCTGGCAACTGCTCTCGGTGACAAACGAGAGACTGCTGCCCTCCAGACCTTTCCTGCAGAGTGAAGGGAACAGAGACCACTTCTGCTCTGCCTCACTTCAGTGTGCCTCACTCCAGCCACATTGACCTCAGCCTCGGCCTGGAATGTTCTCCCCACCGCCTCACTTGGCCAAAGCCTGTTTGTCCTAGGGCACTTTGTGTGGCTGGGCCTGCCTCCGAAGGCCACCCTCCCATGGCCCCCTACCTGCTGTGTGCCTGTTGACATCCAAGCACACCCCAGCCCCTCCCACGCACTGCCCCAAGGCCCAGCCTGTCCTGCAGATACAGACTGGCATGTCCCAGCCACAGTTCCTGAAGTTGGAGGGGTGCATAGAGCGAGGGGGCTGAAGTGCCACACCAGGAATCAGAACACCGTGACCCAGGGCCTGCGGGCTGTTAGGCTCCGGACGCCCAGGCTCAGCATGGCCCCATGGGTGACTCACTTCCTCCTGTCTCTTTCCATAGTCGAGGACATCCAGAGCCTGATCTGCAGGCGGCTGGGCAGCGCCAACGGCCAGGCGGAAGACGGGGCAGGCCCAGGCCTCCCCCGCAGGGCAGAGACCTTCGGGGGCTACGACACTGTGAGCAGCCCCGGCAAGAGTGAGTGGGGCCGCTCGCGCCTGGGGCTTCTGGGACAGCTGCTTGGCACTTGCCCTTTGCAAAGCCGAGGCCTTTCCTGCTGGGCGTCTCTGCTGCTGCCTCCCCTCAATGATTATAAGTCCTCTGGGGGGAGGTTCTGGAACCTTCAGGGTGCTGTTGGTCGTGGACCAGCCCCTCCCTTTCCTGCTGGTGGGGGTCTCCCATGCTGCCATTTGGCACAGGCCCAAGGGTAGTAGCCTGGTCCCAATTTCCTACCAGGGTTTGGGGTGTGTGGGGCCCGGTCCAGACTCCTGGGGGCCTTGCAGCCTCCTCACGCGCCTGGATTGGGGTTTTCAGACAGCAGTTTTAAGAATGTCTGCAGCAACGACCCTGGCCCCCAAGACTGGCAAGGCCCGCTGAGCAGCCCCGACTCCAAGCCCAGCGACACCCCAGGGGCCTCTGAGGAGCCACTGCCTGTGGTACGTTGCTCCGTAGCCGGGTGCGGGGCCGCCCGAGGGCTTCCGGGCACCGCTAACCGGTGTGAACTGTCTGTACTTGGGCAGTCTACCTTTTCCGTCTTCTGGCTAATAGTGACCCGCCGTCCCTGCAAGGGGCCCAGGGTGGCCAGGAGTGGGGTGAGGGGGGTCCAGGCCCAGGGCAGTAGCTGCAGCCATGTGGGCAGAGGAGAGGCCTGCTGGGGCCTACCAGCGTCGGCTCTGTACAGTGTCCTGGGGCACGGAGGCCGCACACCGGGGCCAGAGCAGGGGCAGGCGGCGGGCTGCGGCTCTTGGGCTCACCTCTGCTGCCCACCGTCTGCCCGGGGCCTGTGCACGGGCTGCTCTCCAGGCCTCCACACCGTGAGCCCGTGACAGCCGCCTTCCTGCCTCCAGGACGGCTGCCCTGTGCCCTTGTTCCCCAGACACCGGGACTCACACCAGTCACGGGCCCAGGCAGGGCTGGAGGGGGCAGGGGTGTCCTGGGGGCCTGGCAATAACAAGCAGGTCCTTGGCCCTTCGCGTCTGACGCAGTTCCCTCCGCAGGCCCCAGCGCCATGTCCGGAGTCTGGCCCCCATCTGCCCGTTGTCCTGGAGTCGGAGGTAGGCTTGGGGCTCATCCGTGCCCCCGGGGTCGGGCGTGCACACCCCGCGCTGCTGTGTGCAGGGCCACAGTGTCTCCCTCCCTCTCCACAGCTCGTCCAGAGGATCCAGACGCTGTCTCAGCTGCTGCTCAGCCTCCAGGTGCGGGGAGGGGTCGGGGAGCGGGGATTGCGACCATCCCCTTCTCCTGCCCCTGCCCGAGGTTGGGATCTGGGGAGGGGCTGGCCGCCTCCTCGAATCACCACCCCCTTTGCCCCCCTTGCAGGCCGTCATCGCCCAGCAGGACAGCTACGTGGAGGTGCAGAGGGCCGCCCTCCAGGAGCGCGAGAAGCAGCTGCGGCTGCAGTCCACGCGCGGGAACCTGCTGCTGGAGCAGGAGCGCCAGCGCAACTTCGAGAAGCAGCGGGAGGAGCTGGCGGGCGTGCAGAAGCAGCAGGGCCGCCTGCGGCTGGAGCAGCAGCGCTGGGAGCGCGAGCGGGAGCGCCAGCGGCAGGAGCTCGAGCTGGCGGCGGCGCAGCTGCAGCAGCGCGAGGAGGAGTCGCTGCAGCTGCAGGAGCGGCTGAGCCAGGAGCGCGACAAGCTGGAGCAGCAGCGGCGCGCCTACCAGCACGACCTGGAGCGGCTGCGGGAGGCGCAGCGCGCCGTGGAGCGGGAGCGGGAGCAGCTGGAGCAGCAGCGGCGCCTCAAGAAGCAGAACACGGCGCCTGGGGCACTGCCGCCCGACTCGCTGGCGCTGGCAGAGGTGAGGGTGGGGGGTGCAGGGCGTGCGCGCTAGTGTGAGTGCCGTGCGCTAGACCAAGTGCGCCGTGGGTGTGCCTGTGCCCGCAGCGAGTGGCAGCTCCGTGGGCATCTCCCCGGCTCTGTCCCCACACAGAACGTGTCCCGGCTGAGAGAGCAGGTCTCTCTAGGCAAGGGCGCGAGGCAGGCCGTGGACACTGCAGATCTGAGGACCGTGGCTTTGGGCGGGGGGCGTGGCCTCCAGCAAGAGCGACTGGGGGATGTAGGCATGTGGCTCCTGTCGCTCTTTCAGGCCCAGCCCCTGAGCCACACTCCCAGCTTCAACGGGGAAGGGCTGGAAGGGCCCACCGCCCTCGCCAAAGCGCCAGGCCCCCGGGCGAGCCTGCTGCTGGCCAGTTCGGGCCCCGAGTTCCCAGAGCGCCCCGAGGTGGTGCGCAGGGACAGCACCCCCGCCGAGAGCCGGCCGGCCAAGAGCGACGTGCCCATCCAGCTGCTCAGCGCCACCAACCAGATCCAGAGGCAGGCGGCCGTGCAGCAGCAGATCCCCACCAAGCTGGCTGCGTCCACCAAGGGCGGCAAGGACAAGGGCGGCAAGAGCAGGGGCTCCCAGCGCTGGGACAGCTCGGGTGAGCCGGGAGTGGGGGGCGAGCTCCAGGCGGGGGGAGACCCCAGGTGCCCACCCGGTCCGGTCATGCGCAGTCTGTGAGAATATAGCAGCCTCTTGCGATCAAACCAAAGTGGGAACCCAGGGCCGTTCCCTGGAGGGGGCACCAGGAGGAAACTGGAAGGCACAGCTGGTGACACCTGGCTACCTCTCCCCACGTGATCTTTCAGCCCAAGAAGCAAAATTAAAACATCAAACCCGAGGCCCTTTCCTACCTCAACCTCACACTGGGGTTGGGGATGAGGGAGCATCTTGGCAATTAAGAAAGAAGGGCCCTGCATATGGGAGACCCAGCAGGAGAGGTCAGAGAGCCTGGGTCACTGAGGGACACACAGGCCAGCAGTGCCAACACCCGACTGAGCCCCCAGCCAGTGCCAGTGTGAACACATAGGTCTCTATGGTGCCCTCGTTCCACAGAGGGGACACTGAGGCCCTTGCACATGCCAGGGCTCAGGGGTCACGGGGTCCCTCGCACAGTGGCCCTCTGGGGCCTGGCATGGCCGTCTCTGGGGCCGTCTTTGGCTGTGGGTGCCGGTGTCCTCCCTCAGCCGCCTGGGGGAAGAGCCAAGGAGAGGGGTTGGAGGCCATTGGCCAAGGTGGGGGGCTGCTTGTGTGCCTGGAGTGAGACCAGACACCCCGAGCTCGGCCCTTCTGCCCTCAGCCTCCTTTGACCTGAAGCAGCAGTTGCTCCTCGGCAAGCTCATGGGCAAGGACGAGAGCGCCGCTCGGAACCGCCGCTCGCTGAGCCCCGTCCTCGGCGGCCACGGTTCCGCACCACCCCCAGGTGAGCCCAGCCCCCGGGGGCAGTGGGGCCGCCGGGCTGCCCGGCAGCTGCTGATGCCCCCACCCCCTCTCTTCCAGACCCCTGCTGCCCGGCCCCGGCCGACGGCCCCCCCGGGGGCGCACCCGTGCCCCCATCCCCCCTGCCACTGCCCACCACGCCCCTCGGCAAGGAAGAAGCCAGCAAGGAAGACGTCATCTTCTTCTAGAGGAGCTGCGGCTCCAGGTGCAGACCCCTCCCTGCCCCACTCTCCGGGGAGCAGCCCCATTGTCCCTCCCCCCTTCCCGAGCAAACCAGCACCAGCGACCGCCTGGCTGGGGCCAGGGTCTGGGCCAGGGGTGAGCCTGTCGTCACCAGGCCCTTCCTATAGGATTAGCAGTGGTGCCCGGGGAACTTTCTAAACTTCTTTTCTTAATACCAAGAGGAAAGTTTGTAACCGAAGGGGGAGCCAGAGCTGACCCAAGGGGCTGTGTTCGGTTGCAGCCCCCGCCTGGGCAGGGGGAGAGCGACTCCACGCCCTCGCTCCAGGCAGTGACGAACGCTGGTGGGCCCGCAAGAGGTCTGGCGACAGGCCGGGCCCCAGTCTGAGGAGGAGTGCTGGCCCTGGGCCAGGCTCCGCAGCCCCCAGGAGACACCGGAGCGTGGCACCGGGGCACCGGGAGGGGCTGGGTGGGGTCAGCAGAATCAGCTTCCGAAGCAGAGACCCACGTGAGGTGCGTTCACAGCGAACCTCAAGGCGAGGATGTGAGCTCAGGCCACAGGTGGCACAGGGCCCACTTGGGAACTGAGGGCCACAGGGCAGGGCGCGTGAAGCAGATGGCCGGTGGCACCATAGACAGATTCCATAGGTTCTGGAAGGGGGAGGCCATGACTCATTTTACTTTGACAGAGGTTTTTAAGATCTGCTGCTGCCCCATGTTGTGCTTTCCAGAGGAACCTCCCCCACTTGGCATGATTCCATGAGGTTCATGGGCACCAGCTGTTCTCTGAGCACTCAGTCTGTCCAGAGAAGGCACATCAAGAGCTTTAGGCAGGGCTGGCACAATCCTGAGGGTGCCACCCCTCAGCAGAGAGTCCCCAGCCCCCATGGGAGGGGCTGGCATTCCTGGGGCCGCAGGGAGGACAACCCCAGGGCAGGTGTCCCTCGCTGAGGGGCTGGTGCTGGTATAGGGAATGGAGTGGTGAGGCCACTGCGTCCTGGCGGACAGGGGGAGATGCTAGAGGGGTCCCGTGTGGCTGGGAGACCTCAGGTGGACAGATGTGGGTGCCTCATGTCCACTGAGCCTTGCCAGCTTACTGTCAGCTTCACCTGGAGGGCAGCACCCCCCCCCCCCCCGCCCAGTCCAGCCGCAGAGCTGTGGACATCCGGGAGTGTTGGGTGTCCGGGAACAGCCGGGTGGGAAATGGGTCTGAGCCACACTTCAGCTCTGGAGGAACGCTGGGTGTGGGTCTGGGGATCCTCCAGCCTTTGTACCCCAGGCTCCCCCACCGGGCCGAGGGCCCAGTCCCTTCCAAGGCATTAGCGGGAGGCCTGGGTCCCTAGCTGGCCAGGGGCATGCAGGGTGGAGGTGACACAGGCATCGTGACGGGGGGGACCGAACGCAGCCGTTGTGAACCTCTCCCAAGCACAGGAAAGCGTGTGACGTTCCCTGGGCTCTCTGAGAACCCGCCCCTAGTTGCGTCCTGGGCCCCGTGACACAGCGGAGCTCACCAGTGTTCGTGTTGTCGTACCGAGATGTGTCGGAGCACTTTAGAGAAGTTGACTTTAGGTTCCTGTCCCACCGTGAAGAGAACTTTCCTGGGCCCTGGTGCTGGGCGATTTTCCCGCCAGGCACCACTCTCGCATGTGCTCTGGCCCGACCCTCCGAGGCGCCACGACCCCTCAGACAGGAGCCCCCGGAGTTTCAGCCCAGCCGGCTGGCAGGAGCCGGGGCCCAGCCACGGGGCCGAGGGCGGCAGTGGGACATCTCTGGCCAGCGAGAAGTCAGCCCGGGCGGAGCCCGATTTTACTTGTGTGGCTGGTGGCTGAGCAGACGCTCCCTCTGTGAGGTCTGTGCACGTCTCTGTTCACCGTGACCGTAATCTCAGTCCGCCGGACAATTACTTTTACAATGATTGCAGCGTTTCGTCACCACAGGATCTTTCAGAACCGTCTTAGAACTTAAGACCCAATTCCAGCAATAAACGCGTCGAAGAAGAGCAGGTGGGAGTGTTCGCTTTGAGGGCTGAGCAGGTTTTGCTTTAGGATCATCCGCCCGAACGTCGGGGCCGTCCTGGGGGAACTACCAGGGAGATTGCCGTGGCTGCCATCCCCGGCGGGGGCCCCCTCCCACCCTCTGCTGCAGTGGGACCCTGGGGAGGCCTGACACCATGCCCGGGGCCCCGCAGATTCCCCTCAACAGGGCCTGCCTGGCCCAGGACGCTGAAGGAGCCCCGAGAGCTTATGCTGCCTTGCCTCCCAGCTCGGGCGGGGCCTCGGGGCCTCCTCCTGGGCAAGCAGGGCCCCCACAGAGGAGCCCAGCCTGTCAGCCCACCCGGGTCCCCTCAGAGGATGCTCCAGGCGGTGGCCACCCCCAAGGCAGTGGCCCCGGGAGAGGCAGCCCTGCAGATGAGCGCTCCGGCGCGGTCCCCTTCCATTTAGGCCTGTCCCCGTGGTCTTGGGATGTCAGCATTCTTGACAAGGAGCCATTGCCCAGACTGGGGCCTGCTGACCTCTGGGCCGTCCCCCAGGCCCACCAGCCTCCCTGCTCCCCGAGTCCTGGGAGAGCCCGTTTAGGCCCAGCTCCCAGGGATCGGCTTGCTGTGCCCCGACCTGAAGGCTGAGCAGGGGGTGTGGCCACACTGGAGGCGGGGCTCCTGGACCCCCCAGCAGCGTGTCCTGGGGCACCGGGTGCCCATGCGATTTGCCCACAGACACTGAATGCCTTACAAGTAGTGAGTCTCCAGGCAGGTGAGCAGGTGCTGCTGGGACCCCCACCCTAACCTCCCTGGGGCCCCTGCTAAGGGCCAAGAGCTGGGCCCACCCCCCCACCTGTCAACCCCAAGGACGGACTGGACAGGCCAGGTCTCATCTGCACCCCGTGCTCACCCTGAGTGGCTCTCCGCCCCAGCCCTTCCGGCCACATTGCTTCCTTGGGAAACAACGCGGTGGCTGTCACATGAAGCCCCAGGGGCTGCAAACGCTGCCACTTGGTTGCATCTTTCCAGCGCTTGTGGGATGTGAGGGACAGCATGATCCCCTCTGCCTCCCGAGGACTCAGGTGGGGAGCCCGTGGACGTGTCACAGGGACGGGCGTGGGCTGGCCACCATCTGCGGGTGTCTGCCTGAGGCTGCAAGGGGGGGTGGTGGGGTGGCCCTCAAACAGCCTGAAAGCAAACGCATCCTGTCCTGCCTGATGCCCGTGCGGTGGGAGACCGGAGCCTGTGTGGCCCAGCCCCAGCCCGGCACCCACAAAACACTCAGACTGGCCCGGGTCCGGGCTGTCAGAGCGTGAACTGCTTCAGCCTCCGCGAGCACCCCAGAGATGCCCAGGAGGGCAAGACCCAGGCATGGCCTGGTGGGAGGTGGTGTCCGTGTGGCTCCTGTGCCCGAGGCGGGTGGGAGAGCTGCCCACCTCGGCCGACGGCTGCGCCAGGCCAGCGGGCTGTGCATGTGGAGTCGGAGAGGACCCGCGGAGCCAAGCATGTTCCGGAAGGCAGGCTGGGGAGGGCCGGTTTCCAGGCGCCCTGGCACGTCCACGCGGCCCGGACACGCCTCGGAGCAGGAGGCCCAGGGCCTTCGGGCGGGAGGGGCCGGAGCCAGCAGGTCAGGAACACGTGCTCACGCGTGGGCCTCGAACCAGCACGGCTTTTAATTGACCCGAAGCCCGCCTGGCACCCGCCGTCCAGGAGCTCTGCTCGCCACTGAGCGCAGCGCACCGGCCGATGGAGGGTCTGCTGAGCTTCCTCTGCACGTCAGGCCTGGAGACCCTGCTCTGGACCTAAGAGAAGCCTCCCCCACAGCGCTGGGAAGGCCCTGGCCCCCAGCACACGGGGGCCTCACCCCTGCCTACATCCTGCCCCACCCTGGCCTTGTCCCCAGGGCTGCTCCCAGCATTCTCGGGGTCCAGCCTCCCTACACCTGGCATTGATTTTGTTCAATTAAAGACCGGGCCCCCGCCCTAGTGATTCCTGCCTTGTGGGAAGGGGCCCCCAGTGGGGTTGCAGCTGCATCCACACCTCCCGGGCCACATCAGGGGGCAGTGGCCTCGGCCTGGACAGCCTGGTATATGCTGAGAAGGGAGGAGACGGTGCCCAAAAGGCCCACCAGCCACGGGGGGAGGCGGCCAGCCCACAGGACGCCCGGAGGCAACCAGTGCACGGCGTTGGCCAGGTCGGCCAGGTTGCTCAGGAGAGTCAGCACCTCCGACTGGACCTGGGCCTCCAGGGCCCTCCTCTTGCTCCGGGGCAGCCGGCTGTGGGGGCAAAGAGAAGGTGCTGGGGACCCAGGGGCGCCCTCACTCCCCCAGAGGGGACGGCAGAGGGAGGAAAACGTGGGACTCACTCCCCGTCACACCCCCCACGGCACAAACGGGGCACAGGAAGTCTCAAAGCCACACCTCGGTCCTCTGGCCAGGGAGACAGGCAGTGGGAGACGAGGGGCAGTTTCTGGGCCTGCAGGGGTGCTGTTTTACCCCACGGTCCTTCCCAGCCCGGAGGAAACCCGCACGGTGAGCACAGTCCTCAGGAACCAGCTCAGCCTCCCTGCTGGGGGCACAGCCATGGAGGCTCAGCCACTTCCTGCCTCCAGGGCCTCACACGTGCCTCAGTTTCCCCACCTATGTCAGCCCCTGGAGCTGCCGTAGGTCCCATGCTGGAGCACATGCGGCTGCCCCAGCCCAGGCCTGCAGAGGGCGAGGCTCACAGCTGGTGGCACGTAGAAGCACCTTCCTGGCTGCCACCCGGGTCCCCAGGCTGCAGAACGAGCCAGCCTTCTCCCGGCCAAACCCTGATGTCCCTGGATGTCCTACCTGGTGAAGGCCACTGTGGGGCTCCTCAGCCTCTGCCTCAGTTTCAGGACCATCCACAAGGACCTGCAACACCAGAGAGCATAGCTGCCAGCGCTACCCCAAAGGGACACTGCCACCACGGACCCCGCCTCCCTGTAAAGCTTACTGAGCCCCCCAGGTGGCTCCAGCCATCCTGCGCCCTCCCAGAGCTCCGGACCCGGCGGTGCCTGGGGACTCCTTCCTGACTCGGACCCCGGCCTGCCCGGACTGTCCACACAACATTCGGAAGCGCCCAGTGCTTCTGGCATCAGGGACACAAGTCCGCACCTGCAGCGAGGAAGTGGGTCTGGAAGACTAGGGCAAAATGCCAGTTCCTGGGCCCTGGGTCCCAAGACCAGCAGAAACCAAACCTGTAGGCACCTGGGCATCTGCATTTCAACAACCCCCTCCCTTCCCCCGGCGCCTTGGGGTCTTCAGGACACCTGGTCGAGACCCCCACGTTTGCTCACACCAAGTACAGAGACATGATGGGAAAAGCATATGCTCTAAAAATGAACAAGCAGAGAATGGACAACTTCAGGGCAGCGCCACTGTCCTGTGCTTCTCTAACGGCGGACACGTGTCGTCACAGTTGTGCAAGCACACGGAGTGTGCAACACAGCGAGTCCTAACATGACGCGGACGGGTGCCAGGGGCCAGCTGCTGTGGGTCCGTCGACTGGCGGGGTGTGGGAAGGGGGGTTATATAAGGAAATTCGCTTTACTTTTGGTTCAATTTGGCCGTGAACCCAAAACTCTAAAGTGTTACTTTTAAAAAATTAATAGAATCAGGCCGCCTGGCTGGCTCAGTCCGTGGAGCGTGCAACTCTTAATCTCGAAGCTGTGAGCTTGAGCCCCATGTTGGATGTAGAGATTACTTAAAATTTAAAAATGATTTTTAAAATAATTAATGAGGGGCACCTGGGTGGCTCTGTCGGTTAATCGTCTGACTGGGTCAGGTCGTGATCTCACAGTTTGTGAGTTCGAGCCCCATTTCAGGTTTTGTGCTGCCAGCACAGAGCCTGGAGTCTGCTTTGAATTCTGCTTCCCTCTCTCTCTGTCCCTCCCCTGCTCGTGCTGTCTTGCTCTCTCAAAAATAAACAAACATAAAAAAAATGTTTTAGGGGTGCCTTGGGTGGCTCAGCTGGTTGAGTGGCCGGCTTTGGCTCAGGTCATGATCTCACGGTTTGTGGGTTCGAGCACCGTGTCAGGCTCTGTACTGACAGCTCAGAGCCTGGAGCTGCTTCGGATTCTGTGTCTCCCTCTCTCTCAGACCCTCTCCTGCTCACACTGTCTCTCTCTCTCTCTCTCTCTCTCAAAAATAAATAAAACATTTTTTAAAATATTTTAAATAAGCCTTCAAAATTAAATAAAAAATTAAATTTTCATTTATTTTTATAGGTTTAAAAAATTTTTTTTACATTTATTTATGTTTGAGAGACAGAGCTCAAGTGGAGTAGGGGCAGAGAGAGAGAGGGAGACACAGAATCCAAAGCAGGCTCCAGTCTCTGAGCTATCAGCACAGAGCCGGATGCGGGGCTCAAACTCACAAACCGCGAGATCATGACCTGAGCCGAAGTTGGACGCTTAACCGAGTGAGCCAACCAGGCACCTGAAAAATTAAATTTTTTAAAAAAATAACAGGACCAAGGCTGCCCTGAAACAGGAATGGGAAGTCTCTTGGGACCAGGGATCCCCACTACTGAGGAGAGGCCGTGAGCCAGCCACTGGGAGCTTCAGCGCGGCAGGTGCCCACGGAGGTCTCCCAGCTCACGGGGAAGGCCGACCCCTGGAGAGACTGAGCCAGCTGTCCAGGCACAAGGCCACGACCAGGAGGGGGCCTAGATCAAGAAGGAGCCTTGTGTGTATGTGGGCAGGATGTGAGATCAAAGCCCGGGAAGAAGCACGATGCCAAGAGGGGTCTCTGCGCGGACTGCACACGGCCTGGGAGTGTCTTACACCTGTGATTTGTTCCTCTTCCAGACTGTGGATGAGGAGAGTGCAGTTAGGGCCATGTAGCAGGGGACAGGCACGGGCTACCGCACGCCAGTGTCTTGCCCAGGGACAAGCGACAGCTGGCGAGGGCACTGCGCGCCCCCCGGGGATCTGAGAGGTGCCGCCAGGAAACCCCGGTACCGGGAGGGGGACGCCCTGCCTGTTTTCTGGGCAGGGGGCTCCGAACACACCCACTCAGCAAACGTATGGAGAGGAAAGTGTTAGGGAGGAAACCATTCTTTCACAGTTCTAGAAGCCGGTGCGGGGTTTGGAAGCACACAGCTGGCCAGGAAACTCCTGGCCGTGTCCGGGATGGGTGCCGATGACTGCGCACGGAGAGGCCGGGGCCGGGCAGCCACACCGGCCACTTCTGACGGGGCCGGGACTTTCTCCCTGGCTCCGGCGGGTACGGTGGCGCATGTGCCAAAGATGTCCACCTCCTAGTCCCTGGGGCCCACGACTGTGCTCCCTTACATGCCACAGACAGGCTCCGCAGGTGGGACTGAGTTAAGGGAGGTGACCGAGGTGGCCCTGGGAGGACACTCAGAAGAGGGACACACAGGGTCAGGGCAGAGGAGACGTGATGAGGGACACAGGCTGGAGGGACGACGGGCCCTGAGATGCAAGGAGGGGCCGCGAGGCGAGCAGGCCAGTGGCCTCTAGAAGCCGGAAAAGGCAGGAACGGATTGTCCCCTGCAGCCTCCCAAAGACATGACCTGGATTTCTAGCCTGGGGAGCCCATAACTGGATGTCCGCCCCCTTGCCCGGCAACAGTCAGTGGGCGGTGTCTGTAGGAATCTGTCAGGGCAGCTGCTGGGGGACGGATCCAGGGGGGCAGCAACAAGAGGGGGACGATGGGATGAGGCAAAGGCCCCCGTGTCTCCAGCCTGTCTGCCCATCGGCCCAGGTCTCGGAGCCCCCGTGCCACCTGCTGGCGGGTGCTGCCCCCACTTACCTGGCGATGCCCAGGAGCAGGGAGAGGCCCCAGAAGGCCGTGCTCAGGGTCCACCACCGGGCGGAGTCCACGCGGAGGATCTTGGCATCGGCAGCCCAGGCAATGTGCTCACACGGGTAGTAGAGCTGGTCGGCCAGGTTGCCCAGGACAGACACACAGCGGACAAAGATGTCCTCCTCCTGCAGGACCAGGAGAGGGCAGGTGGGCCTGGAGTTGGACCTACCCAGGCCCACTGTAGGGACCCAGACCAGGCCAGGTGGCAGTCACAGTGCAATGTCCAGGCCCGTCAGGCTGGCCCGTACCTGGGCCACTGTGGGAGAAAGGCCCGATTTGTTTCCCAGCAGTGTGGTCATTGCTCCCTGGGGAGCTTCGAAAACCCCACCTCTAGGGGCGCCTGGGTGGCCCTAGAGTTAAGCCTCTGACTTCAGCTCAGCTCATCGGGCTGTCAGCACAGAGCCTGCTTTGGATTCTGTGTGTGGTCTCTCTCTCTGCCCCTCCCCCGCTCATGCTCTCTGTCTCTCCAAAATAAAAGGGAAACGGGGCGCCTGGGTGGCTCAGTCGGTTAAGCGTCCCACTTACTCCTGGGTCATGCATGATCTAACAGTTAACGAGTTTGAGCCCCGCATCCGGCTCTGTGCTGACAACTCAGAGACTAGAGCCTGTTTTGGATTCTGTCTCTCTCTCTGCCTCTCGCCTGCTCATACTATCTCTCTTGCTCTCAAAAGTAAATAAAACATTTTTAAAAATTAAGGGAAAAAAATAAAAATAAAACATCTAAAAAATAAAAAACAAAACACCTTTAGCCCCAGGGTTTCTGCCTCACTAGGCCCGGGTAGCACTGGCAGCAGGAGTGGTTTTATATACATGTATTTTTGAGAGAGAGCACGAGCCAGGGAGGGGCAGAGAGAGGGGGACAGAGGCCCCGAAGTGGGCTCCGAACTGACAGCAGAGCGCCCTATTCGGGGCTCAAACTCAGCAAGATCATGGCCTGAGCCAAAGTCAGGGGTCAGTGGGCTGAGCGACGCAGGCATCCTCAGGAATGTCTTCTAAGTTCCCGGGTGACTCCCACGGGAGAACCGTGACCCCACGGGGCAGGGCGGAGCTGCAACTCGGGCTGCGCACACTCAGTGCTGACAGTAAACGGGCTCAGGCCTGCAAGGCTTGGGTCGCCTCCCCAAACCAGAGAGGGGACACCATTCCCACAAACAGGCAAACGGGGGCGGGGCTTGGGGTGAGCTGCCACGGGCCCCCTCGCAGACAAGCGCAGGCCTCGGGCCTTCAAACAGCAGAACCCGAGCCTTTTCAACCCTGAGTTCTGAGCCGCAGCCCGTGTCCAGTTGCCTGGCCCCCTGACTGCATTTCTGGGCCCCACCCCTCGGGATCAGGGCCCCTGGGGGCCTCCAAGGGGCCTGCCATACCCCTCCCCCTCCTCTCCATCTTCCCATCTTCCCAGGAACACTCCCCCCCTACATGAGCCCCACCAACGCCTGATGAGGCTGCCCCCTTCCTCCCCGCCAGTCAGCTGTGACCCTGCCTCCCTCTGGGCTCTGAACCCCACGCCAGCTCCCCTAGTCTGCCTGGGGCCCTGGCACATTCCACTCCTCCAAGAGAGCAGGGACCTCCCGCCCGTCCCCAATGTGTTCATTCCACAGTGTCCCCAGGGAAGCAGCAAGGTCAAGGCCCTACACAGGGGAGGAGATGCTCGCAGGGCAGGGGGCACAGACACAAACACGGGGACCCAACAAAGGAGTTCTTGTTCTGGCCAAGGGATATACAAGGTGCACAGGGGCCCCTTGTCTTAGGGACGTAGAGACGGTGGTGGGGGGAGGGCTCCTCCCGCAGCATATGGGAAGCGTGCCCTAATCAAAGAAGATAGGAGATGGCCGTCAAAACAGGGGGAAGGTCCAGGAAGGCACTTGAGATTGGGGTGACTGGGCCATGGGCCATGCGGTGCAGCGAGGGTGGACGCGTCTGAACATGGAGTGGCTCAGAGAGGGGACAGGAGAGAGGGGACGGGCAGGGCAGCCCAGGGAGGGGCATGACTTGGCCAGGCTGGCTCCAGGCAGCTTCTGAGCCCGTCCCCTGGGGAAATGTCCCCTGGGGGGACACGATGGCCCCCGGGGCAGAGACTCCTGTAGAATAATGCCAGCCTCCGCGTCCCTCAACAGGGGACCAGACGGCTACACGCGGGGTGCAAGGTGGCCACAACCAAGGAGGGCTGGGTAGCTTTTTGGAATGTATGAATGTACAAGCTATTTTTTCAAGTTTATTCATTTATTTTGAGAGAGAGCGCAGAGCCAGATGCGGGGCTCGAGCCCACCAACCAGGAGATCACGACCTGAGAAGAAATCAAGAGTCGGATGCTCAACCGACGGAGTCACCCTGGCGCCCCAGCTATTTTTCAATTTAAATTAAAACAAGAACATGTGGGGGCGCCTGGGGGGCTCAGTCGGTTAAGCCTCCGGCTTTGGCTCAGGTCAGATCTCACGTTCGTGGGTTCAAGCCCCACGTCGGGCTCTGTGCTGACCGCTCGCTCAGAGCCTGGAGCCTGCTTCCGGTTCTGTGTCTCCCTCTCTCTCTGCCCCTCCCCCTCTCATGCTCTGTCTCTGTCTGTATCAAAAATAAATAAAACATTAAAAAAAAAAACAAGAACATGTGATCTTCTCAAAAGAGAAAGCAAAAAATTGTTTTAAAAACAAACTGCCAGGGCGCCTGGGCGGCTCAGTCAGTTGAGCATCCAACTCTTGGGTTCGGCTCAGGTCATGCTCTTGAGGTTCATGAGTTCAGGTCCAGCATCCGGGCTCTATGCTGACAGTGCAGAAACTGCTTGGGATTCTCTCTCTCTCCCTCTCTCTCTCTGCCCCTCCCACTTGCTCGCTCTCTCAAAATAAATAAACTTTGGGGCGCCTGGGTGACTCAGTCGGTTGAGCGTCTGACTTCGGCTCAGGTCATGATCTCATGGTTCGTGGGTTCGAGCCCCTCGTCAGGCTCTGTGCTGACAGATCGGAGCCTGGAGCCTGCTTCAGATTCTGTGTGTCCCTCTCTCTCTGCCCCTCCCCTACTCATGATATGTCTCTCTCTGTCTCTCAAAAATAAATAAAGGTTAAAAAAAATTAAAAAAGAAAATAAACTGCCCACACAACTGCCTTCAGACGAGTCCAGAAAACACCCATTTTTGCCCAGAGTCCGCACCTCCCTCTCTACAGCCCCTTTACCTCTGCCCCCAGGCCATACTGCTTCGTGTAGACAAACATGGCCACATCATCAAAGAGTCGTAGGACGGTCCTACAGTGGCTGAGTTGGGAGGACAGTGTCAGCAGGCGCGTCCCCACTCCTGACCTGGCGGGACCCTGTTCCACCAGGACCCCACCAACCAGTTGGCAGCTGTACCCCAGCGTTCGCATCTGTGGGAAACCAGAAGCAGTCAGCACAGCCCTGCGCCCGGAATGAGCTAGATCAGCCCCCGAGGGGCCGTGGGTCCCACGGCACCAAGTTGGGGGCATAGATTAGATCAACAAACTTCCAGTAAAACCTGAAAGTTTCAAGAGATACTTGCAGGTGGACCGAATGGAGAAAGATGACATCGTTGTCCAAAAGTCACTGTGGACACTCGAAGGGAGTGCTGGCTCGTGTCACCCTCCCTTTGGAGACAGATGTGCCAGGGACAAGGAAACGAAAGCATTTCCCATCCTGTGGTTCCTCTTTTTCCCAGCAAGCTGGAGGACCAGGCGGGCATGAACCCAGCTGGACCAAAGTCCGCAGCCGGGCCGGGGCGTGGAGAAGTGACCCGGCCTCAGCCCGGTAAGCAAATGGGTAATTTGCTTGAATAGCTTCAGTGAACTCACTCAAGGGGCTGACGGGGGGGGGGGGGGGCATTCTGAACTGGGTCGGCTTCAGAAACTGCTCTTTCCTGTTGTTTCTTATGTTATTGTTACGTTTGCTTTCTTTCCAGTCCCTTTTAATAGGAAACCCTGCAAGTGAAATGTCCAGCTTGGTAATTTATTAAAACCCGAATGCCCGATCATAAGGGATTTGGTTGGAACCCAACTGTCCAGCCACCGGTAGGTTTCCGGGTACAACCTAAACACCTCCGTATAAAAGAAGGAAGCTTATATAGGAACAGGCTAATGCCCAGCATGAGGGAATGTGGTAGGAACCTAAACGTCCAAACACAGGGAAAGCCCTACAAAATCCTAAATCCCAGAGCAGATTGTTAGGGACAACCCAGGGACCAACTGCAGCGGCCTGAATGTTCCAACATGGGCTTGGCTGGCTTGTAAATGTCCAGCCAGGTAGAACTGGCTGGAACAATTTCAGTGCTCAATTACAGGGGACGTGGTCGCAACCTAGTGTCCAGACACAGAAGGCGTCCTGCAACACCCTAAGTCCTAGGACTGGGACAACCCAGTGACCATCTTCAATGGTCTGGTCGGACCCCAACCGTACAAACGTGCGGATTTGGTCGGTACTGAAAATATCCAGCCACGACGGGTGAGCAGGAACAACCTAATGGCCACCGCTAGGGGACAGGGTCGGGGCCCGGCCGGGAGGGCCTCTGCGACGGAGGATCCTGAGCGACCCCGCCCCTCTCTCGCCTCAGTTTCCCGTCTCTGAGCTCTGGCCCCGGTCCGAGACCTCCGAGCGCGGTCCGCCCCAGCCTCACCAGGCGGTCGCGGCCCCGGTAAGACTCCAGCGCCGACGCAAGGCCGCTCAGCGCCGCCATGGCAACTCCGCCTGGACGACACCGTGACGTAGGCGCGCGGCGCCAGGGGGCGGGGACAAGGCGCGAGGCCACGCCCCCTTGGAGACGCTCTGCGCAGGCGCGACCGCGACCCTTTGTCCCCGCACGGGCCCTTTGTCTGCATCTGGGAGCATCGCAGTTTGCAGCTGAGCAAGTAGCTGTCACTTGTTCGCCCTGATGGCTCCGAGCCCGCTGCCTTCGGCCCCGCGGCGGCTGGTCTTTTCAAAGTTAACCATCTACCCACAAAAATAATATACAAGCGAGAGCATCGACCTGTTTGCTCTGGTTCAAGAAGGGATTTTTCTCTTTATTTTTTAAATGTTTGTTTATTTTTGAGAGACAGTAGAGCCGTAGAGAAAGAGAGGGAGAAACAATCGGAAGCAGGCTCCAGGCTCCGAGCTGTCAGCACAGAGCCCGACGCGGGGCTCGAACCCATGAACCGGGAGATCATGACATGAGCCGAAGTTGAACGCTTAACCGACTGAGCCCCCCAGGCGCCCCCAGGGATTTTACTTTTTAATTTCTGAGCCTCACCCTTCCGGCTGTTGTCTGCTGGCTGTTGTCTGCTGGTCTATAGTGAACACGCGCAGCTGGTGTAATATCATTGAAAGCATCCCTAGGAAGTTAAGGAAGCTCCTAGAACTGTTCTGGAAAAGGCGATATAGTCTGGTAACGAGTTGCTCCAAAGAGGGCAACTAACTGCGTGGCCGCGAAGAAGAGACCAAAGAGACCACGTTGTACACATTGTACCAATTTGTAGCTTTCCCTCCAGCTACAAAGTGATAATTGATAGCCATCACTGTGTGAGTTTCAGACCACAGCCTAAAGGCCTGAGCCACAGATCCAGTGAAATGATTAAAGTTTAGTCATCTCCTAGGTTTTTAGTTTTGTGCCACATCATGTATAATCTCATCAAAAAGATGGGATTTTTCAAAAAGTTAACATGATTCATTTCCTTTTCTTTTTTCTGTTTTTCTTTCTTAGAGAGTGAGTGGGGGAAAGGGGCAGAGAGAGAGAGAGAGACAGTCCCAAGCAAGCTTCTTGCCCAGCTCAGAGCCTGACACAGGGTTGGATTGACAGTGAGCTCAGGACCTCAGACAAAATCAAGAGTGGGAAATGTAACCGATCAAGCCACCCAGGCTTTACCTGAGGCAAAATTCATAGAAGACTCACCATTTTAAAGGGCGCCTGGGTGGCTCAGTTAAGTGTCTGACTCTTGATTTCGGCTCAGGTCATGATCTCACAGTTTGTGAGATTGAGCCCCGTGTCCGGGCTCCGTGCTGACAGCTCAGAGGCTGCTTGGGATTCTTTCTCCCTCTCTCTTTATCCCCACCCTGCTCAAGCTCTGTCTCTGTCTCTGTCTCTCTCTCAAAATACATAAACATGAAAAAATTTTAAAAAAGGATTCACCATTTTAAGATGTACAATGGAGTGGCATTTAGGACACTCCCGTGTTGTACAATGGCCCCTTTCTAGCTTTTTTTTTTTTTTTTTGGGAGAGACAGACACACTGTGAGCAGAGGAGGGTCAGAGAGAGAGAGGGAGACACAGAATCTGAAGCAGGCTCCAGGCTCTGAGCCATCAACACAAAGCCTGACACGGGGCTTGAACCCATGAACCATGAGATCATGACCTGAGCCAAAGCCAGCTGCTCAACCGACTGAGCCACCAGGCGCCCCGAGCCCTTTCTAGCTTTAAGATAATTTCATCACCCCAAGAGGACATCCTGTAAAATCTGGCAAGCGGTTGTCTGCTCCTCCCTACCGTGGCCCCTAACAACTACCGTCTGCTTTGTCTCTGTGGGTTCACTTATATTTGATACTTCATATAAATGGAATAGTGCGATATGTGACCGTTTGTGTCTGGCTCCTGTCACTCAGCATAAGGTTTCTGAGGTTCCTCCACACTGCAGTGTCTCTTAGCACCTCATTCCTTGTGGCTAAGTACTATTCCACGGTATGGATTGACCGCATTTTGTGAATCTGCTCAGCCACTGAATGGGGGTTACTTCCACATCCTGGCGGTTGTGAATAATGCTGCCATGAACAGGGCTCTGGGTGTATCTGTTCACGTCCTTGCCTTCACCTCCAGTGCCTTTGGGTGGATACCCAGGAACGGAGCGGCTGGCTCCTGCGGTAGCTCTGCCAGGCTTTCCCACATGGGCTGCACCACTCTGCACTCCCACGAGCAATGCACAACATTGCCCACATTCTTGCCAACGCTTTCATTTTGCTTTATTATTACTATTATGGCCATTCTATGGGGCGTGATGTGGAATCTGACTGTAGCTTTGTTTTGGGTTTCCCTGATGGATGACCTTTGCAAAATGTTTCCCCTTGATTGCACCTTGTGTTACTCTGTTGCCTCACTCCTACCTTTGCAACCCCATTGCCTTCCTCCTGGTCCTTGAAGTTACAGTACACTCCTGCCCCAGGGCCTTTGCATCGGCTGTGCCCTTTCCCCGGGATGCACTCCTTCCAGACTTCCACATGGCTCCCTCCCTCACCTCTTCCTCGTGTTTCCTGGAACATCATCTGTGTTCTCATGGAACTCCCCCTCACGCCATCCTGCGCACTTCCTACCCGCATTTCCTGACGCCTTATTTTTCTCCTTAGCTTGTAATACTACCTAACATAACTATATTCCTTCTTTATCTGGGTGTCTAGTTATTCCCAGATAATATTCTACTATTCCCTCAAAAGAATGTGAGAACTTTGATCTGTCTTGGTCACAGCGATGTCCCCACGGCCTGGCACAAAATAGGTTCTCAATAAGGGCGACAGGCTGAGGGGCTCAGCTCCCCGCTCAGAGCTCTGTGCTCCTGCTCCATCCACACTATCCCGGGAAACCTCGTCGCTCCCACGAATCCCCTGGCCACCCCTTTGTTGGCCTCTCTCTCTCGTGACTTTTTTTAATGTTTTAATTTTATTTTCGAGAGAGAGAGATGGAGAGTGTGTGGGGGAAGGACAGAGAGCAAAGGGGACAGAGGATCGAAAGCGGGTTCTGCGCTGACAGCAGAGAGCCCAATGCGGGGCTTGAACTCACGAACCACGAGATCATGACCGGAGCTGAAGTCGGACACTTACCTGACTGGGCCACCAGCTGCCTCCTCCTCATGCCTCCTCAATCCTGACCTGACCTGTTCTCACCTGCGCACCCCACAATCCCACCCCCACGCCCAGCAAGTCCCAGGCTGTAGCAGCATCCCCATCTCAGGGCTCCCCTGCCAGCTGCTAGGCCACCCAGTCACAGACCTGGACATCGCACTCACCTCTTTCTCCCCCCACACCCCCCCTCCCACATCCCAACAGTCACCATGCACTTCCTCCTGGCCCCTGGTCCCCTCCATAGGCAGCCCTCCTCTCTCCCCCCTGGCCCCCAAGCCCCGGGGCTGCCTTCCCTGACACATCCCAGGAGACTCTCTACTCCCACATCTGACCGCAGCCCTCCTTGCTTCAGACTTGGGCGTCTGTGTGCCCCACACCACCAACTAGGGACGCTGTTCCTGCCGCAGACAAAATCCCAGCCACGCCCAAAGCCTGCAGATGAAAGGGGGTCTCGGGCCGAATGAGTGGCCACGTCCCTTGTCTTGAGCCCAGGCTGTCCACGGACAGCTTCGTGACAGCACAGTGCATTCCTCGAGGGCCTGCCGGGTGCCGGCACCAAGCACACAGCAGTGAGTCTTGCTGGCTGAGCCTCCCAGCGTCCTCCGCCATCTGGTTAGGGCCGAGCTTGACCTGAGAGAGAGAGAGAGAGAGAGAGAGAGAGAGAGAGAGAGAGAGAGAGAGAGACGGGAGCTGGACTGGCATTCACAGCTGGCATTGCTGTTGCTAGGAGCTGGCCGTCCTGGCTGGGCCCTGGTGTGCTCCTGCCAGACATAAATAACCTCACAGACGCCGGCACCGGACAAGGCCACTCAGTGACCATGGGGGCCCGAGACAAAACAAGCTGAAGGCAGGCAAAACATGGGCATCACCCAAAGCCCGGCAATGCCCAGACGTTGGCTTTTCCTGGCGAGTCTGAGCCCCCGCCATTCTCTTACCAATGACAGCTCTGTTCTTGCTTCATTCCTTAGACTTTCTGAGAAACGCGAAGATCCTCAATAACAGAATCGCCTCTCCCCTCTCTTGCTTCCCCACAACCACCGGGGTCCATCCCCCCCCTTCTCCTCTTCCCAGCAGACCTAAGGACAAAGGATGAAGGACAAAGGACGAAGGACAGGGCTGAAAGGTGTATTTGCATCAGCCTGTGCCCAATGCCCTACCCTCCAGGCAGGGAGCCAGGGATGGGACCTTCCCTCGGTGGACAAGTGGACAATGCAACAATTTCCTTCAAGTTAGTGAGAAGCAACACACTTAGGGAATCAGTCCTGGGGAGTATCAGCTGATGTCACAGTGACGATTATAGTGCAATAGAAATGCATCAAATCAATACGTTGTGCATCTCAAACATAGGGAATGTTATATGCCAATTATGTCTCAAGAAGAGAGAGAGAGAGAAGGAAGGAAAGGAAGGAAGGAGGAAGGAAAAAACCTATTTAGTGGCTGATTCAGGGTCATGAACTGGGGCCCTTATAACGTTATTTCATTTTTTTAAATTTATTTTTTGAGGGAGATAGAGAGCGAGGGTGGGGGGAAGGTGGAGAGGGGCAGAGAGAGAGTCCCAAGCAGGCTCCCCACTGTCAGCACAGAGCCTGATGCAGGGCCCGAACTCACCAACTGTGAGATCATGACCTGAGCTGAAATCAAAAGTTGGATATTCAACTGACTGAAACACCCAGGCGCCCCTTCATCTGATTTTTTGTTTTTTTAAGAAATTGTTTTCCCAGTTAAAAATGTTATTTAGCGAGGGCGCCTCGTGGCTCAGTTGGTTGAGCATCTGACTTCGGCTCAGGTCATGATCTCACAGTTCGAGAGTTCAAGCCCCGCGTTGGGCTCTGTGCTGACAGCTCAGAGCCTGGAGCGTGTCTCCCTCTGTCCCTCTCCCGCTCTGTCTCTGTCTTTCTCTCTCTCTCTCAAAAATAAACGTTAAAATTTTTAAAAAATAAAAATGTTATTTATTGTGGTAAAATATACATGACATAAAATTGACCATCTTAACTATTTGTCAATGTCCTGCCCAGTGGCACTAAGCACATTCACACTGTCATGTGACCGTCCCCACCATTCACCCCCAGAACGTTTCATCTGCCCAAACCAAAGCTCTGTCCCCATCCATGAAACACTGACTCCCCATTTCCCTCTTTCCTATTGTTTTATGTATTATTTTCATTTGTCAGATCGTCTCCAAAAAGAAAGTCAAATTTCCCAGCAGTAAAAACCTGCCATGCCAAGCCCCATGTCCTCGAACCTCCCAGAAGCACAGGACACAAGCCCAAGGGAAGACAGGCTCGGCTCAGCCCCTACCCAGCACTCCCCAGAGACCGTGCCCCAAGTGACGAGCGTGGAGCCAGTCAGCCTTAGGTGTGCTGTCGTTGGGCTGGGCTGGCTCCGGCAGCTGGGAGGTCTGGGAGCCCTGAAATGACATGAAGCAGTGCAGTGACTCAAAGACCAAAGACACTGGCTGGTCCCTCAGGGGGAGCAGAAGAGCAGGAAAACCTAGGGAAATGAGAAGCATGAATACCAGCAGCCTCCTGCCTCAAATCCTCACTGCTGCTTTCTGACGCCCCATTTTCCAGATAACAAAACTGAGGCTCCAGGAAGCCAAGTCACCTGCCAAACTCTCTGGAGCTCTCCGGAGGCAGGATCCTCTGACCTGACTCCTGATCTTCCTCCCAGCTGCCCTGGAGTGGCTGGGGACCATTGTGACAACGCTGATTGAGGGAAGCTCTTTGGTCACAATGGGCAGACCCGGACCACCCGGGGACGCAGTCTCGGAAGGAACATAGGAGCATCTTCTGGAAGACCGGGGACAGCGGGTCAGGCCGGTTGCCAAGGGCACTTTCTAAGACTCATTAGTCCCCATGTCCCCCCTTGAGGTAGGTGCTGTGCGCTCACCCCTGGTATGGAGACTGAAGCCCACGGGGGCCCACTTATTTATCCCAAGGTGACCTCACGAGTAATTTCAACTGTTAGGTTCTCCATACACCATTGGAGATTTCTCAACTCTCCATTATTTCAGGTGCCGAAATGATCAAAGAAGCAAACGTAGACTCTGAACACCTGTGGTTTGGCTTAAGCGCTTGATCTCTGTTTTTCCTTTTCTTCTTTTTTTTTTTACAAAAATGTTTTAAAGTTTATTTATTTTGAGAGAGGAAGAGACAGCACGAGTTGGGGAGGGGCAGAGAGAGATGGAGAAAGAGAATTCCAAGCAGGTTCCCAGCTGCCAGCACAGAGCCCGACGTAGGGCCTGAACTCACGAAACCGTGAGATCATGACCTGAGCTGAAACCAAGAGTCGGACGCTTAACCGACTGAACCCCCCAGATGCCTCTTGGCCCCCGCTTTCAAAATATTTTTATTATTATTTTTAATGTTTATTTATTTTTGAGAGAGGAAGAGAGAGAGCAGGAACACGGGAGGGGCAGAGAGAGAGGGAGACACAGAATCTGAAGCAAGCTTCAGGCTCTGGGCTGTCAGCGCAGAGGCAGACACGGGGCTTAAACTCCCAAACTTCGAGATCATGAACCGAGCCAAAGTCGGGTCCTGAACTGACTGAGCCCCCCAGGAGCCCCATAAGGCCCTGTTTTCTAAACAGGTTGACATGAGCCAGTTGTGAGCTGAGTAGAGTGGGCATGGGTGAGCCCACTGCTGTGGCCCCCTAGGGACTGCTCTCCAGGCAAAGACAAGAATGTCCCAGTCAGCTAAGTGGGGTGCTGGGAGCCGAGCGCTGGAGATCAGAGAAGTGGAGACAGGTCTCTAGGCCTCAGAGAGTTTCAGGATAGGGAGAGATTCGGGAGAACATTCAGCGTCCAGGGCAGTGGCAGAGGACAGGAAGACCCATGAGGAGGTGGGTGGCAGAGACAGGTCGGTGGTCAGGACTGAGCAGGGCACGAACCCACCACTATCAACCGAAATTGGATGCCCAATGGACTGAGCCACCCAGGCGCCCCTGGGCTTGTTTTTTACGAAGTCCCCAGTCCCCCCGTCCCCGTCTGCCCATGCCCAGTGCCTGGCGCACAGGAAGGAGTAAAACCAGCATTGTCCTCAGCCGGACACTTGCTCAGTCCCGCCTCTCCGCCCCCTCACAGGTGGCCCCTTGTCCAGAGATGGCCCCGGTCGCCCTCCTGCCATGCCCGATGTCCCGGCTGGACTTCCTCAAAGCCTCACACTTTGCCCTGGGGCGGGACCCGCGGCTGCACGTGGACGTCATGCAATCCACGTCGCACCGGGACTTCCCGGCCTACCCGGCCGTCACCCGCGCGCGGCCGTGCCAGGAGCCGCCGCCCGGGTCCTTCTTCCGGCGGGACGCGAGCGCGGCAGGTGCGGAGTTCAAGTCGGAGGCGCACTGCGCGTTCGCGCCACCGGCGCCGCAGCCGTCCGGGCCGACGGGGACGCGGGAGCGCACCCTCGCCACGCAGGCCAGCAACTTGCGCGTGTTCGCGCCCGCGCACCTCCGCACCGGCCTCTCCACCGCGCACGCCGACTTCGGCTGG
>NC_043711.1:5742054-5752362 GCF_006229205.1 Suricata suricatta | reverse complement strand
GTGTTCGCGCCCGCGCACCTCCGCACCGGCCTCTCCACCGCGCACGCCGACTTCGGCTGGCCCGACGGGCTGGCGCGCGCTGGCGAGCCGATCCGCGGCGCGCGCCTCATCTCCGCCCGCGACTCGGTGCCTTCTGGCGACCGAGCCAAGCTGCGCATCCCGCCCACCACCTACCAGGAGTTCTTCGCGCCCCACGACTCATTCCCGCGGCCCCGCGCGCCCTGCGGCCACTTCGGTGAGCGCGCCCACGCGCCCCATGTGCGATTTGCCAACCTCGAGCTTCTCAAGGCCGGCGGGGATTCCGCGCCTACTCCCAGGGGTCATTTGTCAAAGTCTGGAGATCATTTTGGTTGTCACGACCCGCGGAAGGGGGTACTCCTAGCAAGAAATGAATGGAGGCCAGCGATGCTGGTCAACACATCCTACCATGCACAGGACAGTTGGCCCCAGTAAAGAATTACCCAGCCCCAAACGTCGATAGTACCAAGCCTGAGAAAACCTATAGCTTCCCTGAGCCTCAGTTTCTACATTCATTGAATGGCATAACTCCTGATTTTTTTCAAGGGGCTGTGGCGTGGGTAGAAGTCATGAATGGTGGTTTCAGGACAGACAAATCTGCTAAGTGACCCCCCCCACCACCCACACATCCCAGCCCCGCCACCATAGTAGTTATGTGAGTCTGAGCAAGTTGACCAGTCCAAGTCTCGGTTTTCCTCATCCGTAAAGTGGGAGCAACAACAGCACCCCACTTCATAGGAGGAGCTGGTGAAGCCAAAAGAGCCCAGAGTGCATGATGCACCTGGCATAGAGTGACCGCTCAGGAAAGCCTAGCCGTCGTCGGTGTGATTTTCCAATTCTGTGACTCCAGGGGAACCTGCCCCTGGACATCACTAGTCAAGAGTCCCTCCAAGCTGGACTCAGGGTTTATCAGATCTGGATGTGCCTCAGTTCCGGTTTTGAATTTCTGTGACTTCTGGCAAGTCACTTGATCTCTCTGAGCCTCAGGAAGGCTGTAGAGTCGGGAGAATAATACTAACCCCCAAATGAGGTTCGAAGCACTTAGCCTAGATTCCTGGCTCCAGGCAGGCATCTTGGTAGTTACTCTTGTCATCATTATTTGCATTATTTTTGCTGTTTTCCACACAGCCCTCAGGTGAGGCTAGTCAGGACTGCCCACCTCCCTTCTCCAGGCCAGGAATTGAACCCCAGTGGGCCTGAGGCTGCAAAGAATCAATGTCATTCTGTCTCTACTCCTGCCCATCCTCAGGGGGCCTCAACGCACTCCAGTGGGACCACACGAGACAGGATGAAGGGACCTCCTACCAGAGACAGTTCCAGGCCCTGCCAGGCCCACCTGCCTCGAAGTGTAAGAGGGTAAATCGAGGCGGGGCTGGTGCTGCTGGGGTGGACAGTGGCAGGGGCTGGGTCGTGCTGCCCTCTTGTCACCTCCGTCCACCCACAGGCCTCCTCCAGTGTGGAGCTGGGAGACTTCAAGATTGGCTATGGGCCCATGTGCTCCGAGCAGAAAGAAGCCTACGGGCCCCAGGGTCTGCCCCCAGACAGGTACAAAGGGACTGTGGCCTTCCACCAAGACAGAGCAAAGGACTCTCAGTGACATGTGGCGTGTGCCAATACTGTGGGCCTCGCTCACCTCCAAGCAAGGCCCACTATTGTGCCAGATCTCCCACCGTTAGCCTCCCACAGCCTGGCCTTTGGGAAGCCCGCCCCTCTCCCATTTCCTGGAGGCTGACAAGGGTCCAGATCACATCCATCTGATCATAGAGTGCCCCCCCCCCCGCCTTATCTGCAGGTATGACAAGGCCCGGGCCTCGGCCCACATCCACCAGGTGAATATTCATCCTGGGGATGGTCTCTTCCATGACAAGACCACCAAGGCTGAACACTTCTCTCCCCAAGAGCCAGGTGAGAGTCTGCCCCCTCCCGTGCCCTGCCCCCAACAGCAGCCTCCTAGGTGCGCTCAGCGCCTCCTCTGTCACTGGCAGAGCGCTTTGTTCTGCACCACGACGTGACTCCGCCATCGCACATCCTGGAAGGCAATGGGCGCTGCGGCCCGGGCAGCCTCACCACCTCCACGCACTTCTTCCACGGCCAGGTCAGCGGGAAAGGGGAGAAGGCCGCAGAGCCCATCAGGGAAAAGGGGTTCCTAGGCAGTACCAATAGCAAGTGCAGAAGCCTTGAGATGAGAGTGAGCTTGACTTGGGGGGGGGGGCGGGGCTCCTGGATCTATCTGCGGGATGTAGGGTTAAGACAGTTAACCACTCCGAGCCTCAGTGCCTCTTGTCTGCAAAAATGAGATACAATGCCAACTCCCAGCACCAGCACGCGGGGCCCAGAGAGGGTGTGAGCTCTCCAAGGTCGTATAGCGCTCACCTCTTCTTTCGCACACGATTTTGGGACATCCCGGACATTTGGGAGCTTCCCAGATGCAATGTGGTCCAACAGCCACCGCCCGTGAACAAGCCACCCAGCCGCCACGTGCCTCACGAGAAACTGAAGAGTCACGTGGGCCTAGGGGAGTCCTCGCTGCTCGGACAGTTCTTCCAGACCTCCACGGGCACGGACTATTGCCTCCCGGGCACGGTACAGAAGCCCCCGCAAGCACCCAGTCTCCACTTGCTGCCTAGCAGCCTGCCCCAGGGCACCGGCGGTGAGTTGGAACCCCGCCCCCCGCCATTCTCGCCCCGCCCACTGCCCCACTCTGGCTCCGCCTCCTGCAGAGCTAGATCCCACCTCGTGATCCAAGACCCCGACTCAACCCCTGGACATCCTTGCCCCGTCTTGGACCTGACTCCGCCCCCTTCACCATGGCACCGCCCTCTGCGTGATCATAGCCCCGCCCCTCCTCATATCTGCCCTCCCCCGAACCTAATCCCTGCTCAACAGTCAGACTCTGGCTCCGTCCGCGCGCCAACAAGCCTACCCCACCTGCCCTCCCCCACGACTCTGCGCTTGCCCCGCCCCTGGCTCCTCCCTCCTCCCCGCCTCTGAGTCCATCCTATGCTCTAACTTCAACGCGGGCTCAGGCTTCTCCCTGAACCCATGCTAACTCTCACAAATTTCTGCCCCGGGGCCCTGCCTCTCCTCCCTCAGCCCCTCATCTCGATTACCCCCACCCAAATCTACAGAAACAGATTTTTTAACCATGAACCAGAAGATGCTGAAACCGCATAGAACAGCTCCGGCCTCCGTGACTGAAGAGATGCTACAGCGGGTGAGGGGGGGAGCGGTATCTCCCGGACCAGGTACCCCCCAAAGTAGTGTAGTTTCGTCTCACCTCAGGCCCAGAATTAGTGTCAAGTTCGTTCAGGGTCACTCTAGAAGGTGACAGGGTCATCTTAATGTCACCCCAGCCTCAAGGTCATCCCTAGTTCACCTCCAGGGTTATTTCAGGGTCAGCTTAAGGACATCTTTATATCACCAGCCACAGTTATACCCTCAGCTGAGGGTAAGCTCAGAGTCGCCTAGGGTCACCACAGTCCTGGGGTCATTCTAGGGGTCCCCCGGTTTCTCACCAGCTTCTCATCCAGCTCCTGGGTCAGCCCAAACTGGGATACCTTTTGCTCACCTCCCCAGAGTCCAATTATCGGCCTTTGCTGCTCCCAGGGTTGTATGGGGACCAGGGGGTGGGCCAGGTGGGACAACCATCTCTCAGGCCGTCCTGCCAGGCTCCCCGCCCTGACTCCGCAGTGCAAGTACAGCCACATTGAGCCTCCACTGGGTGGACAGCGCTTCTTCTCAACCCAGTACGAGGATGAGTTTGCCTTCAAGTTCCAGAGCCCAGCAGTGCTGAGATTGGCCAACCCCCAGGAGAGCCGTGTGCCCCTGGGCTCCCCCCGCCAGTGGGGCTGTGGGGCTGGGAAGGTAGACCTTTGGGCCCCCCAGCCCCCTACCTACCCATGCCCTGCCCAGCAATAAACACTGCCTTGGCAACATCAGTCAGCCATGAAAGATGATGCTTGGTGGGATGGAGACTGTACCGGAGAGAGCGACTCCATCAAAAAACAAAACAAAACTGAACAGACACTTCTGTGGGCCCTGAAGGTCACCCCACTCTGGGCAGGGAGGCCATTCCCACTTGTACAGAGACTTGGCGGTTGGACTCAGTGTAAGGTGTCAAGTGCACCAACAAATCTGAATGGTGTGGAGAGAGTGGAGTTATGGTGTTGAACAGGGCACTGTGGTGCAGGGTTGAGAATGTAGGCTCCCAGAGCTGAATGGACAGGCTCTAAATCTGAACTCCTCTGTCCGGGATAGTAGTCTTGGGCATGTCACTTAACCCCTGTGAGCCTCATCTGTTTGCTTATCTGTAAAGTAGACATGAATGGCAACCCTCTTGTGAGAATGTTATAAATGAGAAATATGCACACTTGTGTGTGTGTGTGTGAGTGTGTGTGTGTGTGTGTGGCTGAGGGTCAAGGAGGGAAGAGCACTTCCCTTCTGAGCATGAAGATGAGGAGGAAAGAGGAAGTGAGGGCATGGGAAGGGGTGGAGAAGCTGAGAGTGGCCCAGCAATTTCCCCCACTGTGGGTGGAGGCGGGAAGCACTGGCTGGCAGGGCAACTGGCCCCCAGCTCAGAGCTGGGTCCAGGGACAAATCAACGAAAGCCATAAGGACATGAACAAGTTCAGAGCGGGTAGATGTCCAGCTAGGGACAAAATGAAGAGACTGGAAAGGAGGAGGATGGCGCGGAGCCCTGAAACCTGTCCATGACAGGGCTTGACAAGCAGGTCAACGAATGGTACCTTGGACAGCGCCCCCATCTTGAAGGTGTTGGGTGTGGTGAAATTGGCTCTGTCTGGGGAAAAAATGGGCCTTGGTGGACCAGACGTGGTAGCAGGCTGTGGACAATCTAGTTTCAGGGAATGGACATGGCTCCTGACTCTGTAGTCAGACCTTCAAACACCAGGGCCTCTAATCCAACGAGCCACTAAGAGCCAACAGTAACCCTCTCCCCCTGGACAGCAATTCTGTGAGGCCAGGTTGTCAGTTCCACAGGAAGGACAGGAATCCAGGTTTGGGTCTTACAGAATAAGATGGCTCTTTCAGATGCACTCATATTACCCATGCAAGAGTCTGCTGGCTGGAAAACACCTCTTCCGGGGCGCCTGGGAGGCTCTGTCTGTTGAATGTCCAACTTCGGCTCAGGTCATGATCTCACGGTTCGTGGGTTCAAGCCCCACATTGGGCTTTGTGCTGACAGCTAGCTCAGAGCCTGGAGCCTACATCAGATTCTGTGTCTCCCTCTCTCTCTGATCCTGCCCTGCAAGCGCTGTCTCTCTCTGTCTCTCAAAAATAAATTAAAAAACATTAAAAAATTTTAAAAAAACCTCTTCTTGCTTTCACTAAAGATGTACATGACACACTTCTGAATTACCTCCTGATGAAGCAGTATTTCTCAAACCCAGTACTTCTGACATTTTGGATGGGATCATTTTTTTTATTGTTAGAGGCCCTCTTGTGCATGTAGGATGTTTGGCATCATCCCTGACCTCTACCCGCTAAGTGCCAGTAGAATTCTCCCTCTATCTCAGCCAGTTGTGACAACCAAAAATATCTCCAGGCATTGCCAAATATCCCCTGGGGGCAGGGGGCAGTTGTCCTGGTTAAGAACCACTGCAATAAACCCAGCCTACAAAGATCCCCAGGGCAAACTCAGGCTCTCCTGATGAAGCCAGTCTGTTTGTTGACAAGACTACTCTTAACTAAAAGGTGATTCCTTTTTGCCTTGCCTTCCAGGAAGCTCGGAAACTTACTGTGGTATTCATTTCCATGTAGCGCTGGTTGCAGGATTATTTGTGCTCCTGCCTGGTTCTGGGAGTGATTTAAAGCAACTCAGACACCAGAGGAAAACTAATGGGCGCGAGTTACAAGTAGGTGGATTTCTGCACTAACTGAAACATTTTCTAACAATAGGGTTGACTAGCCCGGGGATGGGTCACCGAGAAAGAATGATGACTCTGCTGGAAATATTTTCAGTGCAGAAAGATACTTCGTCATGATTTGGGATGTATTTTATGGATTTATGTCCCTTCCTGTATTCCACTCACCCCTCCCCACCACCAAAAAAGGCATTTCTTTAAAAAAATTCTTTTAATGTCTATTTGTAAGAGAGAGAGAAAGAGAACACAAGTGGGGAAGGGGCAGAGAATGAGGGAGACACAGGATCTGAAGCAGGCTCAAGTTCCAAGCCATCAGCACAGGGCCCGAGGTGGGGCTCGAAACTGTGAGATCATGACCTGAGCTGAAGAAGTCGGACATTTAACCGACCGAGGCGCCCCCCAAAAAGGCATTTCATACTAACGACAGAAACCCAGAAGGCTGATAAGATAAATAAAATAGGATTGAACCTGGGAAAACAGATGAATTTTTAAAGAGAAACATTTCATCACCAAACAGCAGAATTCAGACCTGTCATTTACCTGTCTGTCTGTCCTTGGGCAAGTGACGGCCTGCTCTGATCCTCACTTTCCTCATTTGTAAAATGGGATGGTAATCGTTCTTCCTCGCACGTACCGTTCTTAGAAGAGGGCTTCACATGTGGTTGCAGCTGGACAGGTGCTCGATTTTTTTAATGTCTTAGGTTATTTTTGTTGCAAGTGACAGAAACTCAGCTTGCTCTAGTTGAAACAGAAAGGGATTGTACTGACTTTGTTATGGTTTTGTTTTATTGGTTTTTTTTTTTTTTTTTGAGAGGCAGAGAGAGACCGTGCAAGCAGGGGAGGGTCAGAGAGACAGGGAGACACAGAATCCAAAGCAGGCTCCAGGCTCTGAGCTAGCTATAAGCACAGAGTCCGATGCGGGGCTCGAACCCACGAACCATAAAATCATGACCTGAGCCAAAGTCAGTCGCTTAATGGACTGAGCCACCCAGGCACCCCTGTACTGACTTTGTTAAAAAGAAAGCCATAGGCCCCAAACAGTGTTCCATGGACCAGGCTAAATCACCAAATAGGGGCTTAATACCTAACCTGATTGCAGTTTCAACCTCCTCCAGAAATGTAAGTTTTAATCTATCAGCCAATAAATTTCTGAGATGCACCAGTAAGGTCATCTGTCACAGGGGCTCTCTCCATCCCCCAAAGGAAGATGAGGTAGTCTATCCAATAAGATCCCCTGTGCTTCCCCTGGGGGAAAGTGACTTTGCGGGAACAACCCTTTTTCTTTTGCTTATCTTGCCCTACCCTCCTTCCTATAAATACCTTCTATTTCGCACAACTCCTCATAACGCCCCTTACGGTTAGAAGGAATGCTGTCCCATTCATGAATCATTTAATAAAACCAATTAGATCTTCAAATTTGTTTGGGTGACTTTTGTTTTTCACAACTTACAAACAAAATCTGGAATTAGGTCTCACATGAGGCTCGCTGGTTATGCATCAGGACTGTTTTCCCTCACCGCTTCTCAGTCCCTGCATCTCTTCAAGTGGTGGCTTGGGACCACTTTGGTTCCAAGGACGTTATAAAGAGATGCTATAACCCAAACCCCTTTTGATGAAAGCCTCAAAGGAGGAAGGAAGGAGCGTGCCTCCAACTCCTCTTATTGGAATTTAGGGGACACTCTGATTGGCGCGTTTGAGTCACGTGCCGAGCCGCGAGCCAATCATTGTGCCCAGAGGGATAGAATGCTATGATTGGATTGCCGGCCCACTAGCCTACCTCTGGGTGATTTGCTTCCCCAAAGCTCACCAGGGTCTTTGAGCCTGGAGCCCAACCTTCCAGGATCTTGTTTCCTAGCAACAGACTTGTGCCTGCCCATCCCTTTAGCGTCTATTTTGCTCCAGGTTACAATCTAGAGGGTGGAAAGGCAGCTAATAGGCTCTTCCCAACGGAAGGTAATTGTACCTTTGTACACAGGGAGTCAGAGTTGCAGAATAGCCTGGGGCATGAAGTGCCCCCGGGTTCTCGGACAATCCCAATCTTATGGCCCACCTCATTACTAACTTCCTCTTCTAGCTAGGGGCAGAGAATTCGGCTCTGGCAATCACAAAACCGAGCAGATGCTAGTCTCTGCTTCTAGAAGTACACAGAGGTAGCTTGTGTCTGTGGAAGGAGACCTTTCTGAAGGCCTTATGAAAGCTCGTACATATTTCAACATCCTCAAGTTTTCCTAAAGTCCCTCAAACCACAGTCTCAAGAGACACGTGTTTAGAGTCCCAAGATAAAATAGGGAACATTTTAATAAGCTATTTTTCTTCCCCATAACAGAGATTTCTTGCTTCTCCGGGAAGGCTCTTCTCAGGGCAGACTGTGCGCCGTATAAATCTAGGGAGTCGCCTACACTTTAAAGTGAATGCATATGTGTATGTGGTGACCCTAGCCCTCTACTTCAACTTCGCTCCGCCAATCCCACATTTTAAGTCATTTCCTTCAATACCCTTCCCTTTCCAGGTACTAATTCTAAATAATTTAAGACTATCATGAATTCAAGGGGACAGAATAAGGATTCAAGGAACAAAACTACCCTACATGTCTGGGAAATGTGTTGGGTCATGGTATTGGAAAGGATCAGGGCACTGGTTTCAGGTATGGCTGTATCCAGGAGCTCAACCAATATTGCCAGAACTGTCTCTCACTCTCACCTGCACATCCCGGTGTAGACTGCCTTCAGTCTGCAAACTGTTCTTCCAGACAATTGCAGAAGGTGGCTGTGGGTAGGATGTACAGTTTTTTTTTATCCCAGAGGAAGAATGAGACCCTCCAATGTCATGTCCTCAGACTTATTTATTGTGGCCAGGTGATGGAGTTGTCCGATCGGTAAATTTAGATCGAATGGTATTGGGGGGCTGTGTTAGTCTGGAGTAGTGGGGAAGGATCCACAAAGGGAAAGCAAGGTGCTACAGAGGTACTGAGCACACAGAAACAACAGATGTCATTACGAAAAGTATTCGGTATGGGATCTTCCGAGAGGCGACAGGGTGAGGAACCAGTGACATAATCCAATTTCAGTCTCAGCCCTCTCGATCTGCAGTGTGCTTTCTGCAGAGACGTGGAGAGCAAGTTTCAGACCACAAGCTCTGCACAGATCTAGAAGCTTCACCAAAGGAGAGAGAAGACTCCTGGGGGCCTGCTGTGCTTGAGGCTGTCTTCAAGGGAAGGTGGTGTCGAAATTCACTGGCCAACGACCATTAGAAATACACCTGTAGTAAAAAAATATATATATTTATATATATTTAAAAATAAATAAATAAATATATATATATATATATATTTTTTTTTTTTTTTTTTTTAGCTTGCTCCAGCAGGGCAGATCACATAGTAGGAACCATGGGACACCTCCACAGAGGGTGTTGTAGGACAGGAGGGCATCTTTTAGGACGCGGGCATGTGCTGGGTAGTTTTAAAGACAGTTGAAGAGAGTAGAGGCAATTCTAGGTTGGTGCTGGCAGGGAGCTGGTTGGCGCCTGGGTATTTTGATGATTTTTATCTCGCAGCAGGAGGATGGATGTGGAATTGTCGTTGGTAAGAGGCAGTAGTCATTTGCGTTGGTCGGGAGAGGAGGGTGTGTATTCATTTTTGTGGTGGCGGCGTGTCCTTGTCTCTGGCTGGGTTCAGACATGGTCACAGAGCGGCCTTGTGTGATCATTGTTTATATTCTGCGACCGTTGTTGACGCTCAGTGAAGAACATCGCGGCCCAGCTGCCAGCTGCTGGGGCTTTCTCACTCCCTCTTTGCGGGGATCTGTGTCTCCAGGTAAAGTCTCCCCATAGTCCTTCCCGGCTCTGGCCTAGGCTTCTCCGGGACAGCTCATCGCTTCCCGTGGGCGTCACACACAGGGAGTCCGCCAGTGACAGCAGTGAGTGACCTATCAGCCCGGTAGGAGGGAAACAACTCAGGGACACTGTTCCCAGACCTTTTCCGTGGGGAATCTTAATGGGAGACGCTGGAATGAGCAAAGATTGAACAACTTTGTAAACTGCAGGGCTTCTCAGAGCCTTGGCTGTGTTTACGTGCCTTGCCAGCCGGCTAGGGAGCTAAGGTTTGGTGAACAAAGATAGAGTCAGAGACATGGGCAGGAGGCAGAGACAGAGGAGGACAGAAAGAGAGACAGAGGGGCACAGGCAGAAAAAGTGACTGGAACAGAGGCAAAGATATTGAAACAGAGAGACGCAGAAAGAGAGGGACAGAGAGACAGAAAAGAGCAGAGCTAGACGCGGAGAGGGGACAGAGATGGAAAGAGAGACAGGGACGCAGAGAGACAGCCACAGGGGCCGAAGCAGGCGAGGGCAGAGAGGGACCCCGAGAGGCTGAGACGCGCGGCCGGGCCGGGGCGAGGGCGGCGCGGGACGG
>NC_043711.1:5739393-5741954 GCF_006229205.1 Suricata suricatta | reverse complement strand
GCTGGGTCGCGGGCGTGAGGGGAGGGGGTCCCGCGGCCCGCGGGCCTAGCGCGCCCTTTCCGCCGCCGCGTCCCGGGAGGAGGGCCCAGCCTGAGCTGGGCTCCTGAAATCGGCAGGTATGGGGGGGCACCCCCCAATTGTGGGGTCGGGAGCTCAGGACGCCCGTTCCCCTGGAGGCGATCCAGACCGCCTCCATCCCAGGAACCCTGGGGGACGTCTAAGTATTGTTCTCCCCACCCTACAGCCTGAGGTCGGGAGTTCAGGAGGCTCCTCCTCAAGAAAGGGGATCCGGGGGCTCCCTCTGACCCCCTGGAGCCCTGTTATTGTTCCCTCTACTCTCCAGTCTTGGGGGCCAGAGTTCTGGAAGCCCCTTTGCAGGAGGGCATCCAGGGGTCCACCTGCCCCCGCCAGGAATTCAGAAGGGGACCCAGGCATTGTTTCCCCTGCCGCCTCCTAATGTGGTGCCTGGGTTTAGGAGGTGATCTGAGAACTCCACCCTCCCCATTTGCGTAGCCACTTCCAGCGGTGGGGTTGTGGCTCAGGGTGGCCCTCTCCCCGAGAACCACAGGCCCCCTCTCCCTCCAGGAGCAGATCTATTTGTTGTTTGCTCCCCCGCCCACGGGGTGGGTAGCTCAAGATATGGCTCCCCATCAGGTAATCCTGAGCTCCGAACGCTCCCCAGAGGGGGTCTCCGCTATTGTCTCTTCCCTTGCTCCCTACCTCCAGGCACGGGGCTGGAATCCAGGATCTTTTCTCCAGGAGGGGATAAAAGTGTCCTGACCACCCAGGGCGGTATCTCAGCCATCAGCTCTGTTACTCAGGAATCCCCCTTTTCTAAGAGATGACCCAAGAGCCCCCCAGTAACCCAGCAGGAGCCCCAAGTATTATTTTCACACCCCCCGCTCCAGCTAGGGGTTAGAATTCAGGATTTCTGTCCAGTTGGACAGACAGGTATACCAACGCCTGACCTGCCGCCCTGGCTATAGGGTCCATGGGTCTCTCTGTGCCCCAATGGTCTCAAAGTATTTCCCCACCCTCACTAGCTTTAGGAACTTGGCATTCGGGTCCACAAGTGTCTTGACAGTTATTCCCACCCTAGAACCGTGAGGTCTGGCACACAGGCCCTCTTCCCCAGCAAATGAGCCAGAGCTGCCCCTGCCCTCCCCTGATGACCCAAGATGAGTACCAGATGTTATTTGCCCCCGACTCATCCCCCAGATACAGGCTTCAGAGCTCACAATGCTTCCTCTCTACCAAGCAAGCCCGAGGTTGCCTTCCCTCCTAGGAACCCCCAAAGGTGCCACCCTGAACTGGGATTCAGGCCATGGGACTGAATCCAGGGACTTATTCCTCTTTCCCATGAGGGGACCCCAGTCAAGGGGGTAGGAACCCTGGACTCTCTCTCCTCCACAGGACCCAAGCTTCCCGCGGGAGGAGGAGCCCAAGATGGAGAGAGGGGCAGAGCCCTGGAACTGGGTACTGGAGACTTCTAGTGCCGGGTCCCATGACTTCCATTCAGGTGTGGTGCTGAGGAGGGAAGCCCCCCCCCCCAACGTGTCCCACCAGGGTCCCTCTTCTCCCTGCCCAGGCTGGGGCTCACCACAAGTCTCCACGCACAGTCTGAGATAAGAGATCTGTGTGCCTACTCAGGAATGGGTTCTGGGGCACAGCCCCCCTCTCCCTTTCCTCCCTAGATCCCAAAAGAGACCCCCCAGTTCTCTAGGACCTACCTCCACCCACCCTCTGTCCTCACCCTACAGATTCTGCCCTAGAAGCAGCCAGCACCTCCACGCCAGGGATGCGGCGTTCGGTTCTGGTCAGGAACCCAGGCCACAAAGGCCCAAGGCCTGCTTACGAAGAGCTTGACTCCGACTCGGAGGACCTGGACTCCAACCCCGAAGAGCCGGACCCAGTCTGTGAAGACCCGGAGCCCGAGCCAGAAGACCTCAACACTGTCACTGAAGATGTGGACCCCAGCTATGAAGACCTGGAGCCCATCTCCGAGGATCTGGACCCCGATACGGAAGCTCCGAGCTCCATCTCGGGGAGCCGTGACGCCGATCCCCAAGATCTTGACCCCATGTCTTCAAGTTTCGACCTAGATCCAGATGTCATCGGCCCCGTGCCCCTGGTTCTTGACCCGAACGACGACACCCTCAGCCCCACCGAAGTCCCAGACCTGGACCCCCTCTCATCCAGCCTCACTGCCACCCCCGAGGTCCTGGCCGCCAGCCCCGCAGCGCTTCCTGCCCCTGCCAGCCCTCCTCGGCCCTTCTCCTGCCCCGACTGCGGGCGAGCCTTCCGCCGCAGCTCGGGCCTGAGCCAGCACCGCCGCACCCACAGCGGCGAGAAGCCCTACCGCTGCCCCGACTGCGGCAAGTCGTTCAGCCACGGCGCCACGCTGGCCCAGCACCGGGGCATCCACACGGGCGCGCGGCCCTACCAGTGCGCCGCCTGCGGCAAAGCCTTCGGCTGGCGCTCCACGCTGCTCAAGCACCGCAGCAGCCACAGCGGCGAGAAGCCGCACCACTGCCCCGTGTGCGGCAAGGCCTTCGGGCACG
>NC_043711.1:5736492-5739293 GCF_006229205.1 Suricata suricatta | reverse complement strand
GCGCACGCACACGGGCGAGCGGCCGTACCCGTGCCCGCAGTGCGGCAAGGCGTTCGGCCAGAGCTCGGCGCTGCTGCAGCACCAGCGCACGCACACCGCCGAGCGCCCATACCGCTGTCCCCACTGCGGCAAGGCGTTCGGCCAGAGCTCCAACCTGCAGCACCACCTGCGCATCCACACCGGCGAGCGGCCCTACGCCTGCCCGCACTGCTCCAAGGCCTTCGGGCAGAGCTCGGCGCTGCTGCAGCACCTGCACGTGCACTCGGGGGAGCGCCCCTACCGCTGCCAGCTCTGCGGCAAGGCCTTCGGCCAGGCTTCCAGCCTCACCAAGCACAAGCGCGTGCACGAGGGCGCCGCCGCCGCCGCTGCTGCCGCCGCGGCTGCTGCAGGCCTGGGCCTCAGTCCCGCCTCGATGCTGAGGCCAGGGCAGGTGTCACTCCTGGGTCCTGATGCTGTGTCGGTCCTCGGCGCCGGCCTGGGCCTCAGCCCTGGCCCCAGCTCTGGCCTTGGCTCTGACCCCGGCTCCGAGCCGGGCTCCCTCCCTACTCCCAGCCCCAAAGCTGTCCTTGGCTCTGAATCCACCCCCACTCCTGATTCCATCAAAGCTTCTGACCCTAAGGCTGGTCATGACGCCGATCCCGACCTTGTGGCCAGCCCTGACCACGGATCTGGTCCCAGCCCCGACGCAGATCCCTTGCCCAGCCCCGACTCCAACCCTGAGTCTCAGCCCGATCCCTGCTCTCCCACCCATGACACTGTCAGCCCAGCCCTCCCTCCTGGCGAGAGCCCTGAGTGGGTGCAGGAGCGAGGGGCGCTGCTGGGGCCTGACGGCTGACTGGACGCCGACGCTCACCGGGGCCTGGGGAACTTGTGTGTCGTGCAGTTTAGTAAAATCCTCGCACTGCCTCCTGGCTCTGTGTTGTGGTTTGCATGTTTCTCTTTTTCCACCAATGCACAGCCCTTTCCTCAGGAGATGGGGGAGGGCGTGGCCCGTGCCAGTGGTAGCTGGAACCCCAGCATCCTGGCCCTTGCCCCTAATCCTCCAGGCTTCCCAGTTCCCCCATAAGGTCTCACACTGGCCCATCCCGGCAGTTAACACTCTGCTCCCCCAGGCTCGGCCACCGCAGTCAAGGGCAGACTTACCCGGCACAGGTGGCCCAAACAGACTCCCTTCCCTTTGGCTTTTCTCTGAGTGGTGGAATTTCCGGCATGTTGACAGTCTAGTGGGCTGATAATGGAGACTGATATGAGACCTTGCAGGCGGCCCTATCCCATGTGCTCGCATAACCTACCCCATGCCCTTCACCGCCCGTGTCCTAGGTACAGCACCAGACAGAGGAGGCGCTCATTTATGTGCTCAACCAAAATCTGTTGCTTGCTTGCTGGGGTCTCAACAGGGAGCAAGATAGGCATGGCCTTGGCCTTCTTGGAACTCACAGATGCCAAATTCAGAAACCTTTGAAAAGTAGTTATTGGATATAGTTCATTCTAGAAGAAGCATAACCAGACTCACCCCACCCCCCACCTCCCATCAGACAGGTAATGTGCTGAGGTGGTAGCAAGGCTTGGGGGAGGCACAAAACACACATCAGCATCAACAATCAAGTTTGTGATCTGCAAAAGGATCAAGACTTCTGATTTAGGTGGGGGAGGGGGACTGCTTTCCCGAGGAGGGATTCTGGAATCCCAGCAACCCACTGAAATTTAATCGTCGGTGCCGTTGGCCCTGCCTTGTGCTGTCCTCTCACAATTTATGCTCTCGCATTTTCTGTTAATTCAACAGCTTCACGAGACAGGTAACTACGACTAAGTGTTCCCATTTTGCAAGTGAGGCACGTGGAGTTCAAGGGGCGCTTTTGGAAGATGTAGGGCTGGCAGTTGGCAGGGCCTCGATTTAACCCAAACTGCCCTCCAGAGCCTGCGTTCTTAACCAGTGTGCTTCAAAGCAAGAGCATGCAAAGGCCCTGGGGCTGTTGAGTGATGAGCTAGGGGAGATCGGGGCCAGAGCAGAGGGTCCTGGCAGACTAGGTGGGAGTTTGCTGGTCATCCTAGAGCGATGGGAAGACATCAGCACGTGAGACAGAGGACTCGCATGAGTTACTCTTCGAAAATGCTTCCAGCTTCTGTCTGGACACTGCAATGGAGCGGGCAGGAGTGGGAGCTTCAGATTAGCAAGCAGGTTGGTGCAGTGATCCAGGTCAGGAATGTTGGGGACTCTAGGCTGACAGCCATAGGATTGGGGATAAGTGGTCCTATGTAGGACATAATTTGGAAATGAAATAGGATTTGCCGACAGTTCAGATGAGAGTAGTAAAGAGTTGAAAACTCTTCGAGGCCAGAGAGGCAGCCATGAGACAGGACGGATGGTCACCATCGGACTCTGGGGACAGTAAGGGGTCAAGCACTGAACATGGAAGTCAAGAATCTGACACCGGAGGGGGGCAAGACAGGGAGCCAGGGCGGAGCCAGCCCTACTTTGACATCCTCACAGCCAGCCCCTCCCCCAGCACCACCGTGGACCGTCGGCGTTAGGACCTCAAGACCGCCCTCCGCCCCGCAAGTCGCCAGCTGAGGACGACGCATGCGTGCTGCGGCTGCGGGGGGGGTGGGGGGGGTGGGACAGGATCCGGTCACGTGCTTCCAGGTGGAGGGGGGGTGCTGATCACGTGACCGCGGCTCGGGTCAGCTGATGCGTGAGGGTTTGAAGCTGCACCGCGAGGGAGCGAGGCCGCAGTGGCAGCGGCGGGCGCTCGGACTCTGGCTGCCCCGCCGCGCCCGCCGGCGCCCGGCGCCCCCCATCC
>NC_043711.1:5687600-5736392 GCF_006229205.1 Suricata suricatta | reverse complement strand
GCATGGCAGCCCCGGTGGGCCGGCGCGGCTCAGGTGAGGGCGCGCGGCCCCGCGGGTCACCGAACGCGGGCGGCAGGCGGGCAGCCAGCTTCCCCGACCTGGGGCGGCCGAGCTCCCGGTTTCCCTTGCCTCAACTCCGGTGCTGACCTCTCAGCTTCCCAGTAGTGGAGATAAGGACAGTTGGCCCCTAGAACCTGGGCGCCAGGTGGGCACCGGCTCCTCCGAACTCGGGTGGCGGGACTCCCGGGCGCTCTTCCTGGACCCACGTTGTGCTCCGACTTCCTAAACCCTGGCAGCGGGTGGCCGCCCGCTTTTCCGGCTCGGGCCGGGGACGTTTCCAGGGGGCTTGCGTTCTGAGCGCAGTTCCCCTTGTTCGGCTTGGCTGGAACTCAGCGGTCAGCGGCCGCTCCAACCCTCACGTGCAACTCCCTCCCCCAATCCAGGAGGCAATGCTCAGCTTCTTTAAACTCAGATAGTGAGCTGGGGGGTCGCCTCCTTGACCTTGGCGCTTAACTCGATTTTAGAAGTCCAAACCCAGGGAAGCTCAGCGTTCACTTAGGCGGTGGCTGCTCAGCCTTCGGTGTCTTTAGTCTCTGCTTGGGGGTGGGGGTCGGGGGTAGGGGGCGAGCGGGGAAGGCTGGAGGAAGATTCTGTGTTGGTCTTCCGTTTCTGAGCTAGCTTGAGATCCGGAAAGCTGTCCCTGCTGGTAGGATCTGGGGTGGGTCACCTGTGATCCCAGCTAGGGAGGCGGGCCTGCCCTCTGGCTTCCCATCCAACTATCTTGTAAACAACTCCACGACAGCATCCAAGCTCCAAAGGGACCAGCCAGGAGCTAGCGCTCCCTGCAGGACAGGTTCTGACAGTGCCACATTCATCCTGGCCACTGTGCCAGGCAGGCAAGCAGCCAGGTCCTGGAAAGAAGCAGGTTTCTCCGGGGGCGGGGGGAGGCGTGTCAGACGGTCCTGGGCTGCTGTGACCAGCTGTGACCCCAGCAGGTGATGAAACCTTGGACTTTCCTCTTGGGCTGATGAGGAACGAAGAGAATAAGTAGTGCTTAAAATAGTCCCTGTTTGCTGAAAAATTATTAAGATACTAACACTTAGCTTCTATTTCCTTTATCTTCATTCTGAGATCACCTTCCAGAATTTCAGTCTCAAGGTAGACTTTTTCCCCCCACCTGTCACATGAGGAGATGGAGGTTTTGAAAGATGTTCAGGATTGCCCAACTGGGAAGTGGCAGGTCTGGGCTATGTTTCTAGGGCTGTGTGATTTCCAGAAGCTGGTGCTCTTAACAAAGATGCTCAGTTTGCTCACGAACTGACAACACCCACGGGGGTGGGATGAGTCTTCAGCAAACGTGCTCTGCTATTGTTAGTTTTATTGTCCATCTCCCCTGCTCCAGGCCTGTCGCTTGTGAGAGGGTCACCCATCCAGGTCACGATGAGCGGGAAGGTCCTTCCTTGGGTGTTTGACCAGAAACAACTGGAAGGGGTCCCCGGGAAGCTGTCAGTTGAGTTTCCAGCTCTTGATTTTGGCCCAGGTCATGATCCCAGGGTCAGGGGATTGAGTGTCACACTGAGTGTCGAGCTGCTTGAAGATTCTTTCCTCCCTCTGCCCCCTCCCACACGTGCTTGCTCTTCTTGTCTTTAAAAAAAAAAAGGAAAAAAGGAAAAACTGGACTGTAGTTGACTTCCATGCTCACGCCTAGGGACTGGAGTTGGCATGAGCCCTGGAGCCTTGAGTGCCCTGTGAGAGGCTGGTGCAAGCAGTTCATTCTTTGCCCACAAACCAACAACTGGAACACGGACGGACCGTTCTGACGCTCTTACCGCATACCAGCCCCTGCGATAAATGCTTTGTGCCTGTCAGCTCCTCAGCTTCCCAGGGAGAGACGTTACTACCCCATTTTGCAGATGGGGAAGCTGAGGCTCAGAGGCTGAGTGCCCTGCCCAAGCCAGTGAGCAACAGAGTCATGCATCAGCTCAGGCCCTTTTGAGCCCCACATTGTAATTGGTAACCTCTGAGCAGTGTCGCTGTGTGTACCCGTGAAACGTCGCAGATTTTCTGGGTTTTCTTAGATCAGAGTTCTTTTCTTGACCGGAGCCGGTGGGACCTGTCTCCGGGGCTGGCATTGGCAGGTGGTCCCACACTGTCCTCTTCTTTTCCTGCAGAGACGGAGCGCCTCCTAACCCCCAGTCCTGGGTATGGCACCCGGGCCGGGGCTCCCCCGATCCCGCCGGAAGAGGAAGACCTGCGCCGCAGGCTCAAGTACTTCTTCATGAGTCCCTGTGACAAGTTCCGGGCCAAGGGTCGCAAGCCCTTCAAGCTGATGCTGCAAGTGGTGAAGATCTTGGTGGTCACTGTACAGGTGAGTCCTGCAGGGGCCCCAGCAGAGCACCCCGCGGCCGCTGCTGTTCTGGAAGGAGACTCCTGCAGTCAGAGCCCAGTCTGGACGCTGCAGCAACGCAAGGCCAGCGACAATGGCACGCAGTCATTGATCAGGAAGCCCCCCGGGTCTGGGTGGAAACAGCTCCTGGGAACCTCACAATTGCCCTTCGAGGTCTTGGCAGCTGTTACTGCCGCCCTTTTATAGATGAGGCAGCTAGGGCTCAGAGAGGTTAAGGGATTTGTCCAAAGTCACAGAGCAACCCAGCGGTGGGAGCTGCCACTTGAACCCAGGCAGCCTGGTGCCAGGTTGACTCTCAAAGAGAACGGACCCAGGGGCTAGACAGATCCTTGCCGCCATCCCAGGCCCCATCGTGGGCTTTGGGGACCCCATGATGAGTCAGACCGAGCCCCTGCCCTAAGGAGCTCTCGGTCTGGCGCTGTGATGCAGGGAAGGTTGCCACACTCCTGATTTCTTCTCAGTAAAAGCTCCGTCAGTGGCACTTACCCTGTAGAGTTGGGTTTTAGCACAGAGCCCGGCACCTGTTAAACACTTCCTTGACTTTGGTTACGAGACGTGGACACCTGCCAGGTGCTGCTTGCCCGGTGGGCCTTCCCCTACCCCTGTCCTGGGGGAGGCCCCATCCCGGCATTGTCCCTTCCTGCTCCCTCCGCCAGCTCATCCTGTTCGGGCTCAGCAACCAGCTGGCAGTGACCTTCCGGGAGGAGAACACCATTGCCTTCCGGCACCTCTTTCTGCTGGGCTACTCTGATGGGGCAGACGACACTTTTGCAGCCTACACGCGGGAGCAGCTCTACCAGGCCATCTTCCACGCCGTGGACCAGGTGCGGGCACGCGGGGGCCGGCGGGCAGGGGGTGGGGGGTGGGGGGAGAGGGGGCAGGGCTGACCGAGTCTCCCCTTCCCTGCCCGCAGTACCTGATGCTCCCCGACGTGTCGCTGGGCCGGTATGCCTACGTGCGGGGCGGGGGTGGCCCTTGGGCCAACGGCTCGGCCCTGGCCCTGTGCCAGCACTACTACCACCGTGGCCACGTGGACCCAGCCAATGACACCTTTGACATCGATCCAATGGTTGTCACTGGTGAGTAGGCAGGGCAGGATGGACCCCGCCATTGGCCGTGCTGGCTGCTGGGATTCCCATCTGGTTCTGCCACCCGGCCATCTAGGAGATAGGGTTGTCCTGATCGTTAATGACTGGACGTTTGGGGCGTTATTGGGGGAATGCTTTAATATCATTGATGCACTAAACGTCTGGGGGCTCACTGAAGGCGGGGCCCTAGGGCCTGTGTCGGGAAGGAGTCATGCTGGCCCCTGTCCTGGGGGAGACAGGGGGGAACAAATGACAACTGTTAAGTTCTCAGTGGGAAATGAAGTGGGGAAAGGAAAGGGGCTGTGGGGGACTCTGGGGAGATCTGCCTGTGCCTCTCCCGCCCCCAGTGTCCCTTCCCTGACTCCCTGTCCTCAGACTGCATCCGGGTGGACCCCCCTGAGAGACCCCTGGTGCCCCCTGGTGATGATCTCTCCCTTTCGGACAGCAGCGCCAGTTACAAGAACCTCACGCTCAAATTCCACAAGTACCACCTGATGGAGGGGCCTCCAGGGCCGGGCCGAGGGGAGGAGGGGTAGGGGAGGAGGGGTGGGGGAGGCAGCACACCAGGTGTCCTTGGCTGCCCTCTCACAAGCGGGGACAGAGGAAGGCCATGCCCATGCCCATGTGTGAGTACTTCCTTCATGAGCTGCAGAGTTGGCATTGGGGCAGGAGCACTGGGGGGGGGCGCGGGCAGCAAGAGGAAGGAGCAGAGCCCCTCCCCCTCACCCAGGCCTTCCCCCCAGGCTGATCAACGTCACCATCCACTTCCAGCTGAAGACCATCAACCTCCAGAGCCTGATCAACAATGAGATTCCAGACTGCTACACCTTCAGGGTCCTGGTAATCCCCGGGTGCGGGACGAGGGTGGGGGGCTGCCAGCAATAGGGGCTGCCTGCAGGGCTCCTGAGCTCCAGGGCTGGAGCTGGGAACAGTGTGGGAGTAAGAAGGGGAGTGGGGCTGGACAGACTGCCCATCGTGGGGGTCTGGGAGCCTGGCTGTGCCAGGATTTACTCTGGCTCCTGCCGCCCTGCCGCACTGCTGCAGATCACTTTCGACAATAAGGCGCACAGTGGCCGTATCCCCATCAGCCTGGAGACCCAGGCCCACATCCAGGAGTGTAAGCACCCCAGCGTCTTCAGGCACGGTGAGCCCCCAGGCCCCACCCCAGCCAGGACTGGGGGCCCTGGCCTGCTCAAAGAGTCCTCAGACCCCACCCCAGCCAGGACTAGGGGCCCTAACCTGCCTAGGGAACCCCCAGGCCCCACACCAGCCAGAACTGGGGGCCCCAACCTGCACGGGGAGCCCCCAGGCCCCACACAAGCCAGGACCGGGGGCTCTGACTTGCCCAGGCAACCCCCAGGTCCCACACCAGCTAAGACCGGGGCACCTGGCCTGCCTGGGAAGCCCCTAAGTCCCAGACCAGCATGGACCCCCAGTTCCTAACTCACCCAGGTAACCCATGAGCCTCCTGAGTAGCCACCACCAGTCCTGCAGGCCCTGAGGCCTGGCCTAGCCCCATCTCCAGTCTCCTGAGGCCCTGAGCCACTCCTGGCTCTACCCGAGTCATCTCCTCACAGGAGACAACAGTTTCCGGCTCCTATTCGATGTGGTCGTGATCCTCACCTGCTCCTTTTCCTTCCTGCTGTGTGCCCGCTCGCTGCTCCGTGGCTTTCTGCTGCAGAACGTGAGAGCCACCTCCAGCATCCTGCACGCGTGCCCGAGCCAGCCTTGCCCGGCTCCGGGGCCATAAGGGCCAGGCGGGGAGAGGGCCCCTTGCCTGGATCAGCTCTCACCCCTCCTGTCTCCTGCAGGAGTTTGTGGGGTTCATGTGGCGGCAGCGGGGACGGGCCATCAGCCTATGGGAGCGGCTGGAATTTGTCAATGGCTGGTACATCCTGCTGGTCACCAGCGACGTGCTCACCATCTCGGGTACCATCATGAAGATTGGCATCGAAGCCAAGGTAGGTCCTGCCTGGGGCCCTGTTGTCTCCTTCTGGGCACCGCTGCCCTACACGTGCCCCGTGCCCTATCCTGCCTGGGCCCACCCCACTCTCCCACTGAGAAGGGCCAGGCCAGTGGGGTTGACAGTGCTCCTGTCCCTAGAACCTGGCGAGCTACGACGTCTGCAGCATCCTCCTGGGCACCTCCACGTTGCTCGTCTGGGTCGGTGTCATCCGCTATCTGACCTTCTTCCATAAGTACAATGTACGTGCGCGTGTGCAGGCCAGGCCCTCCCCAGTTCTCACTGCCCCGCCCTGGATAAGGTCACGCACGTGTGGCAGTCCGCAGCCTCTCTAGACGGTTTTTCGTGAGCCTCTTCCCCCTCCCACCCCAGACGTCCGTGTCCCTACCCCGGAACCACAGCCACGGGGGCCCGCCGCCTCGCACGCACGCAGCCCAGTCTGGCCGTGGCTTAGCCTCCAGCCCCCACGGCGCCCCCCCACCCTTCTGCACTACCCCCGGTCTCTGGCCGCTCTGGCACGACTTCAGCCAGGCCCTGCCCGCTTCACCCCACATTCCAAGTCCCACCTGGGTGCCCACACCGTGATTGTGCCCCGCCCCGTCTGCCTGCCACAGATTCTCATTGCCACGCTGCGGGTGGCCCTGCCCAGCGTCATGCGTTTCTGCTGCTGTGTGGCTGTCATCTACTTGGGCTACTGCTTCTGTGGCTGGATCGTGTTGGGGCCCTACCATGTGAAGGTAGGGGATGTCCGGGGCGCGCTGCTCAGGATCCACAGTCCAGGGGTTCCTGACTCCCCTCTCTAAGTGCCAACCCCACCCCCCACCCCCATCCTAAACCCTCTGATGCCTCACCTATCAGATTGTTGATCTGGGGGCACGGAATCCCCCACCTCGACCCTGGTACCTTCCTAGGAGGTCTGCGGCAGTTCTGCATATTGTCCCCTCGGATGCCCCCACCCCCAGTGCCCCACCCTGCCCCCCTGGCCCCGCCCGCGGCTCCCTCTGACCACAGCACCCCACGGCCCTGCCGGCAGTTTCGCTCGCTGTCCATGGTGTCGGAGTGCCTGTTCTCGCTCATCAACGGGGACGACATGTTCGTGACGTTCGCGGCAATGCAGGCGCAGCAGGGCCGCAGCAGCCTCGTGTGGCTCTTCTCCCAGCTCTACCTCTACTCCTTCATCAGCCTCTTCATCTACATGGTGCTGAGCCTCTTCATTGCGCTCATCACCGGGGCCTATGACACCATCAAGGTCAGCGCCGACCCACACGCCCACCTCCAGCGGGGCCAGCCCTCACACACACGCAGCCGTGAACTTGGGGCTCCGGGTCACCTGGCGTTGGCCCAAGCAGGGTCTCAGGGGACATGAGGCAGGGTGGCGAAGAAAGGATCCAGGGAGAGAAGGTGGGAGACTCTGAGAAGCCAGAACGGAGGTGGCCGGGGTGGTGGCGCGGATCACAGCCGCCACAGCCTCGGTTTTCTCAGCGTGGGGTTCTGGCCCGGGAGGCGTTCCTGGGTCTGCTTTTTACCGACAGGGAGACCGAGCTCTAGAGTTTTAGTGACTCGCCTGAGGTCAGCTACTGGGCGGTGGGGCCAGGCTCAACCCAGGACTGTGTGATTCCGGAAGGCCCCGCTCCTCATTCTTCTATCCTGCAGGGTGGTCTGGGTGGGAGCTCTTGGAGTCCAGGGAGTGGTGGTCCTGCAGGCTGCAGGGTGGAGGGAAGGGGCCGGAGTAGAATGTGGGGGCGGCAGGCAGGCCCAGCCCTGTGCTGGGCATCTAGGCAACACCGCGTATACAGACTAGGCTGGACTAGTAGGTAAGATAGAAGATCCAAGAACAGAAGTGTGAGGACCAGCCGGCGAGAGGGACGAAGGTTACAGAGGGCCCCCTGGTCTAGACTGCTACTGGGGCGAGTCTGGGGAAGTTTCTAGAATGTGCCGTCTAATGCTGGTCTTAGCCACATGTGCCTATTTACATTTTGACGTTAATCAACATGAATTCCATACTCAGTTCCTCACTCACACCTTTCACGTATCAAGTGCCTGAAAGCCAATATGGCAGGCGACAACCAGATTGGACAGCACAGATAGCAGACCTTGCCATCATCTCAGAAACTTCTGGATTGAGACAGAGTACCTGGGAGAAGGAGCAGCCAGGGCAAAGGCCCAGTGGCCAGAAAGGACTTGGGGAAGAGGTGTCAGCTCCTCTACCTGTTTGGGAGGGGGTGAAGGCTCTGCTGCAAGCAGGTGTGCAGTCCCCCTCCCCCCACCTCCCTGCAAGCATGGATAAGCCATCCCACAGACACCCTCATGTCACCCAGGCCTGAGGACCCCTGTGCGTCTTGCTCTAGCACTTAAACGTCACACGTGTGCATCAACTTTGGATGTACAAGCCCAGACCTTGATTCCTGTGTGTGTGCACCCAACTCAGTAGTTGGGTATCAAGCACCCAGATTGTGTCTGGTGTGGTGCTGGGTGCTGGAGCAGCAGCAGAGAGCACGTATTCCGGAGGCCAGGGAAGGTCTGGGGTGAAGCACACCATGAGGAACGACAGGTGCAGGGGACGGTGAGTGCAGAGTGAAGAGCTGCAGAGGCCCGGTGGGAGGAGCAGCGAGGCTGGTGGAAGGCACCTGGAGGAGATCCAGCTGGCTGGCTGGCGCAGGAGGTTGTGGGGAGGCCAGGCCTCAAAGGGGCCACCCCGTGTTTCTCCGCAGCACCCCGGAGGTGCTGGCGCGGAGGAGAGCGAGCTCCAGGCCTACATCGCGCAGTGCCAGGACAGCCCCACCTCCGGCAAGTTCCGCCGAGGGAGCGGCTCGGCCTGCAGCCTCCTCTGCTGCTGCAGCAGGTTCGAGCTGGGGGCCGGGGAGAGGGAGGGTGCCAGAGGGCACTGTTGCCTTCTGCCCCGGCTGGGCTAAGACGGCTTCTCTTCCAGGGACGCCTCGGAGGAACATTCGCTGCTGGTAAATTGACTCGGACCCGCCGCTGCTACTGGACATTAGCCCTCCGACTGCGGAGACCCCCGCTTATTTATTTTTAGGGTTTGCTTTTAAAGGTCCGGTTCCCTGCCGTGCCCTGAGGACCTGGGCCAGTCGGGCCGGACACTGGTGGGACAGGGGTGGGGTGGGTGTTAAATAAACGGGAAAATAAACTTGTTCTCATTTCTAGTGGGAGGGGCATTCCCTGCACCCACAGGTCTCGGTCCCTTTAAGGCGTTGCCTACCAGCGTCGCGAGCTGCGCAGGACCTCCGACACTTGGTGGGGGCGGGGCTGCGGCGCGCCTAGTGGTGAATAATTTAAAGGGGCCGCGCCTGAGGCGCCGGGGCGGAAAGCTACCGGTGTTGGCGCACAGTGGACCCTGGCTGCAGCTCCCTGGGTGAGTCCGGGTTTTCGTCGCCCCCGCAGACGCGTCCTTTCGAGGATCATTAGCGAGACCTTGGCTTTACTAGGATCTGTCCTCTGATTTCTGGTAGCCCCCGACTCTATGATGTCCCCATCCCTCCGCCCCGCGGCGCCCCCCCCCGCCCCGCGCAGGTGTTTCCGTGCGGGTAGCTAGGTGCGCGCTAGGGTGGAAGAGAACTAGTTTTCCGTGAATTTTCTTGCACTATGTACTGTGTCAAGGGCCCAGTGATTCCCCTAAGTTTCCGTTAGTACTCCAACGGTGCTAGAAACATTCTCAATCTTCCAGAAAAGTCCCAGTAATATTCCATCCGTCATCCCGAGGCCGGCTCTGTAGCTCAAACAACCGCAGGGACGTGCACACCCAGCTCCTAGTTTCCCCAGCAACAGTCTTGTATGCCTGAGAATCTCGGCAACTTTACAGTCACCCCCCGGTAATTCCAGCGTCCCTAGTTTCCTTTCCCAGTAATGGCGCCAGCATCGTTTCCAAAGTCCCAGTGCTACTTCATACTGTCAGAGATCTCATAACTTAATGCGTGATGGGAAAGCTCCACTATCAGCCAGGAACCTCTCGTGACCCCCGCCCCACTCCATGCATCCCGGATGCTTCCTAGACCTCCGCATCGCCCAAGGACCCCTTCTGTGGTAGTTTGTCGGCAGCACTCCCCAGCGCCCCGGCTCGTGGGTTGCCCGAGCGGCAGATTTAGGTCAGAAGCCAGTCATCTCCTCGACCCTATGGCTTGAAGGCACCAGTTTCCCTGGGTGGGGCATCTAGTCTTGGCAAGGGGGGTGCGGCCTAGCGTCGGCTGGGTCAGAATTGATCAATCCCGCACTGCAGAGGCTAGGAAGGGACCACTTGTGGAAGTCAGGCCTGTCGGGCACCCGTGCGGTGGCTGCTAGACTGGGTGTCTGGCCGGACGCCCTTCAGCCCCAGGGTGGGGCTCTACCGCTGGGGCTTCTGTCGGCCCGGGGTGTGGGTGAAAGGAGCCGGGCAGGGGACCAGAGACTCTCCTCACTCCCTAGCCTGGGCCTCCAGGTCCACCTGCACCATTCCTCTGCTCTGCAGTGCCCCTCCAGCTGTCCCCTGGCCAGCAACGCCATCCAGGCGGCCCGTACGAAAAGTTCAAGGCTCATTCATGGTAAGAAGCAGGGCTTGCGGCAGGGGAAAGGGGGGCCCAGAGCGACGACTTGCACCGGTTTCTTCTGCTACGTATTCCCTAGGACCCAAGACTACCAGACCTGCCTCCCGGTCTGAAACAACTGATGGAGGCTCCGCTGCAAACCGGAATGGTAAGGGTTGAGGAGGTGTGGCGCTGCGGGAACTACAATTCCCGAAATGCTCAGCGCTCACTGCGGTCTCGCGATAACTTGGTTACGTCCGTTCAGGTGGAACTACGTTTCCCGGCGTGCATCGGGGGCCGCGGAGCCGCCGGAAAGAGTTGCGCCCCCGGGGAGGGAGCAGAGCCGGCCCATTCAGCAGATGGGGGCATCGAGTCACGGGCCGACTGTGACCTCCTCGGGGGCCGGAGGCTTGGCGGAGTGGGATGGGGACGAGGGTGTCCCGGCCTCCGTGGAGGGCTCAGGAGGCCGGATATGCGATGCGCAGCCAGTGCCCTTCATCCCGCAGGTGCTGGGCGTGATGATTGGGGCTGGAGTCGCGGTGCTGGTCACGGCAGTATTCATCCTCCTGCTGGTGCGGAGACTGCGAGTGCAGAGTGAGGACCCACGGGGCCCCTCCGGGGAGGCTGCGGAGTGTGGAGAGGAAATGTCCGTGTTCCTGAGGCAGTAGAGATGGGATTCACGGGAGTCTCCAGGCGGGATCCTCATCTCTTTTCGCGTGGAGTCTGCGCGGAGCTCAGAGTGCTTCTCTTCCCCACTTCTCTCCAGAGACTCCAGCCCCCGATGGCCCCAGGTATCGATTCCGGAAGAGGGACAAAGTGCTTTTCTATGGCCGGAAGATTATGCGGAAGGTGAGTCTGGAACCTCCGGGGGGCCTCGTTGACCACACAGAGGTTCTGCCCTTTCCCTTTTGCACCTCTAGTAAGCCCGCCCTCCTCGTCCCCTTCTCCCCTTAGATATGAACTGGCAGTTCACCCATCCCCCATCCTTAATCCTCCTAGGTATCACAATCCACCTCCTCCCTGGTGGATGCCTCGGTCTCCACCACTTCCCGGCCACGCATGAAGAAGAAACTTAAGATGCTCAACATTGCTAAGAAGTAAGGCTATATTGGGTGTGCCTGGCGCGGGGGAGGGGGGAGGGAGAAGCATCTCAAGGACCTTTCTAGCAATCAGCCCACACCGAAGGGTGTATCTAAGGATTCTTTGAACCCCCCAGGACTCAGAGAGGCTATCTCAGAGCTCTCCCACACCAGACAGGCTGTCTTGGTGTCTCTGTGCCCTGAGGGCCATCTCAGCTCTGTTCCCCTACCACAGGGGTGTCTGTGAGCCAGTTACCTCTAATCGGTAGCTCAGACACTTTGTAATACGTGCAGGGGTCTGTGTCTTGGCTTTCCATGTAGGCTAGTCCGTGCGTCTCCCCACACCAGAGGCGATTCATTGGTGTTCACTCCGGTGTTTCTGTGACCTGCTGGAGGACTGTCACTAGCTTTTGTTTTCTGGGGGTGTCTCTGCAATTTCTCTACGCCAGAGAGCATCTCTGTTTCCTACCTTGGCGTTCTTCCCACGCTAAGGAGGCTATCTTAGGGTTTCTGTACCCCAGGAGTTATTTCAAGAATCTTCTTGCTCTAAGGCGCGTAGGAGGGACATCTTAGGGGTCCATGTCATCAGCAAAGGACCATCTCAGAGTCTCTGAGAAAGGCCCTCCCAGGGATCTTTCTAAGTTGGAAGCTGGCTCTGAGGTCGGTCTCTTGACATCATGGAATATCCTTGAAGGTCTGCTTCAGGGGCGTCTGTTTCAAGGGCTGTCCCATCAAGGGTGTCATCCCAGGACTGTTCGTGCCCAACAGTGGTGTTCTCACACCACTTCCCAGGGCTTGAGTGGAAGGGGGTAGCTCTAGATTCTCTGTGATTAGCTGAGGGTTTGTATCTCGTGTGTCTGTGCGTCGCGGAGGTTGTCTTGGTGTTTGCGTGCCCTTGAGGAGTTACACTGAAGCCATGACCTTCAGAGGGCTCTGTGAACTCTCTGTGAACTGGGTGAGAGCTAGCCCAAGATCTCCCCGATCAGAAAAGGCACCATGTCTGGGTTTCTCTATATTTTGGAGCTTAATTCAGGAGTCTAGTCATACTAACGGGTCTGGGGTCAGGAGTCTTGTGACCAGGGGACGGATCATCTCAGTAGGAGCTGTGACTTGAGGGAAGGGCTCTCCCAGGTCTGTGATCACGAGAGGAACTGTATCTGTACTCTTCACACGCAATGAGAGCTATTTCAGGAGTGTTCGTGACCATCAGAGGAGTCACCTCAGGGCTCCCTGAGATCTGGGAGGAAGGGCCAGCTCAGGGACCTTTAGAAAGATCGAAACAGCTGTACCTGGGGTCACCTCACATGATGGAAGCCACCCCAGAGATCTGCTTGCATTAAAGAGGTTATGTGTAGGGGCGCCCGGGTGGCTCAGTCACTGGTTGAGCATCCGGCTTCGGCTCAGGTCATGACCTCATGGTTCGTGGGTTTGAGCCCCACATTGGGCTCTGTGCTGACAGCTAGCTCAGAGCCTGGAGCCTGCTTCACATCCTTTGTCTCCCTCTCTCTCTCTGACCCTCCCCTGTCCACACTGTCTGTCTGTCTGTCTCTCTCTCTCTCTCTCTCTCAAAAATAAATAAAACATTAAAAAAAAAAGAAGAGGTCATGTGTCAGGGTCTAGTCTGTGCTAAAAAAGATGATTTCACGGGTCTCAAAAGCTTACGATTAGTAAAGGAGTAATCCAGGGTTTTATATCAGAGATCAGGTAAATTCATTTTGTAAGGGATCAGATCAGTAAATATTTTAGGCTTTGCAGATCGCACGATTGTTGTAATCATTCAACTTTGCTGTTGAGTGAAAGCAGCCACAGGTACTATGTAAATGAATGTAAAAGAATGTGAATTGAGCATGTGCCAATAAAACTATATTTACACAAGTGGCTAGCGGGCCTTGTTCAGCTAGTGGGCGAGGGTTTGCTGATCTCTGTGTTTTGTGACTTGGGGGAAAGGCTGTGTGGAGTCTCAGGTCTGCCTGAGCCCTCTCCCTACCCCACGCCCTGCACCCTTCTCTTCCCACCAGGATCCTGCGCATCCAGAAAGAGGCACCAACGCTGCAACGGAAGGAGCCCCCGCCCGCGGTGCTTGAGGCTGACTTGACAGAGGGTGACCTGGCTAACTCCCACCTGCCCTCCGAGGTGCTCTACATGCTCAAGAATGTCCGGTTAGTGTTGGGGTCCAGGCGGGGGGCTGCAGAGCTGGGGGCTCCCCTGACCTCCTGCGTTTCTCCAACAGGGTGCTGGGCCACTTCGAGAAGCCACTCTTCCTGGAGCTCTGCCGACACATGGTCTTCCAGCGGCTCAGCCAGGGCGACTACGTCTTCCGGCCAGGCCAGCCGGACGCCAGTATCTATGTGGTGCAGGATGGGCTGCTGGAGCTCTGTCTGCCAGGGCCCGTGAGTGATCACCCAAGGGGGCACCAGAGGGAGATGGGCAGGGGAGATGGGCATCACCGCGGGTCAGCAGGGTTCATAGTCTTTTGAGATGTGCAGGGCTTGCCTGAGGCCATCGGGGTGGTCTACACTGTCAGCAGTTATGGTTAGTGATGCCCAGGAAATGGATGCCTGTCAAAGACTTTGTGGGTGCCAGGATCGGGATGTCACTGATCACTGGGTGGTGAGGTCGAGAGCCGGGGGGTTGGGGGGGATGCCCGTTGGCAGGTGGGGACAGCCGTGCTCAGCCCCCCACGCCCATCCCCGATGTCTCAGGATGGGAAGGAGTGTGTGGTGAAGGAAGTGGTGCCTGGGGACAGCGTCAACAGCCTCCTGAGCATCCTGGACGTCATCACTGTGAGTGGGCCATCTTGGGGTGCGAGGAGGCTGGGTGTGAGGACAAAGGCCGAGGACTGGTTTGGAGAGGGTCGTCTTGGGGGCCCCCATCTCCGATACTTCCCTCGGATGCTCAAGGCACCGGCCTTGCGAAGGACCGGGGGAGTGGAGAGGGCACTCATGGCCCCTGAAACCCAGTCTCCTCCTTGTCCCGTGCCCCCAGGGCCACCAGCACCCCCAGCGCACTGTGTCTGCCCGGGCGGCCCGAGATTCCACGGTGCTGCGGCTGCCGGTGGAGGCCTTCTCCGCCGTGTTCACCAAGTACCCCGAGAGCCTGGTGCGGGTGGTGCAGGTCAGCGGGCCTTCCTCTCCCCTCCCCCTCCCCCCACCGCTGGGGGCCTGTCACCTGCAAGCAGGTGCTCAAGCTGTGCTTATCTGCCCTGGACAGCCCGATCTCCAGGGGCGGCTGTCCCCTCCGTTTAGCTGCCTCCTCCACCCCTTCCTGGCTTCTGCCGCTTGATGGGGGGACGGGGGGTTCTCCCAGGCTGGGCCTCTGCCCCTGGCCAGCCCCTCACTGCCCCCCGACCTTAACCTTCCCTCCACTCCACCCCCTTACTGCTCAGTCCCAATCTCCTCCTCACCTGATTCTTGTCACCCAGTGTCTCACCTCCAACTTTCTCCCGGCCCCGCCCCCTCTCGGCCCCGCCCCCGACCACGCCCCTGCAGATCATCATGGTGAGGCTGCAGCGGGTCACCTTTCTAGCGCTTCACAACTACCTGGGTCTGACCAATGAGCTCTTCAGCCACGTGAGTTGTCTAGGGATCACTGTACAGGGATCTCGGGGCTGGAGGGGGTGGGGCCTGGGAGGGGTGACGCATGGTGCTCTCTGTCACCAGGAGATCCAGCCCCTGCGCCTCTTCCCCAGCCCCGGCCTCCCAGCCCGCACCAGCCCCGTGCGCGGCTCCAAGCGGGCGGTCAGCACCTCAGCTACAGAGGAGCCAAGAGAGGCATCTGGCCGGCCTCCCGACCCCACTGGTGCCCTACTACCTGGACCTGCAGGTATCCGAGCCCTTTCCCAGGGACCCCCTTCGCTGGGTACCCAGGTCTGACTCCGGCTGGTCCCCCAGGGACCCCTGGCCTCAGGGAGCCATGGGAATCGCTCTCCTAGCTCCCTGCCCCCTAATCCTGGCTGCAGGCCTGGTGTCTCTGAGGGGCAGGAGCCTGAACATGTGTCTCCCCCAGGGGACCCGGTGAAACCCACATCCCTGGAGGCTCCGTCCGCCCCGCTGCTGAGTCGCTGCATCTCCATGCCAGTGGACATCTCAGGTCTGGGACCCCAGTGGGGAGCGGGGGAGGCCACCAGGCTTCTGGGTTGAACACGGATGTGCCGGTCTTGACTTTTCCCATCTGTGAAGTGGTAATACTGGCCGCACTGTCATGGCTCTTCGGCGGGTAATCCTCGAGGTGGCTAAGGATTCGGAGGGAGAGAGCAGTAACGGACGGGACTGGGTGCCTGTGTGGGGTGTGTCACTCGGCCTCTTTATTGTTTTTGTGAAATGCCTCCTGCTCACGGCAGGCTTGCAAGGTGGCCCCCGCTCGGACTTCGACATGGCCTATGAGCGCGGCCGGATCTCCGTGTCCCTGCAGGAAGAGGCCTCAGGGGGGCCCCAGGTGGCTCCCGCCCGGGTAAGGCCTTGCTCTTCTGCCCACCCCTCCCCAGGGGCCCCCCACGACCCCGGCCTGGTGCACAGCAGCGTCCTTGGGGGAAGGTCAGGCAGGAGCACAGAGGTCACTGGCCCTGCCCTTTGCAGACCCCCACTCAGGAGCCCCGGGAACAGCCAGCAGGCGCCTGTGAGCACAGCTTCTGTGAGGAGGAGTTGGCCGCCGGCAGCTGCCCCTTCGGGCCCTACCAGGGACGCCAGACGAGCAGCATCTTCGAGGCGGCGAAGCAGGAGCTGGCCAAACTGATGCGGATTGAGGTGGGCGGCCGTGGGTCCTGGGGGCGTGAGGCGGAGGGTGCAGAGGCCCAGACAGGCCCGTCTCAACCCCCCTTTCTCTCTAGGACCCCTCCCTCCTGAACAGCAGGGTCTTGCTCCATCACGCCAAGGCTGGGACCGTCATCGCCCGCCAGGGGGACCAGGTGAGCCGGACTCCCCGTCTCTAATGCAGCTCTGACCCCGCTCTCTTTCTGATCTCTGACCCTTGCGCTTTGACCCTGTATGTAAATCCCTGAGTATGTGATTTCCGCCGCTGATCCTAGATGCTGTGATCCTGATCCCTATGTTCCCTGGACCTACCAACCATTCTGCTCCAGACCTTGAACCTTTTATCACAGGACCCCCGCCCCCTAGAGCTCTCTCTCCCGTGACTTCTATTTTGTGACGTTTCAATCCTACAATGTGCACTCACGTTCTGTGTGCTTCCGCCCTGGGTCCCCGTGGGATGGGTGTGTGTGGGTCAGACTCTGGACCCGGAGGCTGCGAACCAGCCCCTGGAGCTGGGTTCAGTGGGCACCCAGCAAGTGTAGGAAAGGGTATCACGTGAGGCCCTCTGGTGTTCACAAGGGGGAAACTGAGACCCAGTCGTGAGTTCACAGTCCAGAAGCACGGAGGAGGGGGAGGGTTCTGGACTGAGGGGGTCCGAGTTGCAATCGTCTTTGCCCTGACTCCCTCTGTGACTTTGGGCACGTCAGTGAGAAAGTGCTCGGCTTCCTCATCCGTGCAACGGGGTGATAACGGTAACTACCTGCTAGAATTCATAAGAAATGAAGAATCCTTCCTAATGGCCTGAGGTTTTCAAGGGTGACAGGCCCGGGGGGAGGGGTGGAGGAGGGGTGGGGGGAACAGCTCAGGAGGAGATGGGGGGCTGGGCGTGACAGGACACAGGCACTGGACTGCAGCCCTGCCTCAGGAGAGGGTGAGGGGGCCCCAGGCTTCGGGGGTGGAGTTGGGGCGTACCCCGCCCCTGGCATCTGGGATATTGTTCTATCACTTATCTGTTGGTTGAGCTGCTCTTGCAAGAGCGGGCTCGTTTCTACAGAGGAAATTGGGTGAGGCTTTTGCTAGCGGATCACGGGACTCGGGGGCCGAGGAAGTGTGGTGGCACTGCGGTTCTCGTGGTGGAGCCCTGGGTGCTGCTTATCTGGGAGACTATTGGGCTCAACCAGCCCCAGCTCGCCTGCAAGCTACCAGACTGGTCTACGGCCGTGTGAGGCTCCTGGGGACTGCAGAGGGTTGTCAGGGACGTGAATCTGCCGTGTCTCCCTCCCAAGATTTCATACAGTGGTTTTCTTTTTTTTCCTTTTCTTTTTGTGAGAGACAGAGAGAGACAGCGCGAGCAGGGGAGGGTCAGAGAGAGAGGGAGATACAGAATCTGAAGCAGGCTCCAGGCTCTGAGCTAGCTGTTAGCACAGAGCCGGATGCAGGGCTGGAACCCACAAACCATAAGATCATGACCTGAGCTGAAGCCGGACACTTAACCGACTGAGCCACCGGGGTGTCCCCCATACCAGTGGTTTTCAACTGGGGGCAGTTTTACACCCCAGGGGACATTTGCCAGTGTTGCAACATTTTTTATTGACTTGGAAGGGTGCTACTGGCATCTAGGGGGTGAAGGCCAGTCACACAAGAATGCACAGGACAGTCCCACCACCCACCCACTCCAGCAGAATTATCCAGTTCCAAGGTTAAAAAATTCTGCTTTACACAGGTATTGTCCAAAGTGTGCATCTTAGAACACATAGTACAAACAAGAGATCTGTGTTCAAACAAGTTTGGGGACTATTGCCTATATAATCCCTTTGTGGAAGCTCTATTAGCATATTCAAGGCTCTGAGAAGTCCTGCAGCAAAGAGACTTGCTTTCCAATCTGATGGCAAAATGTCAGAATAATTTAGTAACCGCCATTCATATCCCAAACAGAGTCTGGAAATTCTTAGAGGGTTCCGGGAGGTGTGTGTGTGTCTCTGGGGACTGTGGAGGCAGGAAATACCAGCAAGGTCCCTGCCCTTGGGAAACCCACAGTTCTGACAGACCTTGCACTCAAGCAAATTCCACCAATTCTTGTAAAATCATCTGCTTAGTGCGTACACATAAAAGATGTTCTTGCCTTTATAAAATCTGGCTTAGGCAGGGGAGTGCCTCTGAGGAAGAAGCCTCCAGCTAAGGAGGAAGGAGGGGGCAGGGGGGCAGAAAAGAGCTTTCTAGGCAGAGGGAAAGCTTGTGTTAATGTCCAGTGGTGGAAACAGGATACTTGATCTCTAGGAAACAAAAGGAGGTCAACAGAGATAGAGCGGAACAAGGGAACTGGGAGCAAAGGAAATATACATATGTATCTGGTGATAGTTTGAGATGTAATTTACATACTATGCAATTCACCCATTTAAAGAGTAAGAGTCCATGTACAGAGTTGTGCAACCATCACCACTATCAATTTTTTAATGATTCTTTAAAAAGTTTACTTATTTGAGAAAGACAGCACACAAGCAGGATGGGGGCAGAGAGAGAGAACCCTAAGCAGGCTTCATGCTGTCAGCTCAGAGCCCCATGTGGGGCTCAAACTCACAAACCACGAGATCATGACCTGAACTGAAATCAAGAGTTGGACGCTTAACCAACTGAGCCACCCAGGTGCCCCGCCCCTACCAATTTTAGAATACTTTCACACTGGGGCTCCTGGCTGGCTCAGGCAGCAGAGCGTGTGGCTCTTGATCTCAGGGTCATGAGTTTGAGCCCCATGTCGGGTGTAGAGATTACTTAAAAATAAAATAAAAACCACACAGAATACTTTCATCACCTTGAAAAAAAAAACCATACTGCCTAGCTATTGCCCTCCTGACCCAACCCCAGCTCTCAGCAACTCCTCCTCTTGGTCTCTATAGACTTGTCTGTGTTGTTGGACATTTCACGTAAATGGACTCGTACGTTACGTGGCCCTTTTGTCTGGCTTCTTTCACTGTGTTGTCAAGGTCCATCCACATTGTAGTGTGTGGCGTGCCACTCCTCCATGACTGGATAGAGGGTCTCCCGCATTTCGTCCATCCATTTATCACTTGATGGACACTTGTGTGATTTCCACCTTTTCTGGCTTATTACATATATGCTGCTGTGCAGATTTCTGCAGGTTTCCGTTTCTGCTGGGTGTGTATCTAGGATTCAAATCATTGGGTCAGGGCAACTCCACTTCTACCTCTTTGTGGACTGCTTTTTATTTTATTTTACTTTACTTTTATTTTTGAGAGAGAGAGAAAAGGTACACGTGAGCAAGGGGCAGAGAGTCTCGTGAGAGCTTGAGAGAGAGAGAGGAGGGGGGCAGGATCGGGGCTCGTGTTCACCCGACGTGGGGCTTGAGCTCACAAACCGTGAGATCATGACCTGAGCCAAAGCCAGACGCTTAGCCGACTGAGCCCCCCAGGCGCCCTGAAGGCTGCTTTTACCTTTTGCCAGACTGCTTTCCAAAGCACCGCACTGTTTTTACATCCCAGCAGCGGCGGAGGACGGGCGCGGTTTCTCTGCGTCCTCCCCAACACGTTTTCATTCCATCATCCTAGTGTGTGCAGCAGCGTCCCGTGGTCGGGTGTTTTGTGTTGAGAGAGAGCGAGCGCGCGTGCACATATGAGGGGAGAGAGCACCTCCAGCAGGCTCCATGCTCAGCTCGGAGCCCGATGCGGGACTTGACCCCACCCCCCACCCCCCACCCCGATCATGACCGGAGCAGGAATCAAGAGTCGGACACTCAACAGGCGCCCCTCATGGTTTTGATTCGAATGTCCCTAGTGATTGATGATTTTGATCATCTTTTCATCTGCTTATTGGCCATTTGTCTACTTCTCTGGAGAACTGTCTATTCTGAGACTTTGCCCACTAAAAAAATTCTTTTTAATTAAGAAAAAATCTTTGTTTTTAATGTTTATTTATTTTTGAGAGAAAGGGAGCATGAGCAGGAGAGGGACAGAGAGAGAGAGAGAAGGAGTCACAGAATCCGAAACAGGCTCCAGGCTCTGTGCTGACAGCTCAAATTCACGAACTGTGAGATCATGACCTGAGCTGAAGTCAGACACTTAACTGACTGAGCCACCCAGGTGCCCCATTTTTTTTTTAAATATTGGTTTATTTTTGAGAGAGAGACAGAGTGCATGCAGGGTGCAGAGAGAGAGGGAGACAGAACCCGAAGCAGGCTGCAGGCTCTGAGCCGCCAACACAGAGCCCAACGCAGGGCTCAAATTCACAAACCGAGATCATGGCCTGAGCCGAAGTCAGATGCTTAACCAGCTGAACTACCCAGGTGCCCCAACTTTGCCCATTTTTAAAAAACTGAGTTATTTGTCTTTTGGTTACTGAGTTGTAAGAATTCTTTATGTAGTCCAGATACAAACCCTTAACAGATACATGATTTGCAAATATTTTCTTCCAATCTCTGCATTGTTCTTTCAGCTTCTTGAATCAGTGCCCTTTGAAACTCAAAAGATTTTAATTTTTATTAAGTTCAATTTATCAATTTGTTATTGTTGCTCAAATTTTTGGTGTCATACCTAAGAATTCCTCACCAAATTCAGAGTCACAAAGATTGAGCCCTGTGATCTGTGAATTTTATAGTTTTACCTCTTTCCTACATCTGTGTCTTTGATCCATTGTGATATGGTGTGAGGTAAGAGTCTAACTTGAGTCTTCCACGGGCTAACTGGCTACCCTGCATAAACACAGAGGGTCTAAGCCCAGCCACGCCACACCCCTACATAGCGCCTGCAGCCTCTTGCTGGCTATGTTGGAGAGCATTTATGGACCTTGGGGCATCTGGCTGGCTCAATCGGTTAAGCATGCGACTCTTGATATCAGGATCAGGAGTTTGAGCCCCATGTTGGGCGTAGAGACTACTTTGAAAAATCTTATGGGCGCCTGGGTGGCTCAGTCAGTTAAGAGCCCGACTCTTGATTTCAGCTCAGGTCATGATCTCGGCTCAGGTCATGATCTCACGGTTTGTGGGTCCTGGGCTCCATGCTGACAGCAAGGAACCTGCTTGCAATTCTCTCTCCCGCTCTCCCCTGCTTGTGCGTGCTCTCTCATGCGCTCTCTGTCTCTCAGAATAAATAAACTAAAAAAACCTTTAAGGAAAAGAATTTATGGGCCTCAATCTGGTGTTGGATTTTGATAATCCGTTAGCAACGGCTACCATGGGTGTGGAATGGAAAATAGATAGATGCGCTGCGCAGCTCAACACCCTGAGCCTTTCCTCCCTCCTTTAACTCTTCCTTCCTTCGCCCCTGGGTGCGTGTGCTGAGCTGAGCTGGGGGTCGGAGTGCTGCTCCCGTGCCCATCTCTGCCCCTGCCCCCCCAGGACGTGAGCCTGCACTTTGTGCTGTGGGGGTGCCTGCACGTGTACCAGCGCATGATCGACAAGGCGGAGGATGTGTGCCTGTTCGTGGCCCAGCCCGGAGAGCTGGTGGGCCAGCTGGCGGTGCTCACAGGGGAGCCTCTCATCTTCACACTAAGAGCCCAGCGTGACTGCACCTTCCTGAGGATCTCTAAGTCCGACTTCTATGAGTACGCATGGTCGGGGCCCCCAGAGTTGGGGTGGGAGTGGCACTTGGGGGGCCCCCACTTGGCCCCATTGCGCTGGGGCAGAGGTCATCCCTTCGGATGCCAGGTGCCTTTCCGGGGACTGCTTTGAGCCCTTCTGCTCCCATCGCCAGGCCATCTCGGGGCCTCTCCGCTTCCTAAGGGCACATCCCTTCCAGCCCCCCTCCCCCGGCCCACGTACCCCCACGTCTCCTTCGTAGGATCATGCGTGCACAGCCCAGCGTGGTGCTGAGTGCCGCGCACACAGTGGCCGCGAGGATGTCGCCCTTCGTGCGCCAGATGGACTTTGCCATCGACTGGACGGCTGTGGAGGCCGGACGTGCTTTGTACAGGTGCAGCTCGGGCCCTGCCGAGGACGCAGCCCCCGCCCCGTCGCAGTCCCGACGCCCCATGTCTGACCCGCTCCCCACCGCAGGCAGGGCGACCGCTCGGACTGCACCTACATCGTGCTCAATGGGCGGCTGCGGAGCGTCATCCAGCGAGGCAGCGGCAAGAAGGAGCTGGTGGGGGAGTACGGGCGCGGCGATCTCATTGGCGTGGTGAGCGCCCGCCCACCGCCCTCTGAATTCTGGAAGGTTCCCCCCCCCTCCTCTCAACAAACGCACAGTCCCAGGGAGTCCGATGGAGCAGTTCTGGCGGCTCCCTTCCATGGGAGGGAGGAGGGGGTGACTCCTTGGGGTGCAGAGTCTTCATCGGACTCCGTCCCGGCCCTCCATCACAAGAGGAGACAACCCCCAACTCCTCCCGCATGGATCCCTCTCCCCGACGCCCTCACGAGTCATGGGGACTGATCTTCCATCCCCTATTCGGGGACCGTTGGGGCAGGGCCAGCCCGCCTCCCCTCTGCGCCCACAGTCGTCTTCCCCTTTCCTACCCGGGGCCTTCCGGCTCTAGCAGCCCTGCTCACGCACGCGGCCCCCCAGGTGGAGGCGCTCACGCGACAGCCTCGTGCCACGACGGTGCACGCGGTGCGGGACACGGAGCTGGCCAAACTACCCGAGGGCACCCTGGGCCACATCAAACGTCGGTACCCGCAGGTGCGGCAGCGCGGACTGGTCTCCTAATGAGGGGGCGGGGCCTCAGGGGGCAGGGCTTAATGGGGGGGGGCGGATGGAGCCCCAGGGAGGGGGCGAAACCCCCAGGAATAGCAGGGCTCTTTGTGAGTGGGGCCCGGGTAACGGGTACACAGGCAACTCAGTAGGAGGAGGGAGAAGTTGCCCTACTCGTCTCACTGGGACTCTGGCTCCCACGCCCCAGGTCGTAACCCGCCTCATCCACCTGCTAAGCCAGAAGATTTTGGGGAATCTGCAGCAGCTGCAAGGACCCTTCCCAGGTGAGAAGCTGGCGGCCCCGGGAATGCTGGGGGCTGTAGTCCTAAGCCTGGAACACGCTGGGAGTGGGAGCCCCAAGCCCTGGGCATGCTGGGAGATGGATTCCGGCGTGGAAACCAACGCTCAGGGAAACCAACGCTCGGGGTGGGGCTTGAAGGGGGAGGGGGATCTGATGGGTTTCCGGTGCCTGCTGTGGGGGCAGGGAGGAGGAGGGAGGTCGGGTTCCTGGGCATGCTGGAAGCCGAGCCTTAGACCCCAGGCCATGCTTTGAATGGAATCTAAAACTTCGCTCTGAAGAGCAGAGCCTTCAGCGGCGAGCTTGGTTGTGGGTGTCCGGGCCTCCAGGGCGGGATGGGGTCTACATCCTGAACGCACTGGGAGAGGGAGTCCTTAAAATAGTGTGCAGGGAATGAAGTCCGTGGAGGTGGGGGGTGGGGCAGGGGTCAAGGGGCAGGTTGGGGAGCGACTTCTGAAGTGACTGCCAAGCTGGAAGGTGTGGTTCCCGGTTTCCGAGTCTGCTGGGAGGTGTGGTTCCAGAGAGTTCACCGGGGAATGGAGTCGGATAACGGCCATGTGGAAAGATGGGCCTGGGATTCTCTGTAAGGGCAAGCCCACCCTGGATCAGCCCAGCAACCTGTATGCCTCCCCTTCTCTACCCCAGGGTCTTCTCCCCCTTCAGCCTTGATGCCTGGATGGGGGGAGTGGGCAGTGGTGACCCTTGGCTAAGAACCATCCCCACGCCCAGGGTCTTTCCTTACTGATTTTTCTCCCCAGTCTTGGCCCATGCATGCAAATGCCCATTCGCTTCCATCAGGCCATCCGTCCATCCTTGTCACAATCCTGGGGCCAACCCCAGGGGCGGAAACAACAAGATTTCAGACCCCTGAGCGCCTTTCTATTGATGAGATACAGAAAAGTTTTCCAGGGAGCACCTAACGTGCAGGGCACTGTGCTGGGCACCGAGGCTGGGGAGAGGGCACAGGCCGAGGAGGTTTCTGAAAGGGCTTGCAGCTCCACAAGAGAGACTTTAAAAACACACAAAAAAAGGCCTGATGTTGCAGGCTGATACATACTGTGAAGAAAACAAAAGGTCTTGATGGAGTGTGACTAGTGGAGGGAGGGAGGTTTTTCTGAGGACAATGAGCTGAGGCTTGACAAATGAGATGGGGCCTGACATTGAAGGACACTAGGAAAACCCCATACACAGGATTCGGTGGCTTTGGAGCACTTCACAGATGAAAGGGAGCGAGGGGGAGAAATGGAGGTAGGGGCTGGGAGCCCGGGAGGGGCATTTAAGCTTACTTCGACTGTTTGGGAAGCATCCGGAGGGGAGGAAGGAGCAGGGAGCGGTCCAGGCAAGAGAGGTGGGTTCATGGCTTGATCTAGGATGTTTATGGAGAAACTGAGAAGCAAGTAGATGTTTTCTGCCTCAGTTTTGTGTTGAAGCGCCTTCAGTGGACAGAGGCACCAAGGCCGGAACGGGGTAGGAGTGCGGATCTGGCCATGCAGACACAGTGGAGTGGTTACAGAGTTATGTAGTGGATCCTGCTGAGATTGGGCCCCAAAATGAAGTTCACATGGGTAGATCTTATCAAGACGGGAAGGCAGGAAGCTGTGGGTCCAGGACCAAAACCATAGCCTTTGCTGTGGCTTCCCCCGGCCTCAGCCAGGTGATGAGGGGCGGGGACTTCTGAGAAGGAAGAGGTAGGTCTACACAAGATTACACAGCAAATCTCCTTTCCTCGGGTCCCAGCAGGCTCGGGACTAGGCGTCCCCCCGCACTCCGAACTTACCAACCCAGCCAGCAACTTGGCAACAGTGGCGGTCCTGCCAGTGTGCGCCGAAGTGCCCATGGTGGCCTTCACCCTGGAGCTGCAGCATGCTCTGCAAGCGATTGGTCAGTTGGGAAAGGGGAGTGGTGAGAAGCCATCCCTCTGGGTGGGGCAGGGTGGGGGGCGGGGCATTGGCCTGTAAGCCAGTCAGTGAGGGTGGGGTGGACCTGGAGTGGGGTGGGGTGTATTCTCTTATAGGAGAGCCTCCCTGCCCCCACCCCCTGCACCTGCGAACCCTCTGGGTTCCTAACTCCTTATCCTTAACTCCTTATCCTTACCCATCCCCAGGTCCAACTCTCCTTCTCAACAGTGACATCATCCGGGCCCGCCTCGGGGCTTCTGCACTGGATAGGTATGTGTTTGAGAAGGTGGGATGGCCTTGAAACCTGGAATTCTTCCAACGCTAGTTGAGTTCTGGGCTGTGAACCAAGGAGCATGGGCCCCATCCATCCAGTTAATGGGAGACCACGGGTTGAATCGCCCCTGGAGGGCATGGATGTGTTGTGGGGGCCTGGGTGTCTAAGATCCCCTCCAACCTGGAATGGAGCTGCATGGTTTCCGGGAGGACTGGGACCCCTGACCAGCCCCCTGGATGGCTTACCCCCTCCCCCACCCAACCCCTGTCCCAGCATCCAAGAGTTCCGGCTGTCAGGGTGGCTGGCCCAGCAGGAAGATGCGCACCGCATCGTGCTCTACCAGACAGACGCATCGCTGACACCGTGGACCGTGCGCTGCCTGCGCCAGGCCGACTGCATCCTCATTGTGGGCCTGGGTGACCAGGAGCCCACTCTTGGCCAGGTCCGGAGACCGCACACAGTGGCCCCACCCTCCTGTGCCTGCGCTGGGCGCTGGGCACCCTCACCGTGGGGCTAGGCGAGCGGGGCCCCAAGCTCAGCTGGGTGTGGGGGGCTGGGAGGAGATGAGACCTGATCAGTGACTTCCCCCCCCTCCGCCCCGTCGCCCCCCTGCAGCTGGAGCAGATGCTGGAGAACACGGCGGTGCGCGCCCTCAAGCAGCTGGTGCTGCTGCACAGGGAGGAGGGCGCAGGCCCCACGCGCACCGTCGAGTGGCTCAACATGCGGAGCTGGTGTTCTGGGCACTTGCATCTGCGCTGCCCACGCCGTCTCTTCTCTCGCCGCAGCCCTGCCAAGTTGGTAAGGGCTGCACTTGGAGAGGGGCCTAGAGACCTGTGGGGCGGGAGCAATGCCGTGGAGGCCCAGATACTGCCTCCTGCACCCCGATCCTCATGTGGCGCCTCTCTCTCCCCTGCCCCGCATCCCAGCACGAGCTCTATGAGAAGGTGTTCTCTAGGCGCGCCGACCGGCACAGCGACTTTTCCCGCCTGGCGCGTGTGCTCACAGGCAACACCATTGCCCTGGTGCTGGGCGGGGGCGGGGCCAGGTGAGGGGCGGGGCTTGCCCTGAAGGGTGGGGTTTTGGCGGGTGGGGCTTATTCTCCCGCAGCAATCCCATAGAGGTAGGGCTGGCACTTGTTGGTCTGGGGGAGGGAGGGAGATGGGAGAAGGGGGACTCCTGGTGGGGGGGCCTCGGGGAGCTCCAGTGAGTCCCCGGGTTCGCGCCCCTTTGCAGGGGCTGCTCACACATCGGCGTGCTGAAGGCATTGGAGGAGGCGGGGGTCCCCGTCGACCTGGTGGGCGGCACGTCCATCGGCTCCTTCATCGGTGCCCTGTACGCTGAGGAGCGAAGCGCCAGTCGCACGAAGCAGCGGGCCCGGGAGTGGGCCAAGGTGTGTGTCCTGTCCCCCACCCCCACCCGCCGCAGGAGAAGCACCCTGAAACCTGATCCCAGAGGGGCTTCTGAGCTCTTCCTGCCGTTTCCCCGACTTCATTAGTGAACCCCACTTGGACCCCGAAAGCAGATTTCTCCAGGACCTTTGTGACTTCCTTGTTAGTGGCCCTAGCCCCCGGCTGGAGGAAACCAGGGCCCTGTGTGACCCCCTTGTTGGTGACTCGCGCGCCTCCCGTTTGACCCCTGCCGGCCTCCTTGCCCCTAGAACATGACCTCGGTGGTGGAGCCGGTGCTGGACCTCACATACCCTGTCACCTCCATGTTCACCGGGTCGGCCTTCAACCGCGGCATTCACCGTGTCTTCCAGGACAAGCAGATCGAGGTGTGCCCTCCTCCCTCGCCTCCCCTGCCCCTGCCGCTCCCTGCGGGAGCCCCCACTCCTCTGCCACCCCGTCCCTGTCCCCACAGGACCTGTGGCTGCCATACTTCAACGTGACCACGGACATCACCGCCTCAGCCATGCGCGTGCACAAAGATGGTGGGTGCCCCCAGCGGCCCCAGACAACCTCCGCGGCTGTGGGGGGAGGGGTGCAGGGAGGGTGGCCGAGCATCTGGGACGTTGTTAACATGAGTGACCGTCCACCCTGGCCCGATTGCCGAGCACTAACCACCACCCACTAATGCCCCGGAGGCCCCCAGGTATGTCTCTCCTCAGGGGTAGGGGGGCTGGAAGGCTAGTCAGGCGCCTCACCCCCTCACGCCGTCCCCGCAGGCTGCGTGTGGCGTTACGTCCGGGCCAGCGCCTCCTACTGCCCCTACCTGCCCCCGCTGTGCGACCCCAAGGACGGGCACCTGCTGGTGGACGGGTGCTACGTCAACAACGTGCCAGGTCAGCGAGCCCACGGGGCTGGCCGGGCCTCCGAGCATGGCTGAGCGCGTCTGTGCGTGTCTGTGTCTGTGTGTCCCGCCGGGCAGGCTCCCTGTGGCGGTACGTCCGCGCCAGCATGACGCTCTCGGGCTACCTGCCCCCGCTGTGCGACCCCAAGGACGGGCACCTCCTCATGGACGGCGGCTACATCAACAACCTGCCAGGCAAGTGGCTCCCTGCCCGCGCACACGGCGCATGCGTGAGGAGGGCGCACACACGGGCGCCCAGGAGGACGCGCGTGTGGGCAGACCCGGGCACGGGCATGCGCGCACAGGCAGGCGGGGCCCCAGAGCTGACGGGTGTGGAGTCAAGAAGGCAGCCGCGTCCACCACGGACAGACACGCGTGTGCGCACAGCAGGGCACACGCAGAGATGACCAACACCTCTGTGGATCGCACTGGCTACCCGCGTGCTCCTGCAGCCGCTCACAATGCGTGCAGACGCGCGTGCGCATGAGGTAGGGCGTACGTCCTCGCACGCCCGTCCGTCTGCCCTGCCACAGACGCACACAAGCGTACGCACACAGACGGCGGGCTCCCGTGCCACCGGGCCCAGCTTTCGTGCTTACCTGTCGACCTCACCCGTGCTGATGACAGGTCGCCAGACGTCTAGCTTAACATGTCACACACCCGGAAGTGAGCGCGTCCAAACAGATGCACCTGCTAGGTACACCCACGCTCTCGGTCCTGCAGGCCCGGGATCAGCCCACTACAGCGAATCCAGCCCCGGGCCTGGTTTTGCAAATGAAGTTTTATGGGCCCACAGCCACGCCCAGTCATCCACACTCTGTCTCTCTGGCCCCACTCGGGGGATGTGTGCAATCTCCCGTCATCCGTGCTCTGCACAGATACACACACCTAACAGTCACACACACGTGAGCAGGCATGTACAGATCCGTAGGAGCACAGGCACTAGGAATCTTGTGTGTAAGTGCTGTCCAGGTGTGTGTTCGGAGGTGTAGACCATGCAGAAGTGCGCATGCTCACACAGACAGGAGACACGCACAGGTGGCAGGCATGTGCAGGCTTGTGCAGCTGCGTGGACGTGGCCACACGTTTCAAGACCCACAAATAAGCGTACGAGGGACTCAAGCAAAGTCTGATGGAGACGGTGGGTCTGTGTCCCCATCCCCCCAGGCTCTTCCAGACCCACTCAGGGACGCTCCGTGGGGCACAGGGACATGGAAGCAATCCCACAGGCACCTCCTGCCTCCTCACCGGGCCGTCGCCTGCCCTTCACCCCTCTGCCCTGCTTCTCTGAACCTCCTCGTTCTTGTTCATCGTTCTCTGTCCCTGTCTCAGCCCCAGATTTCCCCCCAGGTTCTCTCTCCTTCCCTGTCTCTGATATCTTTCTCCGCCGAAAACCTCTGTTGCTGTCTCAGCTTTGCTTCCTTTCTCTCCTTGTGGCTTGATTTTCACGCGTCTCTGCATCTGTCTTCACAACCCTGTCTCTCCACATCACTCCCTCCGCACCTCTGTCCCCCCACATGTCTGACTTCATGTCTTTTTTCCCAAGCCGATGTCTCTTTGCCTAAAAGCTCCACCATCTGAACCCCACCCCTTCAACGCCATGGGTGTCGGTGCCCATGCCCTTTGGATACTGGCTTGCTGTTTGAGTGGTTTTGTGTGTTTGACCTTTTGCGAGGCGGTGTTTGTGGGACTGGGTTGAGCTTCCCTGCCCCGGGCTCTGGTGGGGACCCGCCTGCTGACCGTCCCCGGCCCCACAGCGGACATCGCCCGCAGCATGGGTGCCAAGACGGTCATCGCCATCGATGTTGGGAGTCAGGATGAGACGGACCTCAGTACCTACGGGGACAGCCTGTCTGGCTGGTGGCTGCTGTGGAAGCGGCTAAACCCCTGGACAGACAAGATCAAGGTTCCAGACATGGCTGAGATCCAGTCTCGCCTGGCCTACGTGTCCTGCGTGCGGCAGCTGGAGGTCGTCAAGTCCAGCTCCTACTGCGAGTACCTGCGCCCGCCCATCGACTGCTTCAAGACCATGGACTTCGGGAAGTTCGACCAGATCTACGTGAGCAGTGGGAGCAGCTGTGTGCCGGTGTGGTGGGCTGACAGAGCTTTACTACTTAGAGCCCAGAGCAGCATGAGGGGAAGGACTCTAGGGCTCCATTCCCAAACGAGATCCATTCCTAAACGGGATCCGTGAGGACCAGAATGGTCATTGATTTGTGATGTCTGCCGTGCATGCGGCAAGGGACCGTGGCTGTACATGTGCTGCGTAAGGAACTAGGTTTCCTATCATGTACCAGCTGCACTGCTTGAGCAGTGTCTAGAGATTTCTGAAGCCGTTTTCTGCATCGGTGGGAATGGGAACAGTGGTCAGTGTGTAATGTGTGCCACAGCACGGGAGAGGTGTGGAGCAGCTAATATGTCACAGGCCACTGATGCCCCCCTTCTTTCTGGGCTCACTAGGAAAGTGTGCCACAATGGATTGGTGATGTCTGTCATGGGCCCAGGGGATGGTGCTATCTACAGATATACTGCATTTTTGCAGACCTTGAAATCAGCTTACACACCATCATATCAGGCCGTTTGGTACTTGGCACACTATACGGGGCTGAGTGGGAAAGAATGTAGAGGGAGCGATTGGTAATGTCTGACAGGGGCACAGGATGAGAAAGGCGGGGACAAGTGTGCTACGTAAGGCTGGCTCTGAAACAGGTTTAGTCTCATGCCTGCTCCCCCAGATTATCAGCCTGTTGAGGGGCCAAGGAAAGGTCCACAGAGTGGAGGGAAGGTGAGGCAGAGAAAACCACCAGGGGAGTGGGGTGCGCGGGCGCGGCCTCAGCCTTCTCGCCTCCTGCAGGATGTGGGCTACCAGTACGGGAAGGCTGTGTTTGGGGGTTGGAGCAGGGGCGACATCATTGAGAAGATGCTCACGGACCGGCGGTCTGCCGACCTCAATGAGAGCCGCCGTGCAGACGTAAGCCCGTGACCTACCCCAGTGGAGCCACTCTTAGAAATAGACCCCCCCCCCAACCTCTCTCAGATGACTGCAGACCTCCTTGGATTTAGCTGAGACCCTTGAGCCAGAGGACCCTCCCCAGGGTCTCTGGGCCCCCCAAAACACCACACCCTGAGGCTCGAGGACCCCGCAGAGCCCCCAAGGCCCTCACCTGCGCCTGCGCCTGCGCCTGCGCTCCACAGGTGCTGGCTTTCCCCAGCTCTGGCTTCACCGACTTGGCAGAGATTGTGTCCCGGATTGAGCCTCCCACAAGCTACGTTTCTGATGGCTGTGCCGATGGTGAGGGGCCAAGGGCACCCCCAGGAGGGCGGGGCAGGGCCTGGGATTGGTGGGCCCCTGGCCCCACACCTCACCCTGCTCCCTGATTCCAGGAGAGGAGTCGGATTGCCTGACGGAGTATGAGGAAGATGCAGGGCCCGACTGCTCAAGGGACGAAGGGGGCTCCCCCGAGGGCGCGAGCCCCAGCACTGCCTCCGAGATGGTGAGCGCAGGTGGCCCAGGCCCTCCCCGAGGTGGGGTGACATGGCTGATGCATGCCGAGTGGCGTGCACCAGTGTCCCAGGCTGTGCGATACGTGTTGATACGTGTGTGTGGCACTCCTGTCCCCTCAGGAGGAGGAGAAGTCAATTCTCCGGCACCGGCGCTGCCCGCCCGCGGACCCCCCCAGCCCTGCTGTGGATGCCTGAGGACCTCGGGAGGGTCCCCCCCCGGGGCTGGGCTGGGGGTGAGCCCTGTGGGGGCGGCTCATCCTCTCTGCCTGCTGCTATGCCTGCGACACTCCTGGGCCCCCCTTGACTCCAGCGCCCAAGGCGCACACACTGGACTGCCCTGCCCCCAGGGGGAGGGACAGCACTGCACTGAGGACCGTCAGTCAGTTACTCCAATAAACCCTCCCCTCTTGGAAGTGGCCTCATGTCATCTTTGGGTGCAGGGGGCACCTTGCCCCACCTACCGTGACCGGGATGGCTAGAGCTGGGGCCAAGACAGCCCTGAGCTTGTCACAGTCCCCCTCCCCCCCCTGCCGTGCCCAGCTCCCCGCTCTGAGTACTCCCCGGTAGTCCCCCTCTGTGCAGGCTTCAGACCACAGGACCTCCAAATGCCACAGGCACCCCCTGGGGATTACCAGTGTTCTCGGGTACCCACCCTGGTACCCCTTATTTTCCCTCTGCCCTTGGTTGGTCCTACTGTGTGCAGATGCTTTGTATGTCCTGCGTATTCCTACTGTGTGCACTGTAGAGCCTGGTTCCCAAAGGATGCTATGGAGGCACACACGGGCACACACACGTGCACAGAGCTCAAGAACTTTCAGAGGCTCCCAGGCATTGACCCCACTGTGTGTTCAGTTGAGGCCGCACAGAATGAGCCCATCCTGACAGCATGCCGACACCTGTCCCCAGGGGTTCTCAGTCACTGTCTTGGGGTCTAGAGTGCAGAGCCAGACTGCCTGGTATGAATCCCTGGCCTTGTGTCTCACTGGTGGCCTCAGGCTCGTTACTGAAACTCGGAGCCTGACCTGCTCCACTTGTGAAGTGGGGATAGGGGTGGTATGTGCCTCATCAGATGTCACTGCTGGACTCCAGCCTCGGCCTGAGCCCAAGCCCGCGAGGCTCCCAGCCAGCACCCCTACTGTGCGCTGAAGGCCTCTTGGGGCTCCTGGTCACTGTCTTTACCACATGCCATTAAGTGCAAAATTCAGTTGCACTAAATACACTCAACCGTGGTGTAGCCATGCCCACCGTCCACCTCCAGAACTTTCTCACCTGAAACCAAAACTCCACCCCAATTAAACACTAACCCCCCCCTCCCGCCCAGCACCCACCATCTACTTTCTGTCCCTATGGATTTGACTCCTCTAGGGACCCCATATAAATGAAATCAGATCATATTTGTCCTTTGGGGTGACTGGCTTATTTTGCTAAGTATGATGCCTTCAAGTTTCATCCACGCAGCAGGCATCAGAATGTCCTTCCTCTTTAAGACTGAATGATACCCCATTGTATGGCTGGACCACATTTTGTTTATTTGTTTATCGGTCTGTGGACACTCCTGGCCGCTTTAAACAATGGTGCTATGAACACGAGCATACACATCCAGTTAGGAGTCCCTGCTTTCACTTCCTCTGGGCGTGGGCCCAGAAGTGGAGTTGCTGAGTCATGTGGTCTTGCTCAGTTTAACTTTTTGAGGAACTACCACGCTCTTCTTCACAGTGGCTATACCACTTGACCTTCCCACCAGCAGTGCACCAGCCTTGGAGGGTTCTGGAAACAGATCCAGGAGGGGATGGCTCGCAGGGGACTGAGGAGAGATGGTTGGGACAGCCGACACAAGGAGGGTAAGGAGGGACAATGTCCAAGAGACATTTACAAGAAGTTTCCCGGAATCCAGACTTTGATGCGCACTGGGAGGGCATGGGGCAGGGGATGCCACGGAAGACAAGGCCGCCTTGGCATACCTGACCAGGGAGGAGCCTCTGCAGAGACGGGACGTGGGCAAAGGAATGGGAGAAGGGGGTGATGCTGGGCTGTTTTGGCCACGTTCATTGTGAGGAGCTTGAGGGACCATTCAAAGGGAGACGGTGGGGGCTCTGGACATCTGGGTTGGGAACTTAAGAGAGATTTGTGCTGGGACCTGTCTGGAAGCACCAGGGCAGTGGTGGAGATGATGACATGGGGATGGAGGACGTTGTCCAGGGAGAGGCCGTGCTGAGCAGGAACAGCCCGGGGCTCATGTATGTGCTATCTCTAGATGCTTATCTGAAGCCCCCCTCCCCGCCTTGAAGTGGCCCAGAACCAGCTGGGGTGGGCCGGGCACCCGAACATTGACTCTGTGGGTTTGGAGAGCACTCCTCTTCTAGGCGGACCCAGGGTGAGCTGGAGATGGGCTAGGGCTCCCCACAGTCCCCAGGTATATTGCTTTGTTGTGGCTGCCATAACAAAGTACACAGGCTGGGGGCCCTCAACACAGACCTTTATTTCTCAGTTCTGGAGTCTTTGAAGTCAAAGATCAAGGTGCCAACATAGCTGGGTCCTGGGGAAGGCCTTTTCTGGGTTGCAGGCTGCCAACTTCCTATTGTACACTCACTTGGCAGAGAGAGGGTGAGTGATCTCTCTGGGGTTTCTCTTATAAGGGCACTCGCTGATCCCACTCGTGAGGACTCCACCCTCATGACCTCCCTGAGGCTCCATCTGATGCCATTTCATTGGGGGTCAGCACTTCATACGAATTGAAGCAGGGGACACAGACCATCAGTCAGGGAGCCGAATTCCCCGTTGTTCCGATTCCTGGATTATGTGAAGGCGAGGGCTGTCTTTCCTGGGCTTTGGCTCACATATGATTTTCCTCCTGCTTCTGTAACTAATCACCACAAACTTGGTGCTGGAAACCACACACGTTTGTCATTTTACGGTTCTGGAGTTCAGAAGTTTGAAATGGATCTCTCTGAGCTAAAAGCGAGGTGTCTGCAGGGCTGTGTTGCTTCTGGAGGCCCTAGAAGAGAATCTGTGTTCTTGCCTTTCCATCTTCTGGAGGCACCTGCATTCCTTGGCTCGTGGCCGCATTCTCCACCCTCGAAGCCAGAGGTGGCCAGCTGCATCTTTCTCACGTTGCATCGCACTGACCTCTGCTTCTGTCCTCCATCTCCTTTCCTGGCTCTGACCTTCCTGCCTCCCTCCTGTAGAGACCTTTGTGACAACGTTAGGTCCACGTGGGTAATCCAGGATCATCTCAAGATCTTCAGGGTAATCACTTCTGCAGAGTCCTTTTTGCCAGGTAGGGGGACTTTCACAGGTTCTGGGGACTAGGATGTAGGCATATTTGGAGGAGGCGGGCATCATTCTGCCCAAGCTCATAGGCTGAGTCAATAGGAGACCCTCAATAATTAGTCATTCTTGACATTCTGACAATTCATATCAGGAACACCAGCCCCTCAAGGGTAGGGAACTTCATCTCCTGTCTGCATTGTTGAATCAATAACTTCTCTCTTCTTGGAACCTGGTCTCAGGGTGTCAGCACCATGGACAGCGAGAGAGCTGTCCCAGGTGCTGATAAGGCCCCCCTCTCTGCCTTCCCATTCAAGCCCCCGACCTCCCTGCTCTCAGCAAATCTCTGGGTTTTGAGAGGCACGGTAAACTGAAGATCCAGTGCAAGTTTGCCCCTTGTCGACATCTCTAGCCTAATGACTTTCCTCTCCACCCTCACCCATGCTGTTCCAATTACACCAGCATTCTTTCTTTATCTCAAACTCTCCTGCCTTGAATCCCTCTGCTCCTTACTTTCAGGCTGTCTGAAGCTACTGTCTAAAGTAGCTTTCACACCCCCACCTGCCTAGTTCCTTGCTTTTATTTTTAATTTTTTTAATGTTTATTTATTTTTGAGAGAGAGAGAGAGAGAGCACAAGCAGGGGAGGGACGGAGAGAGAGGGAGACAGAATCAGAAGCATCTCCAGGCTCTGAGCTGTCAGCACAGAGCCCAACGCAGGGCTCAAACTCATGAACCATTAGATCATAACCTGGGCTGAAGTCAGACACTTAACCAACTGAACCACCCAGGCACCCCGTTTCCTTGCTTTTAAATCACGATCTCTATCCACCGTTGTTTTACTTGTTTATTTAGTTGTTTATATCTGTCTGAATGAGACATGCTTGCATAGAAGTTCCATCATTGGGGAAACTTTCCATAGAAGAGCTCCTGGTTCATAGTAGCTGCTCAATAAATGCTTATCGAATGAACCCAAGTTCTGGAGATAAATGAAAGATGCTTCAGATGCCTCCCACTCTGTAGGAATCTTGGCCCCCCCCACACCCTGAAGCCACGTAATTTCCCCCTTTCCTTTAAGCACAAATGACCACCATCAGTAGCAATAACAATAACAATGAGTTTACGGGAAAACTGCTGTATATCAGGCCTTGCACTGATGCGTGCATGTTCTCTCTGAATTCCTACAGTAGCTCTACAGAGGGCGTATTGTTATCCCATTAAGCTCATGAGGGGGTTAAGTTACACAGTTGTTAAGAGATGGAACCAGGAGTCATATTCATAAGCTTACTCACTACCCAATGCTATTTCCTCAGGAGGTAGTCTTGCTGAGATTTTCATTTAAGGCTGCAGTCCTGAGGCAGCACTTACTCCTCAGGAAAGTAGTCCTTCATAGACCTAGAAGGAACCCCATGATTACTAGAACCTAAGATGCCCTGAGCCTCACCAACTTAGACTGGCATCAATCTTTCCCACTTTTTCTCACCGATCCTGGGCAGGATGGGACCCCTGGCACCTTGAAGTTGGAATGGAGCCTGCTGTGGGCTGAGCTGTGCCCCCCTCCCAAATGGATATGTTGAAATCCTAACTCTCAGGGCAACAGAATGTGACTGTATTTGGAGATAAGGTTTTTAAAGAAGTAATGAAGCCAAAAATTAATTCATCACAATTAGCATCCTTATAAAATGGGGAGATTTGGACACTAGGACAAATATATAGAGGGAAGACAATGTGAAAACACAGGGAGCATCAACTACAAAGCCAAGGAATCCCTGAGTCCACCAGAAGCTAGGAAAGTGGCATTGAACAGATGCCCCCTCACAGCCCCCAGAGGAACCAACTCTGTTAACTTGGATCTCTGACTTCTAGCCTCCAGCACTGTGAGACAATAAACTTCTGTTGTTTAAGCCACCCAGTCTGTGATCCTTCATCATGGAAGCCCTACCAAACTAATAAAGAGCCCTTGGCTTGAACCTACCATGATGTGGGTGGGGTGGTGTATCGGTCAGGATAATTAGATTATGCTGCTGTAAACTATGACCCCAGAGTCTTGGGGGCCTAAAACCATACAAGATTAATTTTTTGCTCTCAAGTTTTGTCTATTGCAGATCATCTAGGGCTTCTTAGCCATGTGCCTCACTCCTCATCCCACGTGATGAAGCAGCCACTGTCTGGAATGTGTCAGATCACCGTGGCAGAGGAAAGAAATCTCTGAGGGGCCTGCACAGCAATTAAATACTCTGGCTGGGAAATGACACATTTCCGCTCACTGCTCATTGGCCAGAACGAGTCACATGGCCTTACTCAACCATGAGCGGGCAGGAAAGAGCACCTCCACTGTGTGCCAAAAAGAGAAAGCATTGGAAATCTTCAGAAAAATCATTAATCATTTAACTCAGTTAGTAGTGGGGCTTTCAATGGGGCTTCTTGGGCTGTTCAGGCTACGTTTCCCTAGTTGTAGAGATTAAGGCACAGTAATGCTAAGAAATCTTGGGTCCCAGTGAGGGCCTGGGTTCTGGGTCAGGGGCTCTACCCTGCAGCTCACAGGAAATGACCCAGAGGAGTGGGAGCAGGAGAGACTGATGGAGCCAGACTTACAAAAAGGTTTGCTTTACATGTTTCTGGCCAGGTTTCTGAAAACAGCCACATAGAAGTCAGACCCCAGGACATCTGGAAAGCTGAGTCAAAGGGTCTCTCCAAATAGAATGATCTCCTAGGTATCTCTCCCTCCCCCAAAATGAAAACAGATGTCCACCAAAATCTTGTACACAGAAGTGTGTAAACATTATTCATAATAGCCAAATACCCAGCAACTGATGAGCAAATGAACAAACTTATATCCATACAATGGAATATTATTTGGGCACCAAAAAAAAGTGACATATGGGTGCAGGATACAATGTGGATGAAACCTGGAGAATTTTTGGTAAATGAAAGAAGGTAGAGGCACCTGGGTGGTTCCGTCAGTTGAGCATCTGGCTTGGGCTCAGGTCATAATCTCACATTTAGTGAGTTCAAGCCCCGCATTGGGCTCACTGCTGTCAGCACAGAGCCCACTTCAGGTTCCCCATACCCCCTTCTCTCTCTGCCCCTCCCCTACTTGCGCACGTGCGCACACATATACACACTCTCTTTCAAAAATAAACATTAAAAAAAGAATGTATAATGCAATGATATACATATACATTGTGAATGGATCCCCCACTGAGTTCATTAACATGTCCATCACTTCACATATGTACCTGCCCCCCCCGTCTCTGGTGAGTACATTTAAGTTCTACTCTTAGCAAATTGCAATTATAAAATAGTGTTATTAACTATAGTCTTCACATTATATATCAGATCCTCAGACTTTATTCATCTTATAGCTGAAAGTTTGTGCCCTTTTACCAAACTTTCCCTATTTCCCCCATCTCCCAGGACCTGGCAACCACTTTTCCATTCTTTGTTTCTTTGAAGTCAACTTTCTACCCCCAGATTCCACATGTGATGCCTTGCAGTATTTGTCTTTCTCTCTCTGACTTATTTTGCTTAGAATAATGCCCTGCAGTTTCATTCATGCTGTTACAAATGAAAGGATTTCTTTCTTTTTAAAGGATTAATAGGGGCACCTGGGTGGCTCAGTTGGTTAAGCATCTGACTTCTGTTCAGGTCATGATGTCACAGTTCGTGAGTTTGAGCCCCACGTTGGGCTCTGAGCTGACAGCCTGGAGCCTGGCTTCTGATTCTCTCTCTCTCTCTCTCTCTCTCTCTCTCTCTCCCTCTCTCTCTCTCTCTCTCTCTCTCTCTCAGAAATAAACATTAAAAATAAAGGATATATAATATTTCATTGTATACATAACTAGATCATCTCTATCCATTCATCCGTCAGTGGATACTTGGGTTGTTTCCATACCTTGGATATGCAGTGAGCATGGGGGATGCAGATATCTCTTTGAGGTCGTGATTTCATGTTCTTTGGATAGATACCTAGTAGTGGAGTTCCTGGGTCGTGGGGTAGTTTTATTTTTTATTTTTTGAGGCAGCTCCATACTGTTTTCCATAGTGGCTGCATCCGTGTACATTTCTACCAAAGTGCATGAGGCTCCCCTCTTCTCCACGTCCTGTGATGGGAGCGCCTTCAGGCTGATTGTGGGGATGGTTGCAGAACTCTATGAGTGCACTAACGTCCACTCAACTGTTCACTTTTGATGGGCGACTTGCACGGTGTGTGAATTAGATCCACAGACTCATAGGGGTGAGCAGAGTGACTAAAACCAGGGACCTGGATTTTCTCAGTGTTGGGGGAGATCCTGCCCCTCGCCAGCCAGGTAACTCAGACCTCTCACCTGTATCTTTTACATAGTTTTCGTCCCTGACTCAGAGGGTTGCTTTATGATTAGAATAAAATGAAATAGAGCTCTGTACAAGAGGGGACACACACACACACACACACACACACACACACACACACACACACACTCTCTTAACTTTCCTGGATCAGCTTCTTACCTCTCTGCCACCAGGGGGCAATCTTGCTGCGATATTTGGGCGTCGTGGCCCTGGAGTGAGGACTTCAGGGGCGGAGCTTTCTTCTGCTGCCGTGGGAGGGTTAAGTGCGCAGCCGACACTAACCTTGCTATTTTGGCCTTCGTAGTAAACGTTTACTGGGGAGGGGGCGCTTTTCCTCTTTATGAAATGATTGCTGGTGTGTTTAAAATAAATGAAGAAAACAGCTGAGGCATAAAAATAAAAGGAATAGGTGTTTCTGTTTGCGTTCATCAGAGTATTAAAGCCCATGATCTTTGACCCGGCCACTCTCCATCCAACCACTGAGCCCATAAATAAATGTGCCTAACACAGCCCAGTTTGCAATGACGCCATGGCTTGTAAAAGTGAAACGTGGCAAACAGTCCCCATGACTGACAATAGGGCATAGTTAACCAAATTAGGGCATGGCATGCCATGGGAACGCTCCGCCGCCATTAAAGAGGATGAGACAGACCTATGTTCACTGACGTGGAAAAATCGCTCTGTACTCGCTCCGTGGGAAAAGGAAAGTCACATAACGTTGACTGTAGTGTGACTGCATTGACGTTAGAGGACATGAATGTGCACAAGTATGTCCGTGCATTGGACACCCTGAAAGTCTCTTCCAAACGATTGACAGTGACTTCCTCTTAGGAAGAAGTGACAGGATGAGAGTTTAAGGGGGGGGGGGGTTTCTGTTATTTGAGCCTTTTATAGGCTCAATATATTGTTATTTTGTTACTTTTTAAAGCCCCAGAAGATACCTTGTTAAATATTCTTTTAAAGCGGGACCCCTCCCCCTCTCCCCTAGCCAGCTCCCCTCCCCCCATGGCTGCATAGTTCTTTAACCTGGTCTTTCCTGCTGGGCCATTAGGGTGGTTGCCACTTTTCACAGTTTTACAGGAAATTGGGATGAATATCCACATTTGTTCATCTCTGTGCCTCTGTGATGAGCTCTTTCTGCTTCTCCCAGTTCAATAGGGAAGAAGTAAGTGAATGAGCACCTAGTTATTGTTTCTCTGCTTGTGTTCTTAGAAAAACATCTCAGAAGTGGAAATACTTGATCCAAAATACTGGTTTTGTTATAGTTCTTGATGCATTCTTGACAGGTTGCCCTGGAGGGAGTAAAACCCTGGGAATGGGTGCAATGCCTTTCTTCCTAAAACACTTAAAAACACCAGGCAGGATGGAAAATTAAAAATATCTATAGATGCAATTGAAAACAGACTCCCTCACATTCACGGAGTGATATTATTGTGCCGGGTTCCCTTCTAAGTGTTTCATATTTACTTTTTGATTTACTGTGTGCAACAATCCTACTTTGCTCTTTGCTTTATTAGTAAACTGAGGCACAGGAGGATGAAGTGACTTGGTCAATGGTCTTTTTAAAAAAATTATTTATTCCTTCTTGAGAGAGAGAGAACAGGGGAAGAGCAGAGAGACAGGGAGGGAGAGACAGAATTCCAAGCAGGTTCTGTACTTTCAGGGTGGGGCCCAACATGGGGCTCAAACCCACGAACCGCGAGATGATGACCTGAGCCAAAATCAAAAGTCAGATGCTCAACTGACTGAGCCACCCGGTGTTCCAGTGGTCTGACTTTTTAAATAAGAAGCCCAGAGCTGAAACTCTAAGTAGAGGTTCTGAGTTCATGACCTAACATCAGTGTGTTAACTTTTTCTCTTCCTTCCTTCCTTCCTTCCTTTCTTCCTTCCTTCCTTACTTTCTTTCTCTTTCTGCCTCTCTCTCTTTCTTTCTCTTTTTCTTTCTTTTGTTTGTTTTGTTTTGAGATTTAAGTAGCCTATACACTCAACATCAAGCTCAAACTCACATTCCAGAGATCAAGAGTCACATGTTCCCCCCAACGGAGCCAGCCAGGCGCCTGTTTACATGTAAGTCAGTGGGCGTGGCTGTGTTCCCATGGAACTTCATTTATGGACACATGGAATTTTGTGTTTCATATAATTTTCAGGTATTGTCAAATATTCTTCATTTGATTTTTAAAAATCATTTTATTATTTTCTTTTATTATTTTTTAATGTTTATTTATTTTTGAGAGAGAGTGAGAGACAGAATTCGAGCAGGGAAGGAACAGAGGGAGAGAGGGAGACACAGAATCAGAAGCAGGCTCTGGGCTCGGAGCTGTCAGCACAGAACCCGATGTGGGGCTTGAACTCACGAACCGCAATTTCCTGACCTAAGCCGAAGTCGGAGGGTTTAACCGACTGAGGCACCCAGGCTCCCCTTAAACATCATTTTAAAGTTTATTGATTTTGAGAGAAAGAGAGAGAAAGAAAAAGAGAGTGTGAATGAGGGAGGATTCACAGAAGGAGAGGAGAGCTGGAGAGAGTCCCAAGCAGACTCCACACTGTCAGCACAGAGCCCGATGGAGGGCTTGGTCTCACAAACCGTGAGATCATGACCTGAGTCGAAATCAAGAGTCGATCGTTCAACGGACTGAGTCATCCAGGGACACCCCGATTTTTAAAAATTATTTTAAAGTGAAGAGGGGCACCTGGGTGGCTCAGTCGGTTAAGCGTCCGACTTCAGCCCAGGTCATGATCACGCCATTCATGAGTTGGAGCCCCGTGTGGGATTCTCTGCTGTCAATACAGAGACTGTGCCAGACCCTCTGTCTCCCTCTCTCTCACCTTCCCTGCTCACATGCACACTCTCTCCCACTTTCAAAAATAACAAAAAATAATTTAAAAAATAAAAATGATCTTAAAATGTCAAAATCATTCTTAGCTTGCAGGCCGTACAAAGAAAAAGCATTGAGGCACATGCTTTACCCCCTCCTGTTTAGGGTATTGCCCGCATTAATAAAGATATGATACCCCTTGTCAGTTGTGTTGCAAATATTTTATTTTTATTTATTATTCTAATAAATATTTTAATATTTAATCATTTATTTTTAATTTTTAATGTTTTTAATTTTTTAAATTTCTTTTTGAGAGAGAGAGAGAGAGAGAGAGAGAGAGAGAGAGAGAGAGCGGGAGCAGGGGAGGGTCAGACAGAGAAGGAGTCACAGAATTGGAAGCAGGCTCCAGGCTCTGAGCTAGCTGTCAGCACAGACCCGATGCGGGGCTCGAACCCACAACTATGAGATCATCACCTGAGCCGAAGCTGGACGCCTAACTGACTGAGCCACCCAGGCGCCCCAAACTTTTAATGTTTATTTTTAAGAGAAAATGAGACATAGCATGAGTGGGGGAGGGCCAGGGAGAAAGGGAGTCACAGAATCGGAAGCAGGCTTCAGGCTCTGAGCTGTCAGCACAGAGCCTGACGGGGGGCTTGAACTCATGGACCATGAGATCATGACCTGAGCCAAAGTCTTATAGTTAACCAACTGAGTCACCCAGGTGCCCCTATTTTGAGTTATTTTTTTTTAAATATGATGAGCGGTAAGGATCAAGGTTTATGTATTTATATATATTTGCATATAGATGCATCATTGTTTCCATACAATTTGTCAAAAAGACTGTCCTTTTCTCATTGAGTTACCTTGACAGCTTTCTCAAGATCAACTGATTATATATGTGTGGGTCTGTGTTTATGGGCCCTTTATTCCACTGACATATATGTTTACTTCATACCTACAGCTTTATTCTTGAGATTAGGTAATTTAAGTCCTGCAATTTCATTCTTTTTCTTTTCTAAAAATATTTTTAAAGTCTATTTGTTTTGAGAGAGAGAGAACAGGGGTGGGGCAGAGAGAGAGGAAGAGAGAATCCCAAGCAGACTCTAAGTATCAATGCAGAACCCAACATGGGGCTTGAAGCCACAAACCATGAGATCATGACCTGAGCTGAAGAGTCTGATGTCTAACCACCTGAGCCACCCAGGCGCCCCTCCTTCTTTTTCAAATTGCTTAGGCGGTTCTAGGTCTTTTACAATTCTGCAATTTTAGAATCAGCTCAGTGACCTCTACAAAAACAAAAACAAAAACAAAAACTCTGCTGAAATTTTGATTGGGATTGCATTTAATCTGTGGATTATTTTATGGAGAAATGACATGTTACCAGTATTGAATCTCCTAACCGATGAATGTAGTGTATTTCTATGTTTATTTTGGCTTTCTTTGATTTCTCTAAATAGTACTTTCTAGTTTCTAACAGACGGGTCTTATGTTAAATTTATCTCTCAGTATTTCTTGGTTTTGATGCTCCTGAAAATAGTAGTGATTTTTCAAATTTTCATTTTTCCAATTGTCTATTGTTAGTACATAGAGATAGAAGTCATTTTATATGTACAACTTCGCTAAGCTCACGGTAGGTTTAGTAGCCTTCTTATCTATTCTTTATGGTTTTCTATGTCAATGATTGTATTTTACTTGTTTTCTTTCTTTCCATTTATATAGATTATCATGTTTAACTTTTCTTTCCAATTTGTGCTTTGTTATTTCTTTTCTTGCCTTATTACACTGGCTATGACCTCCAACACAATGCTGAACAGAGGCAGTCAGAACTGACACCTTTACCTTGTTCCCCCTTTTGGGGAAAAACATCCCAGCACTTGCTATAAGTATATTGTTTTAGCTCTAAGTTTTCATAGGTGCTTTTTAGTACATAGAGGAAATCTCCTTTTATTCCTAGTTTGCTGAGAGGTTTTTTTCAATAGCATGAATCTGTTTTGACTTTTGTCAAACGGGTTTTCTAGATCTATTAAGATGAAGATTCTCATCTGATTTTGTCTTTTCTAATCTCTTGGTGTGGCAAATTAGACTGATTTGATTTTCAAATGCTGAGTCAACCTTGCATTCCTTAAATAAACCACCATGTGATCATGATGTGTTTCCCTTTTTATAAATTGCTGGACTCCTTTTGCTAATATTTTGTTAAGGATTGTTTGTGTCCACAGTCGTGAAACATATTGGTCTGTAGTTTTCTTTTCTTTTCTCTCTTTTTTTTTAAAGTAGGCTCCACACCCAGTGTGGACCCAGTGTGGGGCTTGAGCTCACGACGCTAAGATCAAGACCTGAGCCACCCAGGCACCCCATTTTGTTGTTTTCTTTTGTTGTAATGTCCTTATCTGGTTATGGTGTAGGGATAATACTACCCTTGTAGAATGAATTGAGAAATGTACCCTCCTACTTTCTGGAAGAATTTGTGTAGAATCGGTATTACATTTTTTAATATTTTTGTAGAATTCACCAATGAAGATCTCTGGGCATGAAGTTCCCTTTGTGGGAAGGCTTTTTTTTTTTTAACTTTATTTTGAGAGAGAGAGAGAGAGAGAGAGAGAGAACATGAGCAGGGGAGGGGCAGAGAGAGAAGGAGAGAATTCTAAGCAGGCTCTGCACTGTCAGAGAGGAGCCTGATACAGGGTTTGATCTCATGGTTCCTGAGATCTTGACCTGAGCTGAAATCAAGAGTCACACACTTAACTGACTGAACCACCCAGCCACCTTTTCTTTGTGAGAAGGTTTTTAATCATGAATTTTATGTATGAATGAATGTATGTATGTATGTATGTATGTATTTAAAAATCGCTCTTCTAACCATCTTTATTATTTCTTAATCTTTATTTAGTTATATTGATGGGGAAGAGGGGACAGAGAGGGAGAAAGAGAATCCCAAGCAGGCCCCAGTCTGTCAGTGCAGAGCCGGAAGCAGGGCTAGAACTCACGAACCATGAGATTATGACCTGAACGGAAACCAAGGGTTGGACACTTAACCAACTGAGCCACCCAGACACCCCTCGAATTCCACGTATAAATAGAGGACTATTTAGGTTATCCGTTTCTTCCTAAGTAAGTGTTTGCATTTCAAGGAATTTGTCTATGCCACGTAAGGTCTCGGATTTATTGACATAAGGTTGTTCATAAATTTCCATCATTATCCTCGTAATCCCTGAGGACCCATAGCGATCTCCCGTCTTTTTTTTTTTAATGTTTTTATTTATTTTTGAGACAGAGAGAGACAGAGCATAAGCAGGGAGGGGCAGAGAGAGAGGGAGACACAGAATCTGAAGACAGGCTCCAGGCTCTGAGCTAGCTGTCAGCACAGAGCCCAACACGGGGCTCAAACCCACGAATGTGAGATCATGACCTGAGCTGAAGTCGGACGCTTAACTGACTGAGCCACCCAGGCGCCCCAGCGATTTCCCGTCTTTTATTCCACTATGTAAGTGCTTTGCAAGGCTCTGGTTCTGTCACATATCCTATTGTCCCGTTGGCCAAATTAAGGCACAGGGCTAAGCCCTGACTCAGTGTGGGCAGAGCCCCCTTGAAGGGGTGGAGACAAACAGATGCGAACCAAGCGGGAGCCATTACTTCCGCTGTGTGCCAAGTGCGAACCTCCTTGTGGAAAGGTTCTGCCCCTAAGCAACAGACTTGTTCTTGTGACTTGCTTAGCAATTCCATGTGGCCAGTCTTAGTTACAGACGTTCAACAAGAGTGTTGAGCATTCATTAAGACCACCCCATTGTATGGACGACCTGTCTACAACGCAACCTACATCTTTCTCTTCCAGAGCCCTCACCGCAGCTGTAATTAAATAATTGTGTCTTTAGCTGTCCCGTATCTTGTGTTCCCACTGGAACATGAGCTCCCTGAGGAGAGAGACTGTGTCTGTCTTCATCCAGGTTGAATCTCTGGCTCCTGGCACATAGTAGATTGCTCTATTGATTCATGTATCCAAAATGAAAACCTGTCATCTACAAGTTATGCCACACGTTGGCCAATAGCTTCATATCTAGGATATGTATCATTTGGTAGGGATGTTGAGACATGAGTGGGGGGGGGGAGCGGTCAGTGACACAGACTCCACAAACAGGAAGTGAGGACCTCCTACATTCCTGATTCTGCTGGAAGAATAGGTCTGGGGCCACCAGAGCCGGCAGGGACCACTTCTCTCAGGAGTGAGCTCCCTTCCCATGGAAAGAATCAAAGGTGGGCTGCACAAGAGGAGACTGGAGGTGCTGAAGAGGGGGCTTGTCTTAGCTCGGGGGAAGGTTGGACCGGCCAGTCGTCTCCCACACCCTGTAGCTCCACGGCAGGGATTGAGTTGGAGGAAAAGACAGGATGTGGGAAAGGAGCACAGAGGGAGGACTCCCAGAGGTGGGAGATGGGGTCGTGGGGAGGAACGGCTTCACGGAGCAGCGGAGGACGGCATGGAGGGCGGGTGGAGACGCAGAGGGGCTTCAGAGGGAAGATTTTAGATGAAGTCTCCTCCCCCCTCGCCCCCCCGCAGCTTCTTGGACTCCTTCCCTGCACCTCCCACACACACGCCCTTGAAACTGCTTTCCTCAAGGCCGTTGTTGGGCACTGTGTTCCTGGTATCTACTGAGTGCTCAGTTATCTCACAGACGCTCCAGCAGGCCCCGAACACTGGGGAGCACCCCCACCTTCTAGAAACCCCCACCCTCTGTGTTTTCCCTCTCCACGTTCTGTCCTCAGCCTGGGTCTCATTTTTCCAGGGGACTTCCATTCCTGCCTTCCCCACGGGCATCCCCGGTCCTGGCCCTGATGACTCTTGAGGGGCTCCTGAGCCACGAGGTCTTGGCAGACTGTGGTGTCATGGGACCCGAAGTCTATATGTGACTTGTTTTTTTCCAATGTGGCCTTTTCCTGTGCCCTCAGGGTTGGCAAGGACCAGAGGGGCACAGCAATGAGTTAGAGGATGACACAGAATCTTCATCTGGGTTGAGTCCTCACGGGCTTCACCCCCGTCAGAAGAGCAGCCAGAGCCCCCTTCTCTCTCCACTTCACCCTCCACCCTCCATCCCCTGCAATCACAGAGGTCTTCATGCTTTATATGTGCAAAGCGATCGCCTCGCTCTGTCTGCCCAAAGACCTCCTCCCAGAAGAGGGGAAAAAAAGAGATGACGTGGACAGAAAAATTCTTCCCATCAAGGACATGTGAAATAGAAGGCATTTTTGAGATAGTCTGTCTCCCTTGCCCTACATCAATACGGACCACATGCATGAATGTGTATGCGTGTGCACGCACATGCACAGATATCCGTGTTCACAAGTGCAATCCATCCGGTGTGTTCGTAAGTGTCCAAGCATGGTTTTGTGGGTGTTTGTTCAGCATTTGTCCATGTGTCCCATTCTGTGTCTGTGTATGTATTACAGACTATATTAAATATCAGTTTGGCGGGGGTGGGGTGGGGCGCCTGGGTGGCTCCGTCGATTAAGCAACCAACTCTTGATTTCAGCTCAGGTCACAATCTCACGGTTTGTGAGTCTGAGCCCCACATCAGTCCCTTCACACTGACAGTCCCCACACCCTGCTCGGGACTCTCTCTCTCCCTCTCTCTCTCTGCCCCTCCCCCGCTCGTGCTGTCTCTGTCTCTCCCAAAATAAAGAAACAAACTAAAAAATTAATTAATTAAAAATAAAAATCATGTAAAAAAAAACCAGCTTGAAGTTCAGGGCAAAGCTGAGCAGAGAAGATGGAGTTCCCGGATACGCCCTGGTGTCACAAAGCACAGCCTCCCTCACTGTCAGCATGAACGTCATTGACACAACATCGTCACTCAGAGTCCATAGACAGGGTCCACTCCTGGTGTCATATATTCTGTGGGTTTTGACAAATGTGTCATGACACGTAATCACAACTGGGGCTCGTAGGAGCATTTTCATTGCCCTGAAACTCCCCTGAGCTCCAGCCGTCACCCCTCCCGCCCCCACGGACCCGGTGGCAATCCCCGATCCTTTTAGAGCGTCCTTGGTTTCACCTCTTCCAGAACGCCCTAGAGTTGGGATCGTGCCATCTGGAGCCTTCTCAGATCAGCATCCACTCAGTACTAAGCATTTAAGATTCCTCCATGGCTTTTGGTGTTTTGAAAGCTCCTTCTCTGCAAGAACTGAATAATACTGCAGAGTCCGACTAGACCACAGTTTACGTATCTATTCACCTGCTGACGGACATCTCGGAGCCTCCCGGGTGCCCCTGCATTTTTGTGTGAGAGGGAAGGGGCTGGGAAGGAGGGCAGAAGTTCATGAACTTGTACACGTCATGATGAGTGATGCCGCAGGTGCCTCATCAAACGTCCAGGATGGTCTGAAGAGCGGCCATGATTGCTGCAGGGGTGCAGGTGGAGGGAGCGGAGGAGAGAGACGGGGGCTCTGGCTGCTCTTCCAACATGGCCTCCCGGGGAATCCTGTGCATTTGATCAGGCTCGTGGGGCATCACTCAGCACGATACGGACAAGCGCGTGAACTTCCACTCTCTCTCAAGGCCCTATGGGACCTGAAGCTCCACCTGTGAGACACCAAACTCATCACTTCCCCTCCCGGGCCCAGCCCGGCCCGCATCTCACGTTCCCATCTCGGCACATGACACCACCGGCTACCCAGTTGCGAAAGGCGGTCACAATCTGTGCATCTTCCCAGCCAAGCCCCTCCCTCCCTCCCTTCCTGCCCCCATGGATCGGTCACCTCTCTCTGCCAAACACATTCTGAACCTTTCGGTTCTCTCCGGGCCCCAAGGCCACACCCTAGGATGGGCCTTGTGAGCAAAGCTTCCACAGACCTCCCGGCCTCCGGAGGGCTGATTTGGAGATACCGGGCCCCTCCAGGCGCCCTGAGACTCACAAACACGCATGGGGCTTTCTGGACCACGTTTCCAGATTTGCCTTTGCGGCCTGCATACGTGCGTGCCTGTGCGTGGGTCTTGATGGGAAGGTGATTTGACCTGCTGGGCCACACTGGGCAGTGTCTGGAGACACGGTTACTTGTCACAGTTGGGGGGGAGCTGCTGGTGACATCTAGTGTGGAGAGGGCAGGGATGCTGCTAACCACCCTGCAATGCACAGGCACCCCTGCCCCCAGAATGATCTGTCCCCAGAAACCAACAGAGCTGAGGATGAGAGCCGCTGTTCTAGAACCACTCAAAGGCTGCCACAGACCAGGACGGCCCCGAGCTGCTGACCCGCTGTCCAGATGGGAAACGATAGAAAACAGTAAGAGTGGAAAAACTTTATAGTAACTTGATAGAGTAATTTGGGGCTCCTATTTTGCATGTCTTTTAAAGTTTTTTTTAAAATGTGTTTTATTTAGGGGCGCCTGGGTGGCTCAGTCGGTTGAGCCTCCGACTTCGGCTCAGATCAGATCTCACATTCGTGGGTTCGAGCCTCGCGTCAGGCTCTGTGCTGACAGCCAGCTCAGAGCCTGGAGCCTGCTTCCGGTTCTGTGTCTCCCTCTCTCTCTGACCCTCCCCCTTTCATGCTCTGTCTCTCTCTGTATCAAAAATAAATTTTAAAAAAACATTAAAAAATGTTTTTTACTTAGTTTTGAGAGACAGAGAGAGACAGCAGGAGAGGGTCAGAGAGAGAGCAGACACAGAATCCGAATCAGGCTCCAGGCTCTGAGCT
>NC_043711.1:5681617-5687500 GCF_006229205.1 Suricata suricatta | reverse complement strand
TACACACTGTTTCCCTTTCTAGTAACATCTCAGACTAGTAGGGGACGTTTGTTACAATTAGTGAATGAATCTGGATACATTAGCATTAAGGAAAGCACAGGCTTTATTCAGATTTCTCCAGCTTTTACCCCAATGTCCTTTTTTTGGGATCCAGGATCCCATGTGAGACTGGGTTGGCTCATCACCTTAGGCTCTTCCTGGCCGGGCTGGTCCTGAGCTTTCCTCTTCTCTGATGACCCTGTCAGTCCTGAGGAGTATCGGTCAGGGGTATAGACGGTGCCTCTCTATTGGAATTTTCCCGATGTTCTCCTCTTGGTTAGGCTAGGGTTATGTATGGGTTTGTGGAGGGAAGATCACAGAAGCAAAGTCACACTTTTGTTGCATTATATCAGGAGAGGACAGACTAGCCGCCTAATTATGACCGTTGATGGTGGCCCTGATCACCCAGTCAGCAGGTGACATGTGTGTTGGTCACGAGGCTTCTCTGCGGTAAAGTTACTCTTTTCTCCTCTGTTTTCACAATGTATTTCTTGCAAAAACATCGGCTGAACCTCTCCCAGAGGACGCCGTGTGTCCGTGGACGACTGGAATTCTTCTGCACGTCAAGTTTGCCTCTTGTCCTTCATTCCTTCATATATTTGATCATTTATTTGTATCGGTGCGAATTCGTGGATATTTACTTTATTCTTGGGGTTATCTTTCTTTCGGCGGGGCTCCTGTGGCCTTTGATGTGCTCAATCCTTGCCGGCCGTTCCTTGCTTTCTGGCACATGCATGTGTTTTTCTTAAGTGTTTTTTTATGTTTTATTTTTTGAGAGAGAGAGAGAGAGAGAAAGACAGTGAGAGCAGGGGAGGGACAGAGAGAAAGGGAGAGACAGAATCTGAAGACAGCCTCCAGGCTCTGAGCAAGCTATAAGCACAGAGCCTGATGTGGGGCTCAAACCCATGAACTGTGAGATCCTGACCTGAACCTAAGTCGGATGCTCAACCAACTGAGCCCCCCAGGCGCCCCGTGCATGCATGTGTTTTCCAACTTCATTTTTCTACAAATTAATTTCCATTGCATTTTATGGATTGGGGGGAGGGGGAAGTCGTTCTTCACTGGAGAGAATTTGAGAAGCACTTCAAGACCTTCCAGAAGCTTTCCCTGCACGTCCCCTGTGTGACCTTCCCTGAGCACGCCAGGCTTGCACCTGCCCCAGGGCTCTTGCATTTCTCTGTGCTTGGAATGCTTTTCCTACAACTGTTCCTTTTTTTTTTTTTTTTTTAATGTTTGTTTATTTTTGAGAGTGAGGGGAGGAGCAGAGAGAGAGGGAGACAGAAAATCCAAAGCCCTGACAGCAGAGAGCCTGATGCGAGGCTCCAACTCAGGTCAGAGGCTTAACCCACTGGGGGCGCCCGGGTGGCTCAGCCAGTTAAGCGTCTGGCTTCGGCTCAGGTCATGATCTCGTGGCTCATGGGTTCGAGCCCCATGTCGGACTCTGTGCTGACAGCTCAGAGCCTGGAGCCTGTTTCAGATTCTGTATCTCCCTCTCTCTCTGACCCTCCCCTGCTTGTGCTGTCTCTCTCTGTCTCTCAAAAATAAATAAAAAACAGAGGCACCTGCCTGGGTGGCTTGGTCAGTTAAGCAGCCGAGTTGGGTCCAGGTCATGATCTCATGGTTCATGAATTCTAGCCCCATGTCAGGCTCTGTGCTGACAGTTCAGAACCTGGAGCCTCCTTGCGATTCTGTGTCTCCCTCTCTGTGCCTCCCCTGTGTGCTCTCTCTCTCTCTCAAAAATAAATAAACATTTAAAAAATTAAAAATAAATAAATAAATAAAAACAGGAAAAAAAAGTTTAACTGACTGAGCCCCCCCTTCCCCACTACAACTATTTCTTTTCGTTCTTCCGGTCTCTGCCCATCCCCCCCATCACAGAGCCGCCTCCCGTCAAGCAGCCCCCACCCCCACCGGCTCCAGCACTCTTGCTTCGTTTGTTATTGCCCCAGTATCTTGTCCCCTGTTGAAGTCATCTCTTTGGTGTGTTAACAATTGCTTCTAAATGCAAGTGTCAGGGGACACCTGGGTGGCTCGATTAAGCGGCGACTTCAACTCAGCTTAGGAGCTCACAGTTCGTGAGTTTTAGGCCTGAGTCCGGCTCTGTGCTGACAGCTCGGAGCCTGGAGCCTGTTTCGGATTCTGTGTGTGTGTCTCTCTCTCTGCCCCTCCCCCCCCCACACTCTGTCTCTCAAAAATAAACAAACATGAAAAAAATGCTTTTAAATGCACGTGTCAGGTCACCCGGTGGGCTCAGTTGGTGGAGCTATGACTCAATGTCGGGATTGTGACTTTGAGCTCCACACTGGGTACAGAGATTACTTAAAAATAAAATCTCAAAAAAAAAAAAAGAAAGCAATGTCACGAGGACAGGATTAGACCTTGGGGTGCGTAATATTGTGTGTGTGTTTAAATATTTATTGGGTCGCCAGGATGGCTCATTCGGTTGGGTGCCTGACTTCAGCTCAGGTCATGATCTCACAGTCTATGAGTTGGAGTCTTATGTCAGGCTCTGTGCTGACAGCTCAGAGCTTGGAGCCTGCTTCAGATTCTGTGTCTCCCTCTCTCCCTCTGCCCCTCCCCTGCTTGCATTCTGTCTCTCTTAAAAATAAATAAACATTAAAAAATAAAATAGGGGCTTGGGTGGCTCAGTCGGTTAAGCATCTGGCTTCGGCTCAGGTCATGATCTCACAGTTCGTGGGTTTGAGCCCCGTGTCGGGCTCTGTGCTGACAACTAGCTCAGAGCCTGGAGTCTGCTTCCGATTCTGAGTCTCCTCTCTCTGCTGCTCACCTGCTCATGCTGTCTCTCTGTCTCTCAAAAAAAAAAAAAAAACATTAAAAATAAGCAAATAAATAAATAAAAATAAAAGAAAATAAAATGTTTATTTATTTATTTTGAGAGAGAGAGAGAAAGAGAACATGAGTTGGGGAGGAGCAGAGAGAGAGGGAGAGAGAGAGAGGGAGAGAATTCAAAGCAGGCTCCACTGTTAGCACAGAGCTTGATGTGGGACTCAGTCTAATGAACCTTGAGGTCATGACCTGTGCTGAAATCAAGGGTTGTTCGCTCAACCAATGGAGCCACCCAGGAACCCCTGGGTTGTTTTTTTTTTTTTCTTATGTTATTTTGAAATACTTTAGAAACGTCTCCCAGAGATCCCTGGATACGGGGGAGTCTGACAATCATCTCCCTCTACTGAGGCCAAACTTCAGAAAGGCCACCCAGGGATACTGTGGGTGAATAGGACAAAACCAGTGGCCACACGTGAACCCCATCACTATGGTTCAGTGTGGGTGAGGGGTGCTGAGGGGAGACCCCAAACTTCCTTTGCTCTGAGGCCCCACAGCTACGGGCTTCATCCCCCGCATTTGAAGGTGATGAACGATCAGAGAAGGCAGGCCAGCCTCGGAATGGAAGGCAGTAGAGTGGATCCGTGGATGGATTCAGGTGCCTTGAGCTCAAGGCCTCCTTCATTCTCCTTGCTGTGTCATTTTGGGGCCCCAGCCTCAATTTTTCTGTCTGCAAAATAATACGCATTATGCTCGGAATGTTGTAAGAATTAAAGGAGATTGTGTTGGGCATAAAATAGTCTCAAAAAGTGTTACCTCTTGGTACGATCCCCAAAGTGCACATGTATCCAGAATTTTGTGGGTGATTTTGGGGGGCTTCATACACTTCCCCAAAACCTAGGAGTCCTGAATCCCGACCTATAAGCTTCTAAGTCATCCGCACCCCCAGCTTAATAACCAGAGCCCGTCCGATGAGTTAGGAGGTGTGAGAACCAAAGGAAGCCCCGGGTGAGGGAGGAGGTGGCAGGCAGGGACTTGGGGAGGGCTACAGGGGTGGGGGAGGAGGCCACCTCCTGCTTACTGGGGAGCCAGTGTGTCTGGAGCTGCCTGGGCCCCAGGAACAGGCCCTCGGGGGCAGGTGGGACCTGGCTTCCAGCAGGCTGTGTGTGGGTGGGGCGGGTCCAGCCCAGCCAGGAGTTCCAGTTGGCCCAGTGTGGGGGCTGGGCCCCAGGAGGCCCCTGGCGCCTGAGGTGGGGGCACTGTGCCCAGTTCCTACTCTGACACCGGGGATGCCCCCAGGCCCTCCAGTCCGGGACAGGTGAGGGCCTGCGGGTTCCCTCCCAGGCCAGAACCCTGTGCTTGCGTGTTTACAGAGCATCCCAGGGAGTGTGTCCCAGCTCGTGCTTGTCCTTGGGGTCCACAGGGGTCATGGGGACCTTCCGAGAAAAAGCAACCACGCATGCGAGCCAGCGAGACATGCCACGCTCATGGGAGTGGCAGCCCAGGGCCGTGTGCCCTTCCCTTCCCGGGCGCCTCCCAATGCCAGGAGCCTGGGATCCTCCAGCAGGATGGGGAAGCCAAGGCCCAGCGGGGAGAGCATGAGTCCAGGTCTTCCAGGGAGATCGGAGCAGGAGCCGAGGCACGTGCACCACACCCATCCACACGTGCACGAAAACACATGCACACTGGCCCCTTTGTGCGCCCACACCCACTCCTGCACGGGCACATCCAGACAGGAGGCCCGACGCCCCAGCCCCCTCCCTCAGGCACACCCGCCCCCTCTCCGGTCACACGCTCAAACACACAGCCATGTGCAGTGTCTTAAGGGGACCCAGGAATTTCTACAAAGTCGCCTCGGGGACCAGCACCGTCACACTCACGCTCACACACAGATCCATGCAACATCCAAAAACTCAGATGGAAACACCAGCTTCACACAAAAACACACAGGAAGTCATACATGTCAACACTCGCATGAAAAGATAATATACAAACCCAGACACATTTGTACACTTATTATACACGTGTGATTACACCCAGTGACACACACTGTAGACATATGGACCCACAGACTTAACATACAATCCTGCATTCCCAGTTACACTCAGCTAAGAGCCACATGGCAGAGCTTTTGACGCACAAAGACAATGGAATACACAAGCAATTTTAAAACGGATTTTAATGTTTATTTCTTTGAGAGAGAGAGAGAGCAGAATTCCAAGCGGGCTCCAGGCTCTGAGCTGCCAGGCCAGAGCCCCACATAGGGCTCGAATTCACGAACTGTGACATCATGACCTGAGCCAAAGTCAGACCAAGCTTAACCAACTGAGCCACCCAGGCGCCCCGACACAGGAAATATTAAACAAATATCCACAGAAAGGGCCCAGGTATTTGCAAGTGTACCCAGTAAGTGCCATTCAACCGCATTCATAGATACGGGTAATCGCACCCCTGAGTAAATACACGTGCTCTCAAACATTTCTCTCCTATGCTCCTTCATTGACACGGGTCACATCCTTATACAAAACACATTTAGATGCTCCCAAGTATGGACAAAACACAAATACACACGCACACTCACCACAACTGTACCTCTGGACATAGACACCGACACCATATGGATCCTTGCACACACAACACATGAAAAACATGGACACACACACGTGCTATCACACACCCACCGAGATATGCATACACAGACACCCTCAAATACGCTCGTTCACCCCCAAGTGCATCCGGAGACGCGCACAGGGCTAACAACACACACTCCCGTACGCTCACAGTTCGCCATCGGACACCGGTGCGCCCACGCACGCGCTGGCCCCTGGGCAGGAAGGACAAGCCCTCGCGGATGCCCACATTCACATCTAAGGGCACACACTCGGGCCAGCACACACATCCGCAAACAGAGGGTCCCTCGTCCTCCCCAGCGCACGCGCGCACACGCACACGCACTCCTCCGCAGCCTCCCGCCAACACCGCAGTCCTGGCCCGCCCCACCCCGCGGCAGGCGGCGGGGCGAAGCCGGAGGCGGGGGACCGGGTCGGGGTCCGGGCCGGG
>NC_043711.1:5671311-5681517 GCF_006229205.1 Suricata suricatta | reverse complement strand
CACACACACCGCCCGCAGCCGGACCCACACCCCGCGTCAGCCCTCCCTGCGCTGCGGGCGGCGAGGGAGCCCCTTCTTAAGCCTCCACGGCCCTGGCCAGCGGCTGGCAGCTGTGACTTATTACCCCATTTTTCCTAGGAGGCAGGCGAGCCCAGGAGAAGGGAATTGGCTTGTCCGAGATCGGCGGGGGTGGGGGCGCAGGTGTAAGGCCTTCTTCCACCCCGGGGCAGAGCGTCCACCCCTCCCGTAGGGCCACGTGTGTGAGGAAGTCAGGCCACCCCAAGGGGGGGGGGGATGTGGGTGGGTCCCCAGGATTCCTGGGCCCGAGTGGGCAAAGTCAGGGCCCTAGGGCAGCCCCACCACCCAGGCCAGAGCTGGGAGCCCTGGCCTGCTGTGGGGCAGCTGGGGTTAATTAAAGTCTGGGCCTTCCCAGGCGTCCTAAGGGGGACGCCCTCCTCTCCCACCGGCCTGGCCGCTGGTCCCGGCACCAGCTGGGCACAGCCCATCCCCCTCTTTCAGTGGCCTTCCCAGATCAACCTGTTCTGGGTGTGGGGTTCGGGGACAGCTGCCCATCTCCTGGGTCCGCCCAAGCCTGTGTCTTTCTCCCAGCACCCTCCCATGCAGGGCCCACTCTGGGGCCTGCCCTTCCCGGAGGATCTGTCTGAGGGAAGGAAGGGGGCCGGTAGGGACAGATCTGGGTCTGCCCCAGCCTCTCCCGTCCCAGGTTCTGTGGCCCTGGCTAGAAGCCTCGACTCTGGGAATCAGAGTTGGGTTTCGTCCCAGGTTCACCAGGTTATGGACGAACCATTTCAATTCTCTACACTTCTGTTTCCCCCTGTGTATAGGAAGGCTTTTGTTCACTTATTTATCCGTTTCGCAAATGTCCGTGGGGTACCCGCTAAGTGCCAGGGCAGTGCTTGGGCGACCGGGAGACCTCACATTTCTTCGCACCATGTTTGGCACACAGCGCGCAGTGCTCGCTGGCACTGCTGCTGTGGCCCGTTTGGTATTTTTGTTAATAACATTAACATCATCATGGAGCAGAAATTACTGTCCCATTTCATAGAGAGGAAAGCGAGGTCTCCCGAGGAGATGCCCTGACTCACCCGGTCCTGTTCTCACTGACCCAGCTCCCTGCGCTGGGCGATTTCCTCCCTGAGGGTCACGTTCAGTCGGCCTCCTGCCCACAGAGGGGGCTGAGGGACGTAGGGCGGCTGGCCCAGAAGGGGAGGTGGGTGACAGAGCTCTGCTTGATTCATGAACCCTGGGACTTTTACTGATGCCTGTGGGGTGCTAGGCTGGGGCCAGGGACTTGGGACCCAGCGGAGGGGGGTGAGTTGGGAGAGTGGGGGATGGGACACGAAATCAGATCTTTGCTGCTTAGGGTGATAAGGTCTGTGTCGTAGTGGCTGCAGTGAGGCTGGGGGGAGGAAACGCCTGAAATCTGCCAGGGACGGGAGGGCTGGAGAAGGGAAGGCTCTCCGGAGAAGGGAAGGCTCTCCCGAGAAGGGAAGGCTCTCCCGAGAAGGGAGAGTTTGAACCATGAGGGACAGATAGGAGTTTGCCAGAGGGAGACCACATGTGGACCGGCCTGGGCTTTGGACCATCAGGGAGTTCTCAGAGAAGAATGTCGTGCAGGTCCCAGTAGTGGGGTGGGGGCCCGTGGAGGTGAGAGGGGCTGGCGGGACAGCAGAGGGTCTCTTCAACTGTGGCCGGGAGATGGGGGGATCTGAGGGCACTGGGGAGCCATAGACTGTGTTTGGGGACTGACAGAATGAGCTCAGATATGCAGGTGCCTGGGGAAAAGGTAGTTCGGGCAGCCTGGAGGCACAGGGGTGAGAGGCTGGGCAGGAATGGTGGCAGGTGGGCTCCGCAGAACTGTGGCTCAGAGATAGAAAGGGTGCCGTTTCTACCTGAGTTCGGGAAGCACCACACCAAGTCCCTTATGCCAGAACCTCACTGTGACCCATAGGGAAACTGAGTTCATGTCAGCTCGGATGTTTCTTAGCTGTGTGATCTTGGGCGAGTTAGCTCAGCTCTCTGGGCCTTGGTTTTCTCATCTGATAAGAATGGGTGTCATGGGGATGCATAAGAGGTGGCCGTCGTGAAGTAAATGCCAGATGTGCCCTAGAGCTGTGTGGTCCAGTCCAGGGACCACAGCCACATGTGGCCGGTGTTTGTTGTGCTGTAAATGTAAAACACGATGGCTTCTGAAGACTTGATACCAAAAAAGTGAAATATCTCATTAATAATATTTTTATATTAATTACATGTTGAAGTGAGAGTATCAGATGTATACCGTGTTAAATATATACCAAAGTTACCTGTTTCTACTTTTTTTTTTTAAGTTTATTTATTTTTGAGAGAGAGAAAAAGCGCAAGTTGGGAAAGGGCAGAGAGAGACGGAGAAAGAGAATCCCAAGCAGGCTCTGCAGTGTCAGCATGGAGCCCGATGCGGGGCTCGAACCCACAGACTGTGAGATCCTGAGCCGAAGTCGGATGCTTCACTGACGGAGCCACCAAGGCGCCCCCCTGTTTCTATTTTTTTTTTTTTTTTTTCATGTGGCTGCTAGAAAAGTTAAAACTACATATGTGGGTCGGAATGCCTGGGTGGCGCAAGTCGGTTAAACGTTCGACTTTGACTTGGGTCATGATCTCTCGGCTCGTGAGTTCGAGCCCCACGTCGGGCTCCATGCTGACAGCTCCAAGCCTGGAGCCTGCTTCAGATTTTGTGTCTCCCTCTCTCTCTGCCGTCCACCCCCCTCACACTCTGTCCGTCTCTTAAAAATAAACATTAAAAAAGATTTAAAACTACATATGTGGGTCAAATTGTATTTCTCTTGGCCAGCACCACCCTATGGTAAATGATCAATAAACAGTTTTTAGTAGAAAGCGGTGGCTCTCAACCCCAGGGGTGGTTTTGCCTTCAAGGAGCACTTTGATAGTATCTGGAGACACTTCGGGTTGTCACTGCTTGGGAGGAGGGTGCCACTGGCATTTTGTGACTAGAGACCAGGGACTCTGCTGACCGTCCTACGAAGCACCAGACAGCCTACCCCAGCCCCCGTGAAACAAAGAATTATCCAGCCCCAAGTGCCAGGGGTGTTGAGGCAGAGGCTCCCACACAGGTACAGAGGAAGTGCTTGGTAAACATTAGCTGTTGGTAGCCCTAGCTCGCGTTTAGTCATCTTGATGGCCCTGACAAGTCCTGCAGGAAAGAAACTTGTTTACTTTCGCCAGTGGGAGCAGGAAATGAGCAGGGGCTGGGGAGATAGGGAACAGGGTTTGCGCTGGGGAGATGCCAGGAGAATAAAACCAGAGGACCTTAGGTGTTGCAGGGGAAGGGGGAGAAGAGGGATGGTGATTTCTCTCAGAGGGAGTAGCAGATTTGAAGCAAGGTACTGAGCATCATGGGAGGTGCCCAGAGGGCAGTGGGACACACGGCCTGGGCTGCAGCAGGTGGCAGTGCTCAGATGGCCGCAGAAGCCATCGCTGGGCAGGTGCGGGGAGGGGAGTACATATCCATTTACAGGGCTGTTCTGACCGAGCCGTCAGGAACCTGCCGTTGAAGGGGCAGGAGGGGAGGAGGCCTGGCCGGAGTGATGGGGCAGAGAGGAGATGGAGAACTGGGATACTGGGGGAGGAAGCCTTCCGGAACAAGGAGGTGCTGGGCAGAGCGCCCAGGCGAGATACAGCCCACAACTGTGCGTTGGAGGCCCACTGCTGGCCTTGGGGAGGCTGGGAGCCGGCAGGGCAGGAGTCGGAAGGGCAGGTTGGGGTGGGGGTCGGGTGGAGGGAGAACTCTGTTCTTCCAAGGAGCTGCGCTGAGAGGGGCAGAGAGTCCACACGGCTGTCCACGGGGGTGGAGCATTACGTGGGAAGGTCAAGTGTGATTTTAGGGGGCGGGACGGACTGAAGGAAAGGAAGTCTGGGTCCTTATCGGTGAGGACAGGGGGTCTCCCGGGAGCCTGGCTGTGAAGACGGGCACCTGAGAAAGTTCTGGTATGTCATGGGCACAGGTTTTTAAGCAGTAGAATGCTGCCCCCTCCCATTATTTCAGACACATGGAACCCCAAAAGACAAAACAGCTGTTCTGATCGGAATGAGAGTTAGGGCCTCCCTGGAAGACCCGAGGGCAGGCGCCCTATGCTGGCCTCAGTCACCTCCTCCTGGACTTTCCCAGAGAATCGTCCTGGTGACTTATTCTGGTCTATCTGCTCCCCACTCATGGGTCCTGCTTGGGGCTCCATGCCCACACCCCCATCCCTCCTCATGCGGCTTCCTCAAGCCTCTCCCTGCCCTGCCCACCTCATTCAGTGTTTTCAGGGGTTTTGTGGCCACCCCTGCACGGTGATCTCCCCTCTCTTTGGACCCCCTGCCCCTCACACTCAGCTTTTGCTGCCTCACCTCCTATACCCCCATTTCAGCCACCTCCCTCTCCCCATCTTCCCACTCACATTTGCTGGGTCCCAGGACGGCTCCTTCTCCCTTCCCTGCCTCCTCCCTTCCGTCATGAGGTTCAGACCATTCACCCCCCTCAGAATGTCTGCAGTCTGGCCAGCCCCCCCCCCATTCCGTGGCCTGCCAGCCAGACTCCCAACACCGCAGCGCATCCCACCCCCATTTCCAAGCTGACAGAGGGCACGGGGGCTGCTAAAGGCCTGAGTTTGAATCCCAGTTCTGGCACTGACCAGCTGTGTGGCCTTAGGCAGATGCTTTCCCTCTCTGTGCCTCAGCCTCTGGAGTTGCCAGTGGCGCCCTGGCTGCTGCTTCCTAGGCTTGCAGGGCACCCGGGGAGATGGGTGGGTTAAGCGATCTTATCATTGTTACTGTTCTCTGAGGGCCTAGAAGACTACCCCGCCCCACAAGCCCCTGCTGCTCAGGTGGCCTCTCCTCCTCTTGGAACTGCCCTCCCCTTACCCCCCACGCATCGTGCTCCCCACCTCCTGGACTTGGCTTGCGCCGCCCCTCTGCCTGGAGCCCCTTCCTCGGGCGACCTCCTGCACACCTGCGCCCAGGTCCCCTAGCCTCCTGTCCCACGCCGTCCTCCAACGTATGCCAGGGCCCTGACCGGCCGCCACCCCCTCGCCCCACAGAGCATGTGCCCTCGGAGCTGTGGGAGCCCTTCTACACCGACCAGTACGCACAGGAGCACGTGAAGCCCCCGGTGACGCGGCTGCTGCTCTCGGCCGAGCTCTACTGCCGGGCCTGGCGCCAGGTGCTGCCACAGCTCGAGACCCCTCCGAGTCCCTCCGCGCTGCTTGCCCTGCTGGCGCGGAGGGGCACGGTGCCCGCGCTGCCCGAGCGCCCGGTGCAGGAGGCCGACCTGCGGCACCAGCCGATCCTCATGGTAGGCCCCGCCCCGGTCCGTCAGGCCCCGCCCACCAGCCCGGGCCCCCTCCCCCAAAGCTCCTCCCACCAGGCCTGGCTCCTCCCAGAGGCGCTCCCCTGGTCCTTGAGGACCTGCTTACAGGGTCCACCAAAGTGGTTCTTCCGGGACCCCTATCCTGGCTCCTTCCCTGAAGCCCCATCCACTAACCTTGGCTCCTCCCCAAAGCCCCTCCGACGTCTAGTACCTCCCCGCCACCTCGAGGTTCTTGATCTTGTTCTCCCTCAGAGGCGAGGGGGGCCCTCCATCCCTCCCGTAGTCCCACCCTCGAGCCCTTCCTTACACAGGGAGCCCACTTAGCCGTCATTGACGCCCTCATGATTGCCTTCGCCTTCGAGTGGACAAAGACACTCCCCGGTCCCTTGGCCCTGGCCAGCCTGGAGCACAAGCTCCTTTTCTGGGTGGACACGGTAGGTGCGGTTAGGCAGGCGCGGGCTGGGGGCCAGCTTTGCCCGGTGACCACAGTACTGACCTCTCCCTGCTCCCCAGACCATCCGGCGGCTGCAGGAGAAGACGGAGCAGGAAGCTGCCCAGAGAGCCTCCCCCGTGGCCCCTGCCGATGGGGTGGCCCCAGCACAGCCCTCGGTGAGACTAGGGCAATGGATGGACACAAGGACAGCCGGAGGGCTGGGTGGGCGGGGAAGGGCTGCACTGGGAGGGCTGGAGGTGACTCTCTCTCTCTCTCTCTCTCTCTCTCTTTGCCCTCTCCCCTGTGCCTCTCTTGCTGCTCCCCCCTCTGCCTCTCTGGCATCAGTGCCCCACGCGCTGGTACTGGAAGCTGGTTCCTGTAAGTGGGGCTGTTTCTCCGCGCCGTCTGCCTGCCTCGCTTGTCGCTTGGTCTGTCTGTCTGTCTCTTCTGCCTGCCTGTCTGCTCTCTCTCCTACCTCCTCCCGGCTGTGAGCAGAGGATATGGGACCCCGGCCCTGGGGGACGGAGGGAAGCCCTCTGTAGACCAAGAGAAGAGAGGCATGTGGAGAGGGCACATCACTCCCCAGTTACCTGACGGTGGGGGGTAGAGACGGGCCTCTCCTCCCAGTAATCAGGCGGGCAGAGCTGCTGGGCTCGTCCATCTTTGCTGAGGCGGAGGCTTCCGGCACCCCTGAAGGGGACCCTAGCCTGTCAGGCACACGGGTCCTGACCCCGGTGGCAGGGCACATGGAGAAGACCCCTTAGTCAAGAGGAAGGCCCCCAAACCCAGAAGAGGGTAGAAGAGCCTTCCTAAGACTCCAGTGTCCCTAGGACAAGCGCAGCTTTGGTGGGAGGGGGGCGACCATCCCTGAAGCACGACAGGGGGCAAGTGGCCACTGCCACCGGGGGCTTCAGGTGGACGGAGTCCCCGCCGTTGCTCACTCCGGGGCCTCCCTCCTTTCACTCTCGGGCCCGGGTTGGGGGCTCCTCTCCTGCCCACCTGCTTCCTCTGCACCCCCTCCCCAAGCTGGGACCTGGGTCTTTTGTGGGGGGGAGATTCCCTGCATGGGGGCTGCTCTGTGGGGTCCCTCCAGGCTGGGAGGAGCTGGGGCCCCCAAAGCCGGCCAGAGCGCAGTCAGGGAGCTTGCGACAGCAGTCAGGGCTGGCTCCCCCTCTCCCCCTCCCCCGGACGTGTGCTTGGGGGCCCAGCAAGTCAGCACCCCTCCTGCCCGGCTGACGGCTGCTCCTCTCCCCCCCAGCACGCAATTGCCTTCTGTTTGAAGGAGTCGGGGAGCAAACCCCCCATGGTAATGTATCCCCCGCCCCGGGGTCCCAGGAGTCCTGCCCCGGCCCTCGCTGCTGGCCTGGCTGCTCGCAGACACTTCCTTGGCCTCTTGCTGCTGCCCTGCCCCCGCTCCAGGCTGGCCCCACTCTGGCTCTGGGACCCCCAGCTTCACGCCCCCTCATGGCGGAAACCCCAGGCCTCCCCACCCAGCCTGCATGACCGCTGACCTGGGGGCCAGGCTGACCTCTGACCTAACGCGGCTCCCACCCACAGATTCGATACCGCAAGGACCGAGCTGTGGCCCGACGCGCCCCCTGCTTTCCAACTGTGACCACCCTGCAGGATCTGGCAAGTGGGGCCGCACTGGCTGCCACCATCCACTGCTATTGTCCCCAGCTCTTGCGACTCGAGGGTGAGTGGGTGGGCCTGGGCCACACCTGTCCTTTTGGAGACACCCAGGCATCTTCCGGACCTGAGTGCAGCTTTCAGACCTGGCGGACCTGGGTTTGAACATTTCTTGCCCTCGTTAGCTGTGTGACCTTGCACAAGTGTCTAAACTTCTCTGTGCCTCATAGAATTCACTCCCTCGGCAAATAATTATAGAAGGCAAGCTGTGTGCCAGGTCCTGTCTTAGGTGCCCGAGATCCAGTGCGATCAATACACATGTATGCTTCTGACCTCAGGCAGCTCACGTCCTAGTTGGGAGAGGAAGACAATCAATTCATCCAGAAAAAACATCCTGGGTGTTAGGTGCTCTGAGGGAGGGTGAGGTCGTCAGGAGAGGCTTTTTGCTTTGAGTTCCCGGGGGACGAGTTCTGTCGGCTGCTGGAAATAGTTGCAGTGGCCCGAGGAACAGCCCGTGGTAGGACCCGCTTTGCGACGGGCACCTGGCATGAGGCCCGGCCCGTAGGAGGGCCTCTGTGTATGTCGGCTGCTGGGCCCTCACTTCCCCAGGGCCCCGCTGTCCTCCTGTAGAGCTGGGGACCCAGGTTCCCTGTCCCTACAGAGGTGTGCCTCAAGGACCCCATGTCCGTGGCGGACAGCCTGTACAACCTCCAGCTGGTGCAGGATTTCTGCGCCTCCCGCCTTCCCCGTGGCTGCCCGCTGTCCCTCGAAGACCTGCTGTATGTCCCACCACCCCTCAAGGTAAGGCCGTCTCGAGGCCTCCCAGGCCGAGGCTGGCGTCCAGGGCTGTGGGTCCCAGGGGCTGACCCCGCCTTCTGCCTCCAGATCAACCTGGTGGTGCTGCTCGCTGAGATGTTCGTGTGCTTTGAGGTGTTGAAGCCTGATTTCGTGCAGGCTAAGGACCTTCCCGATGGTCACGGTGAGGCCTGACCCAGGGCGTGGGGCGGGGTGGGGCGGGGCGGCCGGTCCCTGCCTGACCCTCCTCTCTGTGCCACAGCGGCCTCCCCCCGGGCCACGGAGGCCTCTCCCGCCCAGAACAGCAGTGGCTGCAGGTACAGTTTCCCCATTGGCTGAGTGGCCGTGGCCGTGGCCCTGTGAGGCGGCCAGGGGAGGCTCTGTTCTTGGCTCCGGGGAGAGGTGAGCAGGGGCGGGGCGAGGGGGGTGGCCCCCCCCCCGCTGACGTGCATCTCTTGGCAGTTCTCCTGTCTTCAACTTCCGCCATCCACTCCTGTCACCCGGCGGCCCGCAGTCCCCACTCCGCGGGTCCACAGGTGAGGACAGGGATACAGCTTGTCACTGGAGACCCCTATGCAGACACCACCCAGCTGGCTCTGTGTCTCTTCCTGATCCTTCTGCTGGGTCCCTCTGGCACCAAAGGACCCCGTGATGACACCCCCCCACAATGGCCCCTAGCTGTCTGTCCACATAATGCTCCTCAGTGACACCCACTGGCAAGACCCCACCCAGGGTCCCCAGTGCCGTAGTGACCGCTTACCGCCCCTCCCAGGCTCCCTGAAGTCCTCGCCGTCCATGTCCCACATGGAGGCCCTCGGCAAGGCCTGGAACCGTCAGCTCAGGTGAGTGCGTCTCAGGGGCCTGGCTGGTGGGGCAGGCTGGGCAGGGGTGGGGCTGGGGCTTGCCCCAGGGGCTGACCCCTCCCTCCTGCCGCCCAGCCGTCCCCTTTCCCAGGCAGTGTCGTTCAGCACCCCCTTTGGCCTGGACAGCGACGTGGATGTCGTCATGGGAGACCCCGTCCTACTCCGCTCCGTCAGCTCAGACAGCCTGGGCCCCCCGCGCCCTGTGCCAGCCCGGACCCCCGTCCAGCCACCCCCGGAGCCTGGCGACCTCCCTACCATCGAGGAGGCCCTGCAGATCATCCACAGTGCCGAGCCCCGGCTGCTCCCAGATGGGGCTGCCGACGGCAGCTTCTACCTCCACTCCCCCGAGGGCTCCTCCAAACTGCCGCTGGCTTCCTCCTTCCCACTCGAGGGGGCCTCCAAGCCACTGCCCGACGGGCCCACCAAAGCACCCACCTACGTGCCCCACCCCGAGGGCCCCTTGAAACCGTCTCCCTGCCCGGCGGCAGAGGTGTCGAAACCGTCAGCCCTACCTGAGGGCTCCCCGAAGGCGGCGGCATCGTCCCCAGCGGCTAGCAACTCTGAAGTGAAGATGACCAGCTTTGCTGAACGCAAGAAGCAGCTGGTGAGGGCTGAGGCCGAGGCAGGGTCCCCGGTGGCCACCCCCGCAGCACCAGAGGCCCTGAGCTCAGAGATGAGCGAGCTGGGAGCCCGGCTGGAGGAGAAACGGCGGGCCATAGAGGCTCAGAAGCGACGGATCGAGGCCATCTTCGCCAAGCACCGCCAGCGACTGGGCAAGAGCGCCTTCCTGCAGGTGCAGCCTCGGGAGGCTGGAGGGGAGGCAGAAGCAGAGGCGGAGCCAGGCCCTGTCCCTGGAGGGGAGCGGCCGGCGGGTGAGGGCCAGGGGGAGCCATCCCCACGGCCCAAGGCAGTGACCTTCTCACCCGAACTGGGCCCAATGCCCCCCGAGGGGCTGGGGGACTATAACCGGGCAGTCAGCAAGTTAAGTGCCGCACTGAGCTCGCTGCAGCGGGACATGCAGAGGCTCACGGACCAGCAGCAGCGCCTCCTGGCCCCGCCCGAGGCCCCTGGGCCTGCCCCGCCGCCTGCCGCATGGGTCATCCCTGGTCCCTCGGTGGGTC
>NC_043711.1:5633412-5671211 GCF_006229205.1 Suricata suricatta | reverse complement strand
GCAGCCCTGGGCCCGGCCCCAGCCCGACGCCCCGAAGCCCGAAACACGCACGGCCGGCGGAGCTGCGGCTGGCCCCCCTGACGAGGGTGCTCACGCCTCCCCATGATGTAGACAGCCTCCCCCACCTGCGCAAGTTCTCGCCAAGCCAGGTGCCGGTGCAGACGCGCTCCTCCATCCTCCTGGCGGAGGGGTCACCTCCCGAGGAGCCTGCGGCCCGGCCCGGCCTCATCGAGATCCCGCTGGGCAGCCTGGAAGAGCCCTCGGCTGAGGACGAGGGAGATGGGAGCCCGCCTGGTGCCGAGGATTCCTTAGAGGAAGAGGCATCCTCAGAGGGAGAGCCCCGGGCTGGGCTGGGGTTCTTCTACAAGGTGAGAGAGCGTCACCGCAGCAGGTTGGGGAAGGGGCCGGGTGGGTGGGGCAGGCACACGGGTGGAGGCGGCCAGCCAGGTGGGCGTGGCCAGATGCATAGACAAGACAGGTGGGTGACAGATGACGGGTGGGCGCACAAGCCCAGCTGGGGTCTTCTGTGGCATTTCCTTCTGTCTCATGCTCTTCTCCAAACTCTGCCCACCACCGCCCCGCCAGTCCCCCTTCCCACTCTCCCGTGTGTGGTCCCTGTTCTCCATCCTCATGGCACCCCCAGCCTGAGCCAGTGGTCTCCCTGCACCCACGTCTGGACCAGCCTCTGCTGTCCACCCCCCTCCTTCATCCCTGGCCATTTTCAACTGAGCAGCCAGAGATTTTTTTTTTTATGTAAACTGGACCTTGTCAGTCCCATTTAAACCTTTACGTTGGTCCCTTTGCTCTTAGGATAAAAGTCCTTCCATGGCCTTAGGCTCTGCTCACCTCTGACCTTCCCGGGCCCTTCTCCCCGCCCCCCTGCACTGGCCTTCCTGTTCCAGGCCTGCTAGGCTTGTTCTGATCTCAGGGCTTTCACACTTGCTGTTCCCTCTTGCCTGGAATATTCTCTCCCTCTCTCCTTGTCATGCTCCCTCCCTGGTCACCTCCTCCAGGAAGCCTTGCTTAGCACCCCCAGGCAGGGATTGATCCCTCCCCACTCTGTCGATTGGTAGCTGCTGTTTAATATATTTTTTTAAGTTTTTATTTTTAGAGATAGGGAGAAAGAGTGAGTGAAGGAGGGGCAGAGGGAGAGAGAGAGAATCCTAAGCAGGCTCCGCACGGTCAGTGCAAAGCCTGCTGTGGGACTCAAACTCATGAACTGTGAGGCCATGACCTGATCCGAAATCAAGAGTCGGCTGCTTGAAGGGACCGAGTCTCCCAGGCAGGCGCCCCAGACCGGTAGCTGCTTGTGTGCGTCAGGTCGTCTTCGTCCTGGGTTAAGTGCTCTGTGTGAACAGCACCCAGCTCTGTCCTGGTCCCTGCTTCACCCCAATGCCCTGTGTAGGGCTGTGCGCAAAGCAGGTGCCAAGTAGATGCCCTTAGACCGGAAGTGAAAGGGTGGGTGAGTGAGTGGCAGGCTGGGTGGACAGACATCCCAGGGAGGGACAGCCAGCCGGACTCAGTGTCCCCCCGCCACCCAGGATGAAGACAAGCCCGAGGACGAGATGGCCCAAAAGCGGGCCAGCCTGCTGGAGCGGCAGCAGCGGCGGGCAGAGGAGGCTCGGCGGCGGAAGCAGTGGCAGGAGGCTGAGAAGGAGCAGCGGAGGGAAGAGGCCACCCGGTGAGGCTGGGGGCTGCCCGGGACCCCGGCCCCCAGGGAGCCCAGGGCCTGTCTGATGGTCTAACTCTCGGTCTGCAGGCTGGCCCAGGAGGAGGCGGCCCCAGGCCCCCCGGCCCCCCCAGCGACCGTGACCCCAGCCCCTGCCGCCAGGGCCCCGGTTGAGGAGGAGGTGGGCCCCAGGAGGGGGGACTTCACTCGGCTGGAGTATGAACGCCGGGCTCAGCTGAAGCTGATGGATGACCTTGACAAAGTGCTCCGGCCGCGGGCAGCGGGGACTGGGGGGCCAGGCCGGGGTGGGCGGAGGGGACCCCGGCCGCGCTCCGGTTGCTGTGATGACTCGGCCCTGGCACGAAGCCCTGCCCGTGGCCTGCTGGGTAAGGAGCCTGTAAGGGAGGGGTGGGGCGCCAGGGATGGTGCCTGCCCAGTGCCCTTTTCCGGGGCTGGTGGAGACACCCCCTGAGAGTATGTGAGGGAGGGGGGCCTTGCCCACACCCCTTAGACATCCAGAGAGATGTGGGGGCTCTGGTGGGGATAAGGCGTGTTGGGCAGAACTGGCTCATTGCTCTCTCCGGGGCTTCACAGAGGAGGCCCCCTCAGGTACATTAGGGGCACCAGCTGTCTGGTGGGCTTCCCCAGAGCCTGCTGGGCACAGCCCCTATCCCCATGGGTAGGGGGAGGGCTCAGTTGGGGTGCGCAGGGTGAGGGTCTTGGGTGGGTCTGACCCCGTGTCCCTGCCCCAGTCTACCAGGTAAGGCCCTCCCCCAAGACATTTGGGGGGACCAGGTATGACTCCATGCCCCCTTCTTCCAGGCTCCCGGCTCAGCAAGGTCTACTCTCAGTCCACCCTGTCACTGTCAACCGTGGCCAATGAGGCCCCCAATAACCTCGGCGTGAAGAGGCCCACGTCTCGGTGAGTTGGCCGAGGCGGGCAGGTGCCCCGGGTGTTTCTCTCCCACTGAAGGGATTAGAGGACACGTTCAAGGAGGTGTGTGTGGGGGGGGGGGTTCCTGTCCTCTGCTCTGTCCCCTGAGCAGGGCTCCGGCGTCTGAGGCTGGTGCACCTGTCTCCCACGCTGCAGGGTTCTGGGTTCATCCCTTCCCTGGCCCCTCTGTGCCTGTGAAGGCTTCACACGCCACTGACCACTGCCCCATCCCTTCCTGTCCCCCCACAGCGCTCCGTCCCCATCCAGCCTCATGTCCCCAAGCCGCCTGCCTGGTAGCCGGGAACGCGACTGGGAGAATGGTAGCAACGCCTCATCCCCGGCGTCGGTGCCCGAGTACACAGGTAGGAGGGGAGCCAGAGCCAGCAGGCACCGGCCAGGCCCTGCCCGTCCCGTCCCCCGCTGACCACCCTCCGCGCCCCCAGGTCCGCGGCTGTATAAGGAGCCCAGCGCCAAGTCCAACAAGTTCATCATCCACAATGCCCTGTCGCACTGTTGCCTGGCGGGCAAGGTGAACGAACCGCAGAAGAACCGCATCCTCGAGGTGAGCCCACGCCTGGGGCCGGGCCGGGTTCGGTGCTGGGGCCCGCCCCCTGGTGAACCAGGTCTACCCCCTGCCCCACCAGGAAATTGAGAAGAGCAAAGCCAATCACTTCCTGATCCTCTTCCGGGACTCGAGCTGCCAATTCCGGGCCCTCTACACGCTGTCCGGGGAGACGGAGGAGCTGACGAGGCTGGCCGGCTACGGCCCCCGCACCGTCACGCCCGCCATGGTCGAGGGCATCTACAAGTACAACTCGGACCGCAAGCGCTTTACCCAGATCCCTGCCAAGACCATGTCCATGAGCGTAGATGCCTTCACCATCCAGGGCCACCTGTGGCAGAGCAAGAAGCCCACGACCCCCAAGAAGGGCAGCAGCACCCCCAAGTAGCCCCATCCCGATGGTGCCCAGGGCGGAGGACAGCCTGGAGGACCATCAGCTGGTATTCCTGGGTCTCGTCTGTCCCCAACCTCGTCTGGGTAGGGCTGGAGTCCCTACCCCCTAACTTCTGTCCTGTCCTGCTGTGGGGGCTGAGCTGGGAGGTTCAGGGACTCAGGGCTCAGCTCAGTCCCCTGTCTGTCCTCCCCACCTTCTTGAATAAAATAATTTAGAAAGAACTCCAGGGCTGGCCTCTCCCTCCCGAGGCTGGCTGGGGCACCCGGTGACATCTCCATGTGAGAGGGCTTCCCGGCCCCTCCCCTTGGCCTCCCCCTCACTGCACTTCCCTCCTCCGCGCGGACGTTGCCAGCCTCTCCTGGCACTTGGTCTGTGGCCAGCTGCTAAGCTTGACCTTCTCTCCTCCAGCCGCCTGCCCCCGTTTCGGCCTCTGGAAAGGATTCCGTGTTTCTCTCCCGTGAGCCCCACCCCCAGGGCCAGGTGCGCCCTTGGCCTGGCTGTGCACGTCTCAAACGTAGGCTCTACGCTGCTGGAAGCTCAAGGCAGCCTGAGCGTCTGGTCTCCCTGCGGCCCCAGCCCAGCCCCGCCAGCCCCACCCGCTGCACCGTTCACCTCAGGGCCGTCTCCCTGGCTCCTCTCCATCCCCATGACCGCCCCCAGTGCAGGCCGTCACCCTGGGCCTCCCCACGGCCCCAGCCAATCCCCCGCAGCCCACGTGGCCTGTTCAGAGCACAAATCTGATTATATCCCTTGATGCTTAAAATCCCTTAATAGTGCAGAGCCACTAATGGCTTCCCAGAGCTTAGGCCTAAGGACCACGCCCTGGCCCAGGGCCGAGGTCTGGCTCCTGGCTGCCGTCCAGCGTGAGAAGTACCTGCTAAGCTCTCAGACCAGGTCTTCTCCTGAGGGGAGGTCAGCGCCCTGACCCAGAGTGAAACAATTTGCAGAGGAGAGGCTGCAAATCTCCACCTGCTGATGTGGGAACAGGCTGACGAGACCTGGGCAGTCGGGGGCAAGGCCCTCAAGGAGGCCTTGGGCAGCAGAGACCGGCCTCTGGGAAGAACTGGCTCTGCAGGGTGGAGGCGGGGCGGGTGCCCTGGCCAGGAGCCCAAGCTGCCCCACCTCCTGGGCCAGCCAATCTGGGGGGGCGGGCCCAAGGCCAGGGCGCCAGCCAGCTGGCAGGCCCCACGGGCACCTGGGCAGCAGGAAGGGTGGGCAGGAAAGAGGCTCAGACCATGTGTACAAACACAGACTGTATTGGGGGAGGGGAGGGCTGGGGGCACAGGGCTGGGGTCAGTCCTCCTTCAGGCTCCCAAACACAGCGGCCGGCACGCTCTGCTGCTCCAACCGCACCTCTGGGGAAGGAGGGAGGCGGGGAGGACCCGGTTATCCCGGGAGGGGCCCGCCCGTGCCTCCACCGCCCCGCCCCGCCGCCCAGCCGGCCCCTGACCGTTGGGCTCCAGGTCCATCTCGTCCTCGTCCTCGTCCTCCCCCAGCTCGATCTCCTCGGGGTTGGCCTGCTGGGCCAGCTCGGCCAGCTCCTCCCACGACGCGTCGCTCCTGGGGGCGGGCGGCAGGGATGAGCACGGGGCCACACGGCTCGGCCTCCCCGGGGCCCCGCTCCCAGTCCGCCCCCACCCCAGCACCCGCACCTCACAAACAGGATCTTGCTCTGGGCCCGCTGGGGCTGGTCCCGCTCGGCCTCGGCCGCCAGCTGCTCGGCCCGCTGCTCCAGCAGCTTCATGTCGTCCATGCCGCTCTGCCCAGGGGCGAGGTCAGACACTGGCAGGGAGAGTGGGGGTCAGGCACCAGAAGTGGGTCCTGCCCTCCCCACAGCCACGCCGCCCCTGTCACAGCCTGTGGGCCCACCCCTCCCCCACCTGAGGACCCAGCCCTCCAGGAGCTCCCAGTCCCCGGGGGGGGGGGGGGGGGTGGACTCTCAGGCCAGAAGTCACTGGTGGGCGGAGGGCAGGGGGAGGGGCAGCGCAAGGCTGCTCACCGGTGCCCGTGGCGCTGCCGGACACCTTGAGCATCTGCGACGCCATGAAGTTGACCTGCGTGTTGTACGTGGCCTGCACGCTGCGGCGGATCCGCAGCATCTCCCGGATGGTGTCCTCGTTGCCGTGCCGGACCTCGAAGTCCTTCCACGTCTGCCAGAAAGCCCCGGTGGTCTGGGGAGGGCGGGGCGCACGTGCGTGAGCGGCCGGCCGCCTCCCCACGCCCCCCTGCCCCCCTGCCCGGGCTCCCCCTACCCGGGGGTCGCAGATCTGGGAGCAGAAGCTGTAGATGGCCCGCGCCCGGTCGATCTCGCCGAGCTTGCACTCCATGTCCGCGAACCGCAGGCACATCTCCCGGGCGTGTTCGTCCGACAGCACCTGGGGGGCGGGGGGGGGCAGGGCGTGAGGGGGTTCCCCGTACCCCGGGCTTCCAGAACACTCCCTCCAGGTCCCCACACGCAGGCACACTCAGACCCCCTAGCCGCCCCTCCGCCGCCCGCAGGGCACCTCGATGGCCTTCTGGTAGATGCCGCGGGTGTGGGTGACCCCGTAGACCTCGGCCGCACGCTTGATGTAGATGTTGAACATGTCGTACTGCTGGGCAGGCTCCACGGCCCGGGTGGCGCGCTCATACACTGCCATGGCGTGCCGGGCCAGGCCCCACTCCTCCTCCAGCTGGGCGTACAGCAGGTACAGCGCTGCGACACGACAGGACGGGGTCAGAGGCTGGCGCCCGGCCCTGGACACCCCCTCCCCTGGCCGGCCTGCCCGCCTCACTCTTGGCATATTTCGGGGGGCAGCCGTCCAGCGCCTGCTCAAAGAGGTCCCGCGCCCGCTCCAGCTTGCGGCCCCCGTAGCGGGCGATGAACTTGGTCAGGTAGGTGCTCCAGATGTCAGACACGTTGGGCCACTTGAACAGCGAGATGCCACGCTCGTATGCCTGCCCCGAGAGGAGGAGTTGTGTGTGGGGACCCAGGGCAAGAACACGTGGCACCCAGCCTGCCATGGGGGGGGGGGTGTCCCCGTCTCCCCCCAGCTGGTCACGGCAGGCCCTTCGCCATCCACTCCACCTCACGATCACGGCGCAGTCAAGGGGGGGTCCGTACACCCCCCTCAACAGACTGCAAGGACCCCAGTGACACAGCAGGACCAGGACCAGCAGTCACTCGTCAGTCATTATGGGCAAGGTGGGGGCCGGGGGGGGGGGTCTCAGCTCTGCGGACACTGGAGCCCAAGGGCCCTGGGAAGAGGTTCGTTCACGTGCCCAAGCTTCTCACGCCACTGCCTGACGACAGGCAGCGGGTGGCACACGTGCATGTCCTTTGGATACATGCAGTGTCCGCACGGAACAGAAACCTCTCAGCAGTGAGGCGGGGCCTCCCGAAGCACATGCAGGTCCTCCCACACCCGTGATGCGCGTGCAGAGCAGGACAGCCCGCACACACCTGCAGCACAGAAACCAGACCCGTGTCTGTTAAGAGGTGAGCTGTGGCCCCCAAATTCCTGTTGAAGCCATAACCCCAGGGCCTGAGGACGTAACTGAACTTAGACATCAGGCCTTTATAAAAAGGAAACGAAAAGCGAGTCACGACCGTGGGCCCTAATCCGAGAGGACTGGAGTCCCCGGGAGATGAAGACACAGATGTGCTGGCGGGAGGCAAGCCGAGGAGAGCGGCCTCGGGAGAGGGAAGCCCCGCCGATGCCAGTCTGCGATTTCCAGCCCCCAGGACGAGGACGGTACATGTCTGTTGTCCGAGTTCCCTGCTCTTGTGACACCCTGTTAAGGACACCGTGGCCAGGCACTGGGACCTGCAGGCCGGCGCCCCTCACCTTGAAGCTCTCCTCGAAGTACTTGTGCTCCTCCAGGAACATGGCGTAGTTGATGACGATCTGGGGGGTGGCGATGCGCAGATCCAAGATGCGGTCATACACGGCCTTGGTGGACTGCGGGGCAGCACAGGTCGGGACACGTGCCGGGGCAGGGACCGAGGTCCCGCCCCCACCGGCCCTCGGCCCCCGGCTCACCTGGAAGGTGCCCAGGCTCTCCTCCAGGTCGGCGAGCATCGACCACACCTTCAGGGACTTGTACACGCGGTTCTGCACAGGCTCTGAGCCGTCGAAGTACTCGGCTCGGCGGGCGGGCAGCGCGGTGGCCTTCTGCAGGGAGCCGGCGGTAGGGGCGGGGGCTCAGGGCCGGCGGGCCAGGTGCACAGCCCCCCCACCCCCCCACCCCGGGCGCGGGCTCACCCGAAGCAGCCGCAGGGCCTGGTCGTAGTTCTCGTGCCGGAGCTCCAGCTCGCCACACTCACACCACACGCTCGCCAGGTCGTCCACCTGCTTGAAGCTCACCTTGGTGGCCTTCTCCAGGATGACACGGGCCTGCCGGGGTGGGCAGGGGCAGGTTGAGACCCTGCCTGTCCAGCCCCCGCCCCCCTCCCTCACATGTGTCTGTGCCTCCTGCGTCCTCTGGCCAAGGACACATCTACACACACACACACGACACTCACATCATCTAGCTGCCCATTGTCCTCGTAAAACTTGGCGAATGCGACCCACAGGGTGTGGGGCTTGCCCGTAGCCTTGAAAGGGTCCACCGTCTGCACGGCCTCCGTGTATGTGTTGATGATCTGGGCGGGAAGCACGGGGTCAGGCTGGGCCGCTGGGCCCTGGCAGGCGGGGGCGGGGCGGGGCCATCACACACCTCCCGGGGGCGGCCCTGGTGCAGGGCCACACGCTTGTGCCACTCGTGCACGTGGTGTGGGTTCTGGCGCAGCAGGACGCTGTTGAGGAGCAGGGGCCGCCGGCCGATGAGCTGCTCGAAGCGGGCCAGGCGCAGCTCCAGGTCCACATCGTCTGTGCACATGATGGGGGGCAGCGGGGTGGGGGGGGGACAGGGCCTCAGCACAGCGGCCCCACCCCCACCTCTCTACCACCGGGGCTGGCCTGGCCCGGCCCGGCCAAGTCACCCCACTGGCCACGCGGCCAGCTTCCCTCCCCACTGACCCCCGACTGACGGGGGGACACCCCTCTCCCGTCGCCGTCACTCGGGCTCTCAGAGACCTGCTCACCAGCCCGGCCCCCCGCTTCTCACCAGCCCAGGCCTACCCTAGGATGGGGGGGCCCTCACCTTCCTCCTCCCGCCCCAGTTCTGAAGCGGTCTCCATCTTGGCTGCGATCATGCTCTCCTCAAACTGGGCGTAGCTGTCGAACACCTGGGTGAAGTCCCGCACAGTCATCACGGTCCGGATGGCCTCCTCGTACACATCTCGAGCCTGGGGGCAGAGGAGGGGAAAAGGGAAGTGTTGACTGTGGGGTGGGGGCAGGAGTGCCTGCCTGAGTGGATGCAGGGAAGCTGGCAGCACCGCCCAGGGTACCGGCACTCAGCAGAGCCACAGCTGTCCACCCCCTGCCCTACCAGAGTGACCCAAGGCCCCACTCCTCCCCAGTAAATGGCACCCCTGCCTGCCCCGCCCACTTCAGAAACTCATATTCTCCCAGTCACTCCGACCCCTGAGCTTGGGCCCCATCTCTCCAGCCCTCTTCCCTGCCAGTCATGCCCCACTTCCCCCGCTCTCCCCACCGGCTCCACCAGCCTCAGCCTGTGGTGGCCGGAAGGGTTTCTGTGAAGCGCAGAGCCCGTCCCGCCTCCATCCTGCTTGCACCCAGCTGGCCGGCGGCTCCCCTCAGCAGGGCACAGCCGACCCCTCGGCTGTCAGCGGCCCCCTCTCTGCTCCAGCTCCACCCCCTCCACTCCCACTTCCCTGAGGCCTCATCAACCCAGCCAGCCTCATGCACTCCCTGGCCCCCGGGCTTCTCACGCCACTGCCTGACGACAGGCAGGTTAACGTGTATACTGATGGTAACACTGACCCTGCAGGAGGGATCCCTGTGTCAGGCACCTGCGCGGCCCCCCATTCCTCTCCCAACATGGCCTCCTGTGCCCGCGCACCTTCTCAAAGTGGCCACTGCGGATGTAGTAGTCGGCCAGTGAGCACCAGAGCTTGCCCAGCTGGTCGGTGAAGCGGGTGAGGCCCCCGCGGATGATGGCATCCACGTTGAGTGACTGCACCTTGTCTGGGTTCTGGGAGATGAGGTCACAGAGCTCGTGCCACAGCTGCGGGGCCAGGAGGAGGAGGGTCAGCCTCGTTCCCCAGGAGGGCAAGCCTTCCTGCCCAAGCCCCGCCACCCCCCTCCCCCCAGGCCCACCTGGTAGTTGGACTTGCCAGCCTTGGACACAAAACGCTCATCATTCACCACGGTGGCCAGGCGCTGTGCGGCTTCGTCTAGCCGGTCGCTGGACTTGAGGTACTCGATGTACTCCTCCGCACTCTCGGGGCTCAACTGCACAGCGGCCGACCCCACCGGCAGTCAGCGGGGCCGCAGAGCCACCCCACTGGACCCCCTCCCTCCCACCAGGCCAGCCAGCCCCCAGGGCCTTGATCAGGCACCGGCCCTGCCGAGCCGGCCTCAGCCATACCTGTCCCACCCGGGCCCACCAGTCTGACTCCAGCGCCGCAGGTGCAGCCTCGACTAGAGGTCCAGCGGAGGCCCCGCAGAGGCCCCACCAATCCAGCCTGCACGCCCCCCTCCCCCCCGCCACCCCGGGGCAGCCCCAGCCCTTGCTGGTCTGGCTTAGACATCGGTACAGCCGGCACAGTCCAGGCCTTGCTTCTACCCCAAGCCCCACAGCCAAACAGCGCCATGCTGAGTGTCACAACGTGCAACAGCTATTAAAGGGGGAGAAGGCGACACACCACCCTGCCATTTCCACCTGGAAACATTCCCAAGCCGCTCGGCTCCCGTTCCCTGGCCTCCCGCGGCTGCGGTTTAACTGGTCTGTGGTCAGCTCACGGGCATCGTCTAGCCAGGCAGATGGAAAGCTCCGTGCAGGCAGGGACTGTCTCTGCCACGCTGTCCCAGCGCCTGTCTCAATACTAGCCCTGCAGCAGGCGCTAGCACATTACGTGGAGAAAAACCAAGCCGCAAACAAAAGCCCGTCTCGAGGAGCCACAAGGGGCTAGCGACCCAGTAGGCCAGTTCTAGGGCCCCCTCGCCCAGGCTCACCTTGAGGAAGCGCCGGTAGCCCCGCACGGCAGTCTCGGGGAGTGGGTGTGAGCGCAGGAAGCGCAGGTACAGGGGCCAGATCCGGGAGTGCTGCGTGATGGGGAGGGCCCGGAGGGCTCGGTCGAACGTGCGGCGGGTGTGTGTGACTCGGCCCTGGTCCATCAGAAACTGGCAATAGTCTAGCCATAGACGTGGCATCTGGAGGTGTGGGACACAGGCCGAGTCTGAGCTGCCGGCGCCACGGCTCAGCCACAAAGACGGCAGAGGTCCTAGGGCCGAGAACGCGGCAGGACACGAGAGGGACCCCCTCCTCGAAGACCAGGTCTAGCTCCACCTCGGGTACACGGAGGCCACAGGACACCACTCCCCGCCCCCCAGCCATGGCCCAGCCTCTGCCCCCCACCCCCACCTTGTGCATGAACACAAAGGCCCTCTCGTGGCAGTTGTTGACGTCCTCGTAGGCCGGGTCAGTCACGCAGCGATGCTTCACCTGTGCGCGGCGCGCCTTCAGGTACCGGTACCAGAGTTTGTAGCTGGGGACGCAGGAGGGGCAGATGACAGGTCAGCCTTACACACCCGGAACCCTTTGCCCTGCGCCATGAATCAACTGCGGGGCCAAGGGACAGGGCCCGGGGAAGGACGGCAAGTCTCAGCACTGGGGGGAAGGGCCATCGGGAGATGCGCATTTAGTCCCTGAACGACAGTGTGGGATCTACAGGCCAGTCTTGTTTGGGCAGGATTGGGGGGGTGGGGGCTGGGGGCTGGGCAGGTCAGCAGGACTGTGCCCACCTGCAGGGCAGCAGCTTCAGGGCCCGCTCATATAGCTGATTGAGCCTCGGCTTCGGGGCACCTTGCTTGAACTCGATGTAGCGCAGCCAGCACTTGACAGAGAACTGGTTCCGCATGATTTCCTCCTCATAGGGGAGGTCCTCTTCCTCCTGCGGGAGCCGGGAACAGGCAGGAGAGACCTGCGCTCAGAGCCAGGGCACCAGACACCCGGATGCTGGGACGCAGGTCTGGATTTTACTCCCCGAAATCCTACTGCCCGCAGTCTGACCCGGGTCCTCAGACTCCTCAACCACAGCGTTCTAGGCCAGACCTGAGACTGTCACCCAGACACCACTCTTTTGGCCCTCCAAGTCAAGCCACCTCCTCGCTGGCCCAGGCCACCAGATTTCCTAGCCTCCCCCGTCCGGTGCCAGCCCTCACTCGGACCTGGATGCCAAGATTTCACTCCGCACAACACGCCTCTTCCTAAACTCCAGGCCTTCAGCATCTCCGGCTGCCACTACCAGGGTGGTGCTCAGCTGTCCCAGAACTTGGAAAGTGAACACCGAAACGAAACCGAGAAGCCCTGAAGGGGGCGCCCTCATGCGCCACCATCTGCGTCAACGGCAGACCCCTGACAGGAAGCAGCTTACCTTCCTACCCCAGCACGACTTCCCTGTGCCTGGCAACAGCCCACAACTCCGCCAGTGAGAAGCATCACCACCCTGAACTGTCGCTTTCGCCTCATAGAATTTCCTTCAAAGCAGCCTCTTGGAGTTTCCTTTTTCTCTATAAAGGGATGTTCCTTGGACACCTGGGAGGCTCAGTTAAGCATCCAACTTCAGCTCAGGTCATGATCTCACGGTTTATGAGTTACGGCCCCCAATCGGGATCTGTACAGACAGTGCGGAGCCTGCTTGGGATTCCCTCTTTCCCTCCCTCTGCCCCTTCTGCGTGCATGCGCGCCCTCTCAAAATAAATACACAAGCTTTAACATAAAATAAAGTGACGTTCCTCTCCTTTGTTCTCCAGACATGCCTTTGGTTTTGCCATCGCTTGCATACCCTGAATTAAAATTCCTCTGCCATTCCTAAATAAACCCATGTTGCTGATAAAATCATTGGCAGTTTTATTTTCAGGGTCGACCGAAGCTAGGCCTTTACATCAGAAGGAGAGGTACGGGCCAGCCCCCAAGCCTCCCCGATACGAAACCCCAAACACCTGTGAAGATGCTAGGCCTGTATACGCACACCTCACAGACACTGTTGGTTCAGACCCAGGCCACCACAATACAGAGAATCTCACAATACAGCAAGTCAAATGAATTTTTTCCTAGCACACACATGCTTACAAAACAGTTGTTAACGGGCACTGGTGTGATGTCTAGAAAGTGTACATAACGTGATTAAAGGACACCTCCTTGGGGAAAAAAAAAAAAGCTGACCACTACTTGAGCTTTCAAGGAGTTGTAATGTTTTTTGCTGGTGGAGGGTCCCGCCTCAACGGTGATGGCTGGGGATGGGTCGGGGTGGTGGCTGCCCAAGGCTGGGGTGGCTGTACCCATTTCTTAAAATAAAACAAACTGAAGCCACATCAACGGAACCTTGCCACCACAAACGACTTCTCTGTAGTGTGAGATAACCGAGGTCTTCTTTCCAAACTGGAATCGATCGTCTGTCTCCAACCCTGCTGCCACTTGGTCAATGAAGTTTCTGTCATAGTCTAGAAGCTCTGTTGTGACTTCAACAACCTTCACAGCACTACCACCAGTAGATTCCATTGTAAGAAACTGTTTTTTTTTGCTCATCCATAATGAAGCAACACCTCATCCAAACTGTAGAAGACGACCGCAGCAGTCCGGCCCTATTTTCACGCTCCTCTTGTAATTCGGATTCTCTTGCGGTTTCCACATCTGCAGTTACTTTCTCCACTAAAGTCTTGAAACCCTCGGAGTCATACAGGAGGGTTGGAATCAACTGCTTCCCAAACCTCCTTAATGTTGATATCCTTACCTGTTCTCATGAATTAGACTGGCTTTTTTTAAATGTTTATTTATTTTTGAGAGACAGAGTGTGAGCCGGGGAGGGGCAGAGAGAGGAGACCACACAGAATGTGAAGCAGGCTCCAGGCTCTGAGCTGTCAGCACAGAACTTGACGCGGGGCTCATAATCACAGACCTTGAGATCAGGACCTGATCCGAAGTCAGCTGCTTAACCATCTGAGCCACCCAGGTGCCCCGAATCAGAACGTTCTTAATGGCATCTAGAATGGTGAATCTTTTCCAGAAGGTTTTCGATTTGCTTTTCCCAAATCAGAGTAATCACTATCTAGAGCAACTATAACCTAATGAAACGTATTTCTTAAATAAGGCGGCTTGAAAACGTAGGGGTGTCTGGGTGGCTCAGTTAGTTGAGTGTCCGACTTCGGCACAGGTCATGATTTTGTGGTTCATGAGTTTGAGCCCCGCATGGGGCTCTGTGCTGACAGCTCAGAGCCTGGAGCCTGCTTCGGATTCTGTGTCTCCCTCTCTCTACTCCTCCCCTGCTCACACTCTGTCTTTCGCTCTCAAAAATAAACAAACATTAAACAAAAAAAAATTTTTTTAACTGAAATTATCCTTTGATCTGTGGACTGCAGAAAGTATGTTATGTTAGGCACGAACACAACCTTAATCCTGTCGTACATTTCCATCAGAGCTCTGGGGGACGAGGCACATCATCACGGAGCAGTAACATTTTGAAAGAAAGCTTTTCATGTGAGCAGGAGGCCTCAACACTGGACTTAAGATATTTAGTAAACAGTGCTCTAAACAGACATGCCATCATCCAAGCGTTGTTGCTCCACCTACACCGCACAAAGTGGATTTAGCTTCTTTTTTATTTAAATTTTTTTATGTCTGTTTTATTTTGAGACAGAGAGTGAGCAGGGGAGGGGCAGAGAGAGAGAGAGAGGGAGACACAGAATCTGGAGCAGGCTCCTGGCTCTGAGCTGGCAGCACAGAGCCCAACATGGGGCTTGAACCCACGGACTGTGAGATCATGACCTGAGCCAAAGTCGAACACTCAACCAACTGAGCCACCCAGGTGCCACAGATTTAGCTTAATTCTTAAGAGCCCCAGAATTTTCAGAATAATAAGTGAACACCGGCTTCCATTTCAAGTTATCAGCTGCGTTAGCCCCTAACAATGAAGTCAGCCTGTGCTTTGAAGCATGGAGGCCAATCAGTGACTTCTCTCTAGCAACCAAGTCCTAGATGGCCTCTTCTCCCAATAGAAGGCTTTCCCGTTTACGTTAAAAGTCTGTTCACTGTACTCACTTCATTAATTATCTTTTTAATTTTTTAACGTTTACTCATTATTATTATTTTTGAGAGAGAGAGAGAGAGATTGCAAGCAGGAGAGGGGCAGAGAGAGAGGGAGACACAGAATCCAAAGCAGAATCCAGGCTTTGAACTGTCAGCACAGAGAGAGCATGGCCTGAGCCGAAGTTGGATGCTCAACTGACTGAGCCACCCAGGTGCCCCCACTTCATTATCTTACCGAGATCTTCTGATCGACTTTCTACAGCTTCTACCCCAGCACTCACTGCCTCATTTGCACTTTTGTTACAGAGATGGCTTCTTTCCTTAAACCTCAAGGGCCAACCTCTGTCAGCTTCCAACTTCGGCAGCTCCCTGACTTGTCTCAGCCTTCGCAAAACCGAAGGGTTAGGCCTTGCTCTGAATTAGACTTTGGCTTAACGGGAAGTCATGGCAGGTTTGATCTCCCATCCAGACCACTAAAACTTTCTTGGTAACAGCAAACGGCTGCTTCACTTTTTAATCATTTGTGTGCTCATTAGAGTGGCGCTTCTAATTTTCTTCAAGAACTTTTCCATCGTGTTCACAACGTGGCTGCTTGGTGCCAGAGGCCTAGCTTTCGGCCCCTCCCAGCTTGCAGCATGCCTCCTTCATTAAGCTTCATCATTTCTAGCTTTTGAGTTCAGGTGAGATGGGTGACTTTTCCATTCACTTAAACATTTATTTTTTTAAATTTATTTTTGAGAGATAGAAAGAGACCGGGCCAGCAGGGGAGGGTCAGAGAGAGAGGGAGACACAGAACCGGAAGCAGGCTCCAGGCTCTGAGCTAGCTGTCAGCACAGAGCCCGACGAGGGGCTCGAACCCACAAACCGTGAGATCATGACCTGAGCCCAAGCCGGATGCTTAACCAACTGAGCCACCCAGGCGCCCCCATTCACTTAAACATTTAGAAGCCACTGTAAGGTTATGAATTTCAAAGTGGTTATGTCTCAGGGAGTACGGAGACCCAAGAACAGAGATGGGGAAGAAGAGCCTACACGCACAATTATTAACCTCCCGGTTTTATACGGGTGTGGCTCCTGGAGCCCCAAAACAAAAGTCATGAGAAAGTGAAATATTGTGAGATTACCAAAATGTGACAGAGACGTGAGGTGAGCAAATGCTGTTGGGAAATGGTGCCAACACGCTTACTTACTTGCAGTGTTGCCACAAACCTTTAATTTGTGTTGAAGGAAGGAAAGGAAAAAAAGTAAGAAGGAAAAAATCCCCAAAAAGAAAGAAAGAAAAAAGAAAAAAAAATCCCTACAGAACCTACAAACTGCGAGAAAAGGTCCTATGCCTGCTCTCTAGATACCAAGTCTTAGGATTCTTCACAATCCCACTGGCCACTGCCTGACCTGCTCCACAGGTGACTCCACAGTTCACCTAACCCAGACCACAAGCCTTCATTCCAGACACTAGAATGCTCAGGACCTGACCTAGGCCGTTACTCAGAACACCAAAACTTTACCACAGAAACCAGAGCCCTGGCCTGGTGGCTATGCCTTTACTTCAGACTCCGGACTTCTACAAGATTCCACTATGCGACGCCCCCTCCCCCCCTCCCCGCGCGCCTCTATTTCCACCCAAGGTCCTGAACCTCGACTGCCCCTCTTAACTCAGACCCTCAGACTCCACTACCAGACTTTTGCTCCTGGCCACCCTGGTCCGTACGTCCTGCCCTCCGGCAGACAAGAGCTTTGGCTCAGACACCCCAGGAGGCCAGGCCCCGAACCCCTGAAGTATCCAAGCCCGGGTGCTCCCACGCGGGCCACCCGCAGACTCACGAAAACAAGGTCCGGCCGCTCCGGCCGGGAAAGACGCGCCATCACCACCATTTTCCTGGCTCTCCAGGGACGGCCGGAAGTCGCATTATAATGATGTCTCCCTCTGAAGGCCCGCCCTCCAGGGCCAGACCTGTTTCCTATTGGTTGAACCCTCCCCGATCGCGCAGACGGCATTTGTTGACATTCGCGTAGACGGCGCCAGGGACCGGAAGCAGAGAAGAGGCTCTCGAAGATGACGTCATCCCGAAGTTCCTCAACCAATCAGCTTCAGTAGTGGAGCCCGCGAACGCCCAACGAGCGGCGGTCTTGCGGGAGGGTTGGCTTCGGGCGGAAGCGGCTTTGTAGCCTAGGCGAAACGAGATGGGGGTGAAGCTGGAGGTGTTTCGGGTCAGTGAGCTTTGGGGCGGGTGGGCGGCTGGCTTCTTCCCAGATCTGAAGGGAAGCTCTGAAAAGAGGGGATTCCAAGAGAGCGGGAAATCTGAGGAGACAGCTTCTGAGTTTTGAGAGCGGTCTTTAGGGTTGGAAGCCTAGAGGAGGGGCCGCCGGGTTAGGGGGCTCTGGGAGGATTGGTGGGAGAGGAGTGATCTGGGGAAGGAAGGCTCCAGACGCTAGGGACGCTCATCGGGCTCCAGGTGGCATGTGTGTGTCTGATAGGGAGACGTATGTTTAGAGGAATAGACTAAATAGTGAGGCCTCCTGGGTTTGAAGGTGTTTCAGGGATCTGACGAACAGGTGGGTAATGAGGTCTCAGGCAGATTCCCTTGATTGTAGATCGAGCCTTTGTACTGTGAGTCGGGTGCCTGTGCGTGTGTGTGTGTGTGTGTGTGTTTGTGTGTGTGTCTTCCTCTAGGGGGCGGGGCCTGGGCTTTAAGGCTTCTGTACCCTTGATGGGCATTCTGGGGGGTTGGGGGTCCCTGAGGAGGCACTCCTGGCTCCGCAGGAGGATGGCCCTCCAGGCTCTGAGCAACCCCTGCAACCCTGCGGGAGGGGTTTAATCCTGGCTCTGCTCGTCCCCGCCTGTCTTTCTAGATGACACTCTACCTCACCTTCCCCGTGGCTATGTTCTGGATTGCCAATCAGGCCGAGTGGTTTGAGGACTATGTCATACAGCGCAAGGTGGGCATAGGGAGAGTCTCCACGGGTTCATTCCGGGGGGTGGGGGAGAGCGTGGGCACCCCCCTGGTGGGGAGCAATGTCCGCCTTCCACAAGCCGATCACACCTGGGAGGCCAGGAAGCCCCTGGCACATGCTACCTTGTCCCCACAGAGGGAGCTGTGGCCACCGGAGAAGGAGGACCAGGTAAGGAACATACTCTTCTGCCCCCCCACCCGAAGGGATGCAGGTGCCCGAGTTTCCGTGACGATAATGGGTTTGAGTGGCAGTGCTGCCCTCAGTCATGAGGAAGGAGGGTGTCCTAGGCATAGGGTGTCCTAACCGTCCTCTTCCCGAAGGATGAAGCTGATCCCACCTGGACCGTGGTTGTAGTTGGCCCAGGACTCCCAGTGTAGGTGGTGAACTCTGAAGCTGTGGCCTGGGGGGAGTAGGGGGCAGGCAGGGTGGTGGGAAGGGGGTCCAGGCCCCTGAGGGGTGTGCCCTCCTCCCCCTTCCTTCCCGTTCCACCCCAGCGCCGAGAGCTAGAAGAATTCAAGGAGAGGATACGGAAGCAGCGGGAGGAGAGGCTCCTTCGAGCAGCCCAGCAGAGCTCCTGAGTCCCAGCCCGCCCCCTGCGAAATAACACGCTCACGGCGCCTTGTTTCTCGAGGAAGTGTTTTATTGTCTGCGTTCAGGGGCCAATCAGGGCCGAGGGTGGTTCAGACCCTCAGGGGGCTTGGGTCTGGGGCTGGGGGCTGCTGTTCCGACGGAAGCCAAGAGCAGTCGGATCTTGCGGGGCAAGGAGGGGCTGGGGGCTGAGCGTCCCCGCTCTTTTCTGCACTCCGTCCTGCGGATGAAGAGGGATCAGTCAGCGAGAGGGAGGGAGCAGGAGCAGTGCCAGCCGGAGGTGACACAAACACTGGGGGAGGGTGCGTGTCTCACCTCCTGCCATTTGGCCCTACCGCCCCCCAGGGTTTTTTTTTTTAACTTGTATATTTTTTCAAGTTTATTTAAGAGAAATTGCACGTGGGGGAGGGGCAGAGAGAGGGGTCAGGGAGAGAGAGAATCCCAAGCAGGTTCCACACTCAGCGCAGAGGCTCATTCGGGGCTCAAACCCATGAACCGCAAGATTATATGACCTGAGCCGAAATCAAGAGTCAGACTCCTAGCTGACTAAGCCACCCAGGAACCGCCCCCCCCCCTTTTTATTTTAACTAGTGTGCATGTGTGCATGCGGGCGAGGGAGGGGCAGAAGGAGAGGGAGAATCTTAAGCAGCACGGAGCCGGACGTGGGCTTAATCCCATCATTGTGAGATCATGACCTGAGCCGAAATCAAGAGTCCGGCGCTTAGGGAGCACGTGGGTGGCTCAGTCGGTTGAGCATCTGACTTCCGATCAGGTCATGATCTCACAGTTCATGAGTTCAAGTCCCGCATTGGGCTCTGCCGACAGCTCAGAGCCTGGAGCCTGCTTCCAGTTCTGTGTCTCCCTCTCTCAGCCCTTCCCCTGCTCACACTCTATCTCTCTCAAAAATAAACATTAAAAAAAAAAAAAGTCGGAGCTTAAAGGACTGAACTACCCAGGCGCCCACAGCTTCCGTGCACCTTAGTTCCCCAACACTTCCAGTGGTATTTGGGGTCTTGATCAGAACCCGGGCTACCGTGATTTTGTGTCACAGACACACATGAGCTAATGGGTGCATGTGTCCTCAGTATAAGCACGTGTGCCCATTTCCTTGGAGGTAACTTCCCCGGGGAGGGGGTGGTTTGTTCTCCCAGAAACCCTGAGACATAGAGGCAGGAGCCATGAGTTCCAGCATGGCTCTGACATCAGCATGCCCCCTGCCTGACCTTGGGGCCCTTCTCTGCCACATCCGGCAGAACCTTTGTCCTCCCACCTCAAGTTGGGTATTGGATTGGCCAGGGTCCTGTGAGTGGCAGGGACACAGGGTGGCACTCCTAACCAGGCACTCATCCCTGGGGGCAAGTCATGGGTAGGTGAGGGTGAGGCCCCACTCCCTCCCGGCTGGGGGGTGGGAAGCTGGGTCTCGGCTCAGCCCCAGCAGAAGGTCACCTACCTTGGGGCCTATGGGCTGGAAGCCAGGCAGGGCGCTGATTGTCACCCGCTGGTCATCCATACGGCGGCCCTGGGTGCTGGCCAGCATGTCCATGAGGCTGTCCATCTCGGGTGCAGGGCCACTCTCTGTGTTGAGCAGAGACACGTGGGCGTGAAGGTGCACGCAGCCCAGCCAAAGCCCCCGGCCCGCTGCTTCTCCCCGGCTCCTGTTCTCTAGGAATCGCGCTCGACTCCCCCTCCCACCCCTGGCCCTGGGGTCTCAGGTGCCCGCTGTCTCAGATTCTTGCCCACGGGCGCCCGGATGGCCCCTTCCCCGTGCCCCCACGCCCTGCGCTGTTCATGCCTCCCAGACACCACGCCGCTCGCATGCACCCCCCCTGCCCACTCTCACGGCTCTCGGAGGTCGAGCCCGGCCCTGCCTGCAGGGAGCACCGCTGCTCCTCCATCCGGTCGCCCTGCACGTGGGTCAGCAGGTTGAAGAAGCCCTCCTGGTCTGGAGAGCCGGCCTGGGGGACAGACACACTTAGTCCTGCCTGCCTCTCAGCTGGGAACCCCTCCCCTCAGCTCCGGGATTCTCACCATGGCCCCGCCGATGTGCTGCTCTGCGGAGCTGCTCAGAATGAGACCTGAGCCTCCTTCCCGATCCCGGCCCCCACCCCAGGGGCCCGGCCGGCGGGGCCACTTCACGTGGTGCGGCCTCCAGGGAGAGGCTGCGGGTGGCGGCATCCTGACGTCCTAAATTGGGGCCTGGTGGCAGGGTGGCCTGGGGGCTGGGACACAGGCCAAGGAAACATACAGGGGGCTACCCCCAAATCTGCATCCCACCAGTCCACAAGGGTCAGCACTGAGCCCTGCCCCCTGCCCTGGGGCTGGGTTAGGCACGGGGACCCTCGTGCCCACCAGCACTTCCTCGGGCTGCGGCAACTGGGTCAGGGGTCCCAGGAGACCTGCCTGCTAATTAGGTGCCCTACAAACGAATTCGTCTTGTCATTCACAGGCCCATGAGTTGGGGGTGTGCTACCTCAAAGCCAGGGCCCGAGTTCCCGTCCACCTTCTCTTCCTGGTCCATCATGGTCCCTGCTCCCTTGTCCTGGGTCTACCTCTCTGCTGGCCTCTAACCCGGCCGTGTGCCAGAGAAGGCTTTTTAAAAGACCGTGACGTGGGGGGAGCGGTTACCCAGCCCCAAATCCCCAGCTCACGCCCCATCTGCTCCCACCCGAGCTTAAGCCCCATAAAGGGAATCCAGATCGTTGTTTTTGCAAGAGGACGCCCTTGCTACTGGGGGGAGGGGGGTAGGTGGCAGGGGGACCCGGCTTTGGAACTTGCCCGGCAGGACTCACTGGGCTGCAGGGACTCTCAGGTGGGGCTCAGCAGCAGGGCAGAGGCAGTGTCCCCACCGTGAGGAGCAGGGGGCTTGGCTGGACCTGCCGGGAGAGGACAGGCCACCAGGGCGGCTGGAGCGAGGTGTGCAGCCCCCCAGTAGGAAGCAGCACAGGTCAGTCCCAGCCTGCTGGAGGGGCAGTTGACATCTGCAGGTGCTTTGCGAAGAGGCTGGACCCGAGGACTACTGAGGTGTCACCAGGCAGACTGGCTCCATATCTGTCTCCAGGCCACACCTCCTAGTCACTGTCCCTGGGTCCAGGTGCCCACCACAGGCCCCGAGACAAGAAGGTCTGGGATTTCCTGTCCTGTCACCAGTATCAGGTAGAGCTATCTCCTGTGATCTGTCATCTCAGTGCCTGGGGACGGGAGGCAAGGAGGAAGTCCCTGCGCCCTTCCCCAAGCAGCTAGGGCTTTCTTTCAGTGTCCAGGAGAGGATGCCAGGGGGAGGGTCCCATCAACACCCCATCGCGCCCCCAAGACGCCTTTCAGGAAACCAGTTAAAATTTCTTCTTGGAACAAATGGGCCACACCTCCCTAAGCATGAAGCTTGGTCCTCCTCCCCAGGCAGCTCCCCACACACCCAGGGCCCACATCCACACCCCCTCCACAGCCCCACGTCCTCAATGCCAACAGGATGCCCTGCTCCTCCGCGGGGTACTGGTCTCCTGGAGCCGCCTTGACAAAGTCACAAACTGGGTGGCCGAGAGCAACAGACGTCGTCACACTGTTCTGGAGGCCAGAGCCTGACATTGAGGTGTGACAGCACCATGCTCCTGAAATCTCTGTGGGGGGGGGGGGGGCTTCCTTTCCTCTCCCTGGGCTCCGGGTTCCGGTGGCTGCGGGCAGCCCTTGGTGTTCCTGGGCTGGCAGCTGCAGGACTTCAAACCCCGCCTCTGTCATCACACGACATTCCTCTGTGCCCTTGTCTGCACAAGGCCGTCAGAAGACGCGAGGACACCAGTCACACTGCATAAAGGCCCACCCTACTGCATGCAGCGTGACCTCCTCTTAACTAATTGCATCTGCAATGACTCCGTTTCCAAATAGCGTCACAATCTGAGGAACTAGAGGTTAGGGCTTCAACTTTTTTGGTGGGGGAGGGTGGACAGGACACCATGCAACCCATAAACAGCAGAACACCCTGGCCACCCTCACCGGGTATAGTAGGGGGTGGCGGGCCCTGCAGACTTTCGCCCCCAGGGGACATGCTGAGAGGCGGGGGCGGGTGTCTCCCGCCTTTGCTGTGAAATCCATCCTTCCCCTCGGAGCTGCAGGGCACCCCTCCTTCCCTGGCTCAGAACTCTACCTTTTCTCCATTGTCCTCAGGAGAAAACTCAAACACCTGGGGGTAATGAAATGTTCTAAAATTGGGGATGGATGCACATCTCTGAGTATGCCACAGGCATTCAATTGTGCAGGCTCAGTGAGTGAAGTGTGTAGCAGGTGAATGATCGCTCAATAAAACTTAAAGTTTTGAAAGAAAGAAAAAGAACAGGGGAGGGAGGAATGGATGGAGGGCAAAAAATGAAAGAAAACCCTGGAGTCCCACCTAGGGTAGCCAGCCATCCTGGTTCGCCGGAGACTGTCCCAATTTTAGCGCTGGGAGTCCTGTGTCCGGGAACCGCTCAATTCCAGGCAAATCGAACTGGTCTGGTCCTACCTTGTCCCACTCAAGCGGGGCCTCTGCAGCCCCTCCAAGCTCACCTCCCTCCCTCTGCTCCTCGAGACACATCCCCTGCTTGTCTCTGCCTGGACCGCTGCATGGCTGCTTCCTGATGTCGTTCAGGTTAAATCTAAAGGCCACCCTGTCAGGGGACCCCTCTGGTGCCACCCGCAAAAAAAAAAAAAAAAAAAGAAAGAAAGAAAGAAAGAAAGAAAAATCACTCCACCACTACGTGGCACTTGCTATCACAGCGCTCTTCTTTCCTCTAGAACAGAATTGTCTCTCCCCCTTACAGTCCACTTTAAGTGCCACATGGCAGAGTCGAGTCTCATTCACTGTCGCCTTTCCCGCGTAAGTGGCAAAGGGCCCACAGGCGCCAGAGGAACCCTTAATACACACGTCCAAGTGAAGGACTCAGTTCTAGACTCTGCATTCACACACGTGCATCACGCTTGAAATCCAGGACCTCTTTTGTTCCAGCACTGCTGCCTGTGCCCTCTTTGTGACAGTGGCCACCCTTTGCTGGCGCACAGCCAGGAGCAGGCCGTGAAATTTCAGTCACACGTGAATCGTGTGGGTGTAAGTGTGCAAGGGGCTGAGCGTGCCTCCAAACCCGCGACGTCATCAGCAAACCAATGTAATGATCAGCCTAGCGGGGTGTGTGTGAGGGTGAGGCTCGATGACAGGTGGCCCTCCTGGGACCAAGTCCTAGCGTCCAGATCCCAGCGGGCCTGTCCATCATGTGGCCTTGGACAAGGGTCCTGCTGAGCCGCGGCTTCATCATCTACACCGCACGCCCTGTCAGGGTTTCTGAGGGGACGGGGTGAGAATCTAGCATGGGTCCTTGGCACACAGTAGGTGCTGGCTTAGCCTCAAGCCTCCGTCCAGGCCTCCTCCTGACAGCCTGCTGCTGCTGCTGTCTGGGGAACGGAAGCTAAGTGGGTCACAGGCTTCTGGCCCCGCGGCGTCGGTGGGGCACCCCGCATCCGTCAGCCACCGAGAAACTTCTGGCAGGGCGGTGGCTGTCTGTGTCCCTGCGATCCCGCTTTCTCGCTGCGCACAAGTAGGGAAGGTGCGTCTGAGCTCACGTCTGTGTGTGTCGTCGGGGTGTCCCCCTCTAGCGCCTTCACAGTCGTCTGCGTGGACACGCCGGCCCGCTCCGCGAGGCGCACACCTTCCTCTCCGAGGACCGAAGCGGGGCGGGGCCGGCCCAGCAGGGCGGGGTCCACGTGGGTGACGCGCGGGGCCACGCCCCCACCTTGGGACAGACCCGGAAGCGGCGGTGGCGCCCCAGGGGGAAGATGGCGCCCTCGGGGCTGAAGGCGGTGGTGGGGGAAAGTGAGTGCGTCTCCTGGGGGCTGGGGGCCGGGGGCCAAGGGAGCTCGGACGCTGGGAATCGGGCGGCGGGGGCCCCGCGGCACCTGATCCTCGAGGGGGCGGACGGGAGCTTGGTCCTGCTGGGCGTCCCGGCTCCCCCGTGCCGGAACGGAACAAAGTTGGGAGGCTGGACTCCGGGGACTCCAGGGGATCGGGCTAGGGGTGGTGTAGACAGGCACCAGGGCTCGCACTCCTGGACCCCCTAGGGTGCCGGCAGAGAGAGGGCCAACTGGACGCCCAGACTGTCGCGTCTCTGAGCCTGGCAAAGTCCGGGGGGCTGCCCTTCCTCGACTGGGGCCGGGCTGGGTGCGCTGGTCAACGACCCCAGGTGGCGTGAGAGCTCAGGGGATGTGGTCAGGCCAGTGTCCAGGCCCTAGGGGTGGGGGACGCCTTCCTCTTGCGGGATCCCCCACGGTCCTCATGCAGCGTGAGGACTTGGGCGACTGGGCCACGGAGGTCCGGGCTATTGGGAGAGGGGTGGAGGTCGTCCCCTCCCCCACCTCGGGTAGTTCCGGCCTCAGCACCTCCTTCCGCCCTGTCGGGACTGATAACAGTGGAAGTGACACTGGGCAGGCGGGGCCGCCCTGTCCCTTCTCCCTCCTCTCCCCCTGGCCCCCACTAGGCAGGGCAGACTCAAACCCCAGCACCCCAACCAAAAACGGAGGTTTCTACACAGGGGTTCATGTGGAGAGGGGAAACCACTGGTCCCATTTTACAGATGAGGAAACTGAGGCTGGAGGTTGGGCGATGGGGTGACTGCAGCTAGGCCTGCCTCTGAGCAGGGAGCCTGGTGTTCTTCAGGGAAACTGATGGAGGGGGAGAGGGGGTCTGGCTGGAGAACTCGAGGTTGCCGATGAGGAGGCGAGATCCCAGCCCTGGAAGGAAGGAGACCTTCATATGAGCCCTGGCTTCTCAGTTATTTGTTCATCTGACGCATATTTATCGAGTGGCCACTTAGCCACTTAGGGCTGAGGGTGCTTAGGCTAGTCACTTGTTCTCTCAACACGTTTCCCTGGCTGTAAACTGGGGGTGACACCAGGGGTGGCCTCACAAGACTGAGGAGAGAAGTAAACAGGAGTGAAAATGGAGGCCCAACCCCGACGCCCAGAAGGTTTGGGGGGCGTGTTGGGGCCAGAGAATCCAGCATCCTGAGGCCCCCCCCCCCACCTCCCCTGCAGAAATTCTGAGCGGAGTTATCCGGAGCGTCAAAAAGGATGGGGAGTGGAAGGTACACGGTTGGCAGAATGCCTTGTCCAGACCCATGTGGGTGGGGGTGGGGGGTGGGGCTGAATGTGGGACCCACAAGAACTCCCAGAGGAGGCTGCTGGTCCATGGGGTGGGGTCGGGTGGGGGGTCCTGGGTCCTCCCAGCCAGCCAGCTCTTGCAGCGGTCAGTCCTGCTCACACCACCCGAACCCCACCTCGGGGGCAGCCACAGCCTCTCCTGCCTGCTCCGCTGTCCATCAGCCCATCTGTCCATCCATCCGGACAGGTTCTCATCATGGACCACCCGAGCATGCGCATTCTGTCCTCTTGCTGCAAGATGTCAGACATCCTGGCCGAAGGCATTACTAGTGAGTGGACACCCCCACCCCATGCCGCCCAGATGGGCCCTAAGTCTTGGATCCCCTAAAATTGTCCAGAGCTCCCAAGTGTGCAGCCCCCTGCCCATACAGCCCTTCCCCCTCCTGAGCGTGGCTGCCTGTGGCACGCAGACCTCCGGGGCAGGACTCCGAAGGGGTCACAGCCTCCCTGACTATGCACCCCTGTGCATGAACCCCATGTGGGACCCCGAGGGTGAACTCAGTATGAGCCCACCCTCCGGAGGGTGTAACTTTCTATGGGGGACCCCCAGGGAGCATGGCCATGAACTGAAACGTGCAGAACCCTGCCCAGTAACTCTTAGCTGCGTGACCCATGGGCAGGTACCGCCCCCTTAGGTACCCCTTAGCTCCCCGTGCCCTCTGCTCAAAGCGTCCAGCTCTCCCGAGTCGCAGACGCTCCGAGTGAGCCCTGACCCCAATGCCACCTACGTATGTGCCTTTCTCTGTTCCTACTAGTTGTCGAAGACATCAACAAACGACGAGAACCCATCCCCAGTTTGGAGGCCATTTATTTGCTCAGCCCCACAGAGAAGGTGCCTGTGTGCGGTCGAGTATGGGGGGGAGGGGCAGTGGCTGGCGGGGAGTGGCGGGGGCAGGGGTCTGGAGGGGCAGGGCCAGGCTTGGACCGTGTTCTGCCTTCCCTAGTCAGTGCAGGCCCTGATAGCAGACTTCCGGGGGACCCCGACCTTCACCTACAAAGCAGCACACGTCTTCTTCACCGACAGTGAGTGCAGCAGGCTGGGGGGGGTCAGGGCGTGGAGGCCGCTCTGGCCTGACGCCCCCTCTTGCTCACCCCAGCCTGCCCCGAGGCCCTGTTCAGTGAGCTGGGCCGCTCCCGGCTGGCAAAGGTGGTGAAGACGCTGAAGGAGATCTACCTGGCCTTCCTCCCCTACGAGGCCCAGGTACACCCCGGGCTAGTCCAGGGGTCCTGCCCATGGGGGAGGGGCTGGGTGTTTCTCCACCTCCTCCAGGTGTTGGTCGGAAGCAGCCAGGGCCTGCCCCCTCCTTCCCTCCCATTAGCAGAGCAGGGACAGCCGGGAAGCCGCTAGGGGCATGGGCGCGGGAGGCTGTGACCTGGCCAGGGGCATGCCCACAGCGGCGGCCCTGGCACCCGTGCCCTTGCAGGTGTTCTCCCTGGACGCCCCCCACAGCACCTACAACCTCTACTGCCCCTTCCGCGCCGGGGAGCGGGCGCGGCAGATCGACGCCCTGGCCCAGCAGATCGCCACGCTGTGCGCCACGCTGCAGGAGTACCCGGCCATCCGCTACCGCAAGTGGGGACCCCAGTTTGATGCCCACCCCCAACCCTGACCCCAGCCCGCATGCAGCCTTGAACCTCCCTTTTGACCCCCGTGCTGGCCCTCACCCTGGTCCCAACTCCCATCCCTCACCCCATCCTTGACCTGCAGCATGCGCCCGCGCCCCGGCCTCTCCAAGCCCCCATATCTGCCCTCCCCCGCCCCAGGGGCCCAGAGGACACAGCCCAGCTGGCCCATGCTGTCCTGGCCAAGCTGAATGCCTTCAAGGCCGACACTCCCAGTCTAGGCGAGGTGAGGGGGCCTGCTGGGGAGGTGGGGGTGAAGCCCCAGCCAAGGACAGGATCAGCGTCCCCATCCCTGCCACCTGCCCCTCCCCCAGGGCCCCGAAAAAACCCGCTCACAGCTCCTAATCATGGACCGGGCGGCAGACCCCGTGTCCCCACTGCTGCATGAGCTCACGTTCCAGGCCATGGCCTATGACCTGCTGGACATCGAACAGGACACGTACAGGTGGGCGGTCCCCTGCCCCCCATCACCGCCAGGTCCCTGGCCCTCAGCTAGCCATCCTGACCCTCTGGTCTCCGCAGGTACGAGACCACGGGGCTGAGTGAGGCCCGTGAGAAGGCCGTGCTGCTGGATGAGGACGATGACCTGTGGGTGGAGCTCCGGCACATGCACATCGCCGACGTGTCCAAGTACGTGCCCGCAGTGGGCGCCACGGGTGTGGGCTGCTCTGTGCTCCACTCCCGGTCCCCGTCCCCACTCCCATCCCTCCTCCCCCATCATGGGCCAGGTGCTGGTGAGCCTCCCTCTACAAGCTACGGCCCTCAACCGGACCCCTCAAGGTGGGCTGGCACGTGGTTCCCATCCCCCCGCCTGTGCCCCCGCCCCCCCCCCCCCACTGCAGTCAAACCACAGTGCTGGCGCCAGCCCCCAGCCTCATCCCTGCCCGCTCTCACTGCCAGGAAGGTCACGGAGCTTCTGAAGACGTTCTGTGAGAGCAAGAGGCTCACCACCGACAAGGTAGGGGCAGGCCTGCCTCAGGATGGGCAGCTTGGGACAGCAGTGCGGGCCCGCTCTGTTTGCAGAGTCAGGAGTGGGATCTGGGGGTGGGCAGGACGGGGGCTCATGGCCTCCCTGTCCCCAGGCCAACATCAAAGACCTGTCCCACATCCTGAAAAAGATGCCTCAATACCAGAAGGAACTGAACAAGGTGAGCTTGGGCGGGGAGCCCGGCCCCGCCCCCACGCCGTCGGGCTCCTGGCTCAGACTCAATGCCCGTGACCCCCACCTCCTACCTCCCCACCCTCCGCCCCGCAGTATTCTACGCACCTGCATTTAGCCGATGACTGCATGAAGCACTTCAAGGGCTCCGTGGAGAAGCTGTGCGGTGTGGAGCAGGTGAGGGCGGGCCTGGGGCAGGGGGCGGGGCCTTGGAGAGGCGGGCCTGTGGATAGGGGGCTGGGTCTGCAGGGGAGGGACTTTGTAGGGGTGTGGCCCGCGAGAGGAGTGGGTCCCCTGCAGAGGTTGTCCTGGCGCAGGGGTGTGGCCGTCCTGGCTGAGGGGTGGGGAGGCGCATAGAGAGGTAGGACCCCGGGTTGGGGCCTGTGGAGAGGTGGGGCCGTGTGAGGGGCGGGGCATGTGATGGACAGGGATGAAATCTTTGGTGACTGGTAGTAGGATGAAGTGGATCCCCAAGGGGCTGCCGAGGACCCTGCGGGTGTCACAGCCCTGGCCTCTTCCTTCCTCCCCGCTGCCCTGCAGGACTTGGCCATGGGCTCAGATGCAGAGGGTGAGAAGATCAAGGACGCCATGAAGCTGATCGTGCCCGTGCTGCTGGACGCAGCGGTGCCAGCCTATGACAAGATACGGGTCCTATTGCTCTACATCCTTCTACGGAACGGTGGGTTGGGGGAGGGCCTCTGGATACCCCGTTCACTGGGGTCCGCCCCGATCCTGGGGTTCTCTCTACCCCATCATTTCCTTGACCTTGGGATGCTTCCACTTCCTAAGCACACCGAACTCCACAGATTCGCCTTTCGACCCTGGGAACCCTGCTCCATTGACCTAGGGGAGCTTTCATTGACTCGAGCGCTCCGTTGACATAGAGACCCCCAAATCTATGACTCCTCCAAACAGCCCCCTCAACGAATCCCAGAGGCTCCCCCATGTCTCCCTTCTGGGATCTCCATCCAAAACTCTGGGATCCTCTTAGCACCTGCCCCAGTGGCTCCCTTGGTCCTCACCTCCGCCCCAATTGCAGGATGCCCCCGCCACAGTCTGGGGACCTCCCTTCACCACCTCCCAGGAGCCCCATGGCCACCTTCTGTCCACTCCCCCCCCCGCCCTCTCCAAGCCAGCCCCCCTCGTGAGAATCCCCCCTCCTCTTCCTCCAGGTGTGAGTGAGGAGAATCTGGCCAAGCTGATCCAACACGCCAATGTGCAGGCGCACAGCAGCCTCATCCGGAACCTGGAGTTGCTGGGGGGCACCGTCACCAACCCCGGGGTATGCAGGGGGCAGGCCACGGGTCAGAGACCAGGCGGAGGCAGATGTGGGCTTGGGGGGAGGTACCCTTGGATCATAAGACAGGCAAGGTGGTGGGTATAGTCACAGCCATGGTCCTGGCGATGGGGTGGGGTGAGGTGTGTGGCTTGAGGCCCCAGTGGGCAGACAGCAGGGTCACAAGCATTGGGATGAGGGCACACGGTCGACCCTGGGCTCCTGGAGGTCTTGGACGACCCCCCCGCCCATAACACACACTCAGCAGTCTCCTGTGCTCAGCCGTCTGCCCAGCCGTGCCTGTCTCCCTCTGGCCCTGTGTGTCCCACCCCGTCCGACCCTGCCTGCACTCCTGGGGCGGCTCTTGTGTCCCCTCCGCCTGTCCCTCATCTCTCTCCCAGCCCCTGTCTGTCGTCCTGCCTCCCACCTCCTGACTCCCCTGTTTTCTCTGTGCCCTTCCATCCCGCCTTCCTCTCCTTGGCCTTGTCTTTCTCTCTGCCCCGTTGCTGGGTCTCATTTCATCCGTGTATTTCTCTCTCTCTCTCTCATTTTCTCTCCTCTGCCTCTCCCTTTTTCTTCCCTCTTTTTCTCTCTCCCCCTCCCTGCCCCTTTCTCTCTCCTTCTCCCCTCTGTCTCTGCTCATCTGGGCCATTTCTCCATCTTTTTCTACAACCCTTCGCCCAAGCCAGATGAGCCCCCCGCCCCATCTGTGACCCTCCTCCTTCCCTCCCCCCCACCGTCCCATCGGGTCCTGCCTCTAGGGCTCTGGGACCTCAAGTAGGCTAGAGCGGAGGGAGCGCTTGGAGTCCACCTATCAGTTGTCCCGCTGGACCCCAGTCATCAAGGACGTGATGGAGGTACTGCTGGTGGGGCCCGACCTCCCCCGGTGTCCCCCCCCCCCCCAAGTCCTGCCCTGCAAGTCCTGCCCTGTGCTAGGCGGCAGAGCAGTCCTCTTCCTGTCCTGGTGCTAAGCCTCAGGGCTTAAAGGAAAATCCTTCATTATGGGCATCCCTCCAGCATCCGATCTGCTCTGCTGCGGGCTGTCCCAAGCCCACATCCAAGTAATTGGGACCAGAGGGGCAGCTGGTGGGGGAGCCTCATTTCCTGTCCAACCACCAGCTCCTTCCTCTGTCCCCCTCTATTCTCTTCTCTGTCCCTGCTGCCTCCACCGCAAGTCCCCTGGTCCCCCCTTCCCCCTCCCCACCACTGGCCCCTGCCCATCCTGGGGGCACAAAGCAGCAACAGCCAAAAGGACCAGGCCCGCGGCTCTGCCTCCCGCCTGCTGTTCCTCTGGAACCTGGTACCTGCCGCCACCCAGGGGCCCTGCAGGCCTCCCCCTCCCATCCCTGTGGACCCTGGGGGACAGACTCCTGGGTCCCCAAGGGACTGCAGATACAGACTTCTGGGTCCCCAGGGGGCTAGAGATGCAGATGGGGACTCCTGTCTGCCAGGATCTTGGCCCCTGAACACACCCAGGGGAGGGAGCTCCAGACCCCAGGCCCCGCCACCTGAGGCTCCTCGCCTGAGCCTCCCTCTGTGGCCCCCAGGATGCCGTGGAGGACCGGCTGGACAGAAAGCTGTGGCCCTTTGTGTCCGACCCCGCCCCCACGTCCAGCTCCCAGGCTGCGGTCAGGTGAGGGCCCCAAGGGACACCCTCCCCCCATCCCACGCCCCTGCCTGTGTTAGGTGAGGGTTGTGAGGGTGGGCACAGCATCTCCTGCCTGGAGACTGACCTCCGCCTTCCTTCCCCCGGCACAGTGCCCGCTTCGGCCACTGGCACAAGAACAAGGCCGGTGTGGAGGCACGGGCGGGGCCCCGGCTCATTATCTATGTCATGGGTGGTGTGGCCATGTCGGAGATGAGGGCCGCCTATGAGGTGACCAGGGCCACCGATGGCAAGTGGGAGGTGCTCATTGGTGAGTAGCCGGGACCGGGGTCCCTGGGTGCAGGGGCTGGACTCCTAGGTGCTTTGCAGAGCGGGGCTGACAGCTCAACTCCCCGTCGGGGTTCCCAAAGCCCGGAGCCCACGCAGGGCTCGAATCTGCCTGTCTCCTGAGTTTCCCGGCGCTGGGATTCCCAGGGAAGGGGTCCCCTGGAGGCTAGACCCCTGTGTTTCTGAGTCCTCAGAGTCAGAGCCTGCTTTCCCAGGGACCTCAGCTGGGGGCCCTGAGACAGTGTCCCCCCAACCCTCCCATACTGTCCAGGCTCCTCGCACATCCTCACCCCAACACGCTTCCTGGATGACCTCAAGACGCTGGACCAGAAGCTGGAGGACATTGCCCTGCCCTGACCTGCTCCCCCTCCCCTTCCAGAGAAATAAAGGCCTCCCTTCTCTCTACCAGCCAGCGCCCACATCGCCTTCTTTCTTCCGGAGCAGTACTGGGTCCGCCCCCCGACCTCTTACCTGTGTCTCAGGACCCACTCATCCTGCCAGATGGCATCTAAAGCCGAGGTGAAGGTTAAGAATGTGGTTGGGTTTGAGCACTGGCTCCTTGGCCAACTTCCTGGCCTCTCCATGCTTCCAGAAGTCGGGGCCAGTAATGGAACTTTGCAGGGGAGGTAGAGATGGCACCAGAAAGCTGATGCCGTGACAGCGTGGCAGCTGTCACTGGAGCCATCTCGGCCGCTCTGGTGGGACTCTTAGTGTTCCTAAACAGAATGGACCCTGGATGCTGCCCCTCCGCCCCCGCACCCACACCCCAGGAACAGTCTTCATGGGGCCTGGAGCCAAACAAGGCTTGGGTCTTCCCAGCTCCCGGGGTCAGAGTCGGCTTCTGAGTGAAGACAGGCACACCGCAAACCGTGCCCGCCTCCCACCCCGGAGAGTTAGAACCCTGCTGCTCAACCTCCTCCCCACCCAGGGTGTTCAGAGGGCACACGAGGCCGTTGTGGAGGTTGGCAGGCCAAGATCAAGGTCTCACCTTGGCAACTAGATGCCGTGTTGTCCCTGGGTCCCCACATGCTTTTCCATCTGCCTGTCTGTGTCTTAATCTCTTACAAGGACACCAGTCATACCGGGTTAAGGGCCACCCTAATGACCTCATTCTAACCTAACTATCCTGTAAAAGACTCTCACGTTCTAGGGTTCTGGCGGTTAGGACTTCAACATGACTTTTGGGCGGATACAATTCAGCCCGTAACACTCAGCTGAAAGGGGAACCGGGTCTCACAGCATGAATAAGACACATGCTGACCATTTTCTCTGGGGCACAGACGCAGAGCGGGGCGGGCAGCCAGCAGAGGGGGCCGTGGGAGCCTAGAGGATACCCTAATCCACCCGGTCTGGGGGCAGTCAAGTAAGGCTTCCTGGAGGAAGGGGAAGTCTGAGTTGAGAATGGAGCGAGGAGTCAGGGGCGCCTGGGTGGCTCAGTTGGGTCAGCGTCTGACTTCAGCTCGGGTTGTGATCTCCAGGTACATGGGTTTGAGTCCCGCATGGGGCTCTCTGCTGTCAGCACAGAGCCTGCTTCAGATCCTCTGTCCCCCTCTCTCTCTCTGCCCCTCCCCCGCTCATACTCTCAAAAATAAACATTAAAAGAGAGAAAGAGGAGTCAGGGAAGGAAGGTAGGGAGGGCACTGCGGACGCAAAGGCAAGAGAGTGACATGGAGCAAAAAAGATATTAAGGGGTAATGAGATCCCAGGGCCACATGGGGCCTCTGGGGCCTGCGTGAGGATTTGGCCTCCACGGGTGTAATGGGAAACTACAGAAGGCTCTGAGGCAGGGAAGTGGCTGCATCTGATGCTGGCGGAGGGGTTCTGCTGGGAGGGGTGCCAGGGGAGAGGGGTCTGGGTGGGTGGGTATAGCGCCCCCCCTCCCCCAGTGGAGTGTTGCTCATTTCCATTCTGTCACCTCAGGGGATGTGGCCCATCCGGGACTGGGACCGAGGGCTTGGGCAGAGACAGGACAGGCAGGACCCTTCCTTACCGGCCTCGGAGGATGTGACCCCGATTTAAGTCACCTATCCTTTTGAGAATTCGGGGAAACCTAAGGCTATTTTTCCCCAGGAGAATCGCATACGCAGTTTTGCAGGTGGGGCCTTGGAGAAGCGCTAAACACTCTGACCCAGCCATTCTGCTGCCAGTATTTACGCGAAACTCCCACCGGGGCCGAAAGACACACAAAGTCGGATCGTGCGCGTGGGTTGCAGGGCGCCGCCGGTGGGGCGCAGACCCCTGAGATGCCGGCCCGGATGCGGGGCCCCCCGCCAGGCCTCTGCAGGGAAGCCTTTTAACCCGCCTAGGAGGAGTGGGAAGGAGACGGTTTCAAGGTTTAATATTTAAACTCGCTTTCCTGGGAAGCCGCTTAAGTAGGTGAACGCTGCGAGCACCAGGGGGCGCTGTGGCCCAATTTTCCGGTGGCTTCGCGCTTTGGAGCCTGAACCTGGAGCTCCGGGGGGCCAACTGGAAACTACCAGAAGTAGGTCAGCGGTTACTCCGTGCCTTCTCTGCGGCAACAAAACTTGCTTACACCGGCCTCTGTCCCTTATTTATACCTAGGAGATGTTGTAACGTCTCCGACTTAAGGACATTTTGATTCAACAAATGTTTACAGACCCTTATGGGCCACAGCATTCAGCCAAGCCCTGCAGGCGTTACTCAGACTTCTCAAAACCTTCCTATGAGAATAAAGTCCGGCTGCCCTCTCTCTGCTTTAACAAGGCCCCTTCGCGACTCCATTGGCTTCCTCAGCCACAGCAGCTTGGGCAAGGATGGATTTGCTGCTGTCTCTCTAACACACCGAACTGTTCCCAACACAGGACCTTTGCACCTGCTATTCTCATTGCCTAGAATGCTCTTGTCCCCAATCCCCAAATCCCTCTCTCCTTCCCGTTTTAGCTCAAATGTCATGGTGCTTTATTTCCTCAGGATATTTATCCCAGAGCCAGGTGTATATTCTTTGGGGTTCTCTTCCTGTCCTGGGGAGTGCCCCCCCTCTTCTGGATTTGGCTGGCTGCTTCTTCGTGACCCTATGTGACTTGTTCCTTAGCATCCGTCCCCACCGTCCCCGCCGAGCGGTTTCCTCTGTCAACAGGTGGTTCGCACTATAGCCTAGATCAGGTTTAGCTGTAGATCAGAATAATCTCTCCCTGGTCGGGCTGGGTTCTTCGTCTCGCATCTCCTCAGGGGCTCCATAATGTCATGTCGCTGCAATTGATCTGTGGGCTGGTGGGAGTGGGGCATATGGCCTCCGGTCCCCACCAGGTCTCCACATAAAGGTGTTAGCAGCCATCAAGCTGCCTGGACCCATTATCTCTTAAGGATTGTTTCCAACCGTGTTAATCCTTCCACTGGAATAAGCTGGGATCCTTCTCCAATGACCTGTCCTTGCTCTTCGTTGGACATAGAAAGTAACAAAGTAACAACCCGATACGCTGTTTTAGGTATTCTCTGCAGGATCCCCCCCCTCCCTGAGGTGGCAGGATCTGAGTTTATCAGGAGGGCTGGGGTGGAGACAGACTTCAGGGGGTTGGAGGGTCACATTGTAAGCAACTAGGAAGAATCCAGAAATCTACGTTGGCCATAATGATGGTCATCATAATGACACATTACTGCTACAATATTATCATTATTATTTAACCCTCTAATGGGGTCCAGCCCTGGGCAGGCTAAGGAGGGCCCCAAAAAGTGAGCAAAAAGATTTCAGGCAGGACACCTGAGTGGCTCAGTCTGTTGAGCATCTGACTTTGGCTCAGGTCATGATCTCGTGGTCCATGAGTTCGAGCCCCGCATTGGGCTCTGTACGGACAGCTCAGAGCCTGGAGCCTGCTTCGGATTCTGTGTGTGTGTCTCTCTCTCTGCCCCTCCCCTGCTCATGCTCTGTCTCTCTGTGTCTCTCAAAAATAAATAAACATTAAAAAAAAAAAAAGATTTGTCAGGCTAACATCGGTGCTTTGGGGGACCGGGGGCACACCCCAGAAGACGTGAGGACCGATGTTCTCAGCATCGGGAATGCACAGAGTGGGAGTTCTCCACCTTTGCCATGCTGGGGGCCTCTTCTAGAATATCTTAACCAAGTCACACAAGGAAGGGAAAGTTTGTGGTCTCCAACTTGCACAACTTAAAGCAAATGTGTGGGTCCAGGGCACGCTGTAGCTGCTAGCTGGGCAAGGGGGTGGTGGCCCCAAGGTGACAGCCAGGACCCCTGCAGAGGAAGGGGCAGAGGAAGGAGTGCCCCAGCCTTCACCTTCCTTGGGAGGAAGGGGCTCCGTGGCCCCAGGGCAGGAACAGGAAGTGAGTGTGACTCAGTGAGCCCAGGAAACCCCCAGGCAGGGAAGGACATCAAGAGAGAAGGTCTGTTCCAGGGGGGCCCAGCCATCGAGGAGGCCAGGCCAGCTTCCCTTTTCTGTTGTTCTAGAGTTACTCAAAATCTTAAAACACAAGTTAACCAACAGCTGCCAAGAATATTGTGAAAAGGCATCTGGAGTGAAGAAATTGTCTTGTGAGTGGGAAGGTTCTGCTCCAGGGGGGGCCAGAGACGGAATCGCCGGGGCTGGGGTGCCAGGGGCATAGGACAGGACAGGAGATCCTGGCTGGCGCCCCACGTCCCCCACAAAAGGTTGAGGGGCACCTGGGTGGCTCAGTCAGTTGAGCATCATAATCTTGCAGTTTGTGAGTTCAAGCCCTGCGTCAGGCTCTGTGCTGACAGCTCAGATTCTGGACCCTGCTTCAGGTTCTGTATCTCCCTATCTCTCTGTCCTTTTTTTTTTTTCTCTCTCTCTCTCAAATAAATAAACATTAAAAACATTAAAGAAAGGATTGATGTGTGGAATGTAAAAATTCCAGGCCGGATGGAGGGGGTTTCTGCAAAATTCCGTCGACATCCTGTACTTTGCTCTCCATGCACCCCCGGTCCTGGTCCATGTACCCCTCTCCCCAGTTTGGGTGGGAACCTACCTTGGTTAAAAGGGAGGACGTTGGCATTGGACGAATCTGAGTCCGAAGTCTCCCTTTTGAAAGTGAGTGGACCTCACCCGGGTCAGCTTGGAGAACTGGGGGTGGGGGGGGGCGGGAGAGCGTGGGGCTGCGGTGGAGGTGGGGTGTGCAGGGGGGCTCAGTTTTATCCCAGGATGGTCCAGCCAGACACCACCCCCCCTCTATCCCCTTTTACTCCTATTCCTCAGCAGGTTGCTTCAGAATCACCCCCCATTTCTTGATTTCTCCCCGTGAGTAGGAATATAGGGAACATTTCTTTTATAAAATTCTGTATTCTTTGGATTCCTTTTTATTTTTTAAATGTTTATTTATTTTTGAGAGAGAGAGAGAGAGAGTGCGTGCGCACATATGGGAGCGAGCAGGAGAGGTGCAGAGAGAGAGGGAGACACAGAATCCGATGCCTGCATCAAGCCTCCAAGCTCAAGATGTCAGCACAGAACCTGACACCGGACTTGAACTCACAAATGGTGAAATCACAACCAGAGCCGAAGTTGGACACTTAAACCGACTGAGCCACCCAGGCGCCCCTCTTCTTTTCAGTTTTTAGGTAAAGTGGGGACAAGTTGCTGTGTGATCCCTGGCAAATCACTTAGCCTCTCTGAGCCTTAACAACCCCTTTTGTCGAGATAATAATTGTATCTACTTGACAGCATGGCGGTCATCGGTGTAAATTGGTCCCCAAACAGTAAATATGGCCGTCTCAGAGCTCCCCAGGAGCCTCCACAAGGGAAAATATTCTGGAAGGAGGCAAGAGGCACAAGGAACCCAGCCAGAGACACTGAGAGGTGGGAGTGGGTCTCTCTGCACAGGAAAGTCTCAGATAGTTAATTACTCAGGTAGTTAACACTGGAGAGCTCCATGACCTTTACCCACCACACTCCAGGCTCTCATGTCCCTTGCCCCAGGGTGCACCCTGGCCCGGCTGCTCAGGCCCGAGCCCGCAGCTTACTGCCTCCAACCCTGTGCTGCTCAGACCCTCCCCCCCCCCCCCCCCCCCCCCCCCCCGCCCCCTACCAGGTCAGAAGTTATAAATGAAGCCAGGCTCGCCACTCTTGCTAAAGAAACAGGGCAGTGTTCCGAGGAGGCTTTTATTTTTCTGTCACTCACGTGGGACAGGAAGCAAGTGTCAATGATTCTTTCGGATTTGGTTCAGCCACCTGTCAGCTCAAGTCTGTCACCAGAACAGCAAGCGATTGCCCAGCGAGGCGAGCAACCGAGCAACCGGAAGCTCCCGTTGCTTCGAGAGGTCAGATTCCCAGGCTCCGTGTGGTCAAAGCAGTCCCTCAAGGTCAGACGCACAGTGACCAAGGCGAGCGCCAGCGTGACATCTGGCGCATCACACAGGAACACCTGTGTGCCGAGCACGAAAATCCTCTCTCTGCACATCACAGGACACAGGTTT
>NC_043711.1:5631844-5633312 GCF_006229205.1 Suricata suricatta | reverse complement strand
AGTTTGGGTGGGAACCTGCCTTGGTTAAAAGGGAGGACGTTGGCATTGGACGAATCTGAGTCCGAAGTCTCCCTTTTGAAAGTGAGTGGACCTCACCCGGGTCAGCTTGGAGAACTGGGGGGGGGGCGGGAGAGTGTGGGGCTGCGGTGGAGGTGGGGTGTGCAGGGGGGCTCAGTTTTATCCCAGGACGGTCCAGCCAGACGCCACCCCCCCTCTATCCCCTTTTACTCCTATTCCTCAGCAGGTTGCTTCAGAATCACCCCCCATTTCTTGATTTCTCCCCGTGAGTAGGAATACAGGGAACATTTCTTTTATAAAATTCTGCATTCTTTGGATTCCTTTTTATTTTTTAAATGTTTATTTATTTTTGAGAGAGAGAGAGAGAGAGAGAGAGTGCGTGCGCACATATGGGAGCGAGCAGGAGAGGTGCAGAGAGAGAGGGAGACACAGAATCCAATGCCTGCATCAAGCCTCCAAGCTCAAGATGTCAGCACAGAACCTGACGCCGGACTTGAACTCACAAATGGTGAGATCACAACCAGAGCCGAAGTTGGACACTTAAAGCGACTGAGCCACCCAGGCGCCCCTCTTCTTTTCAGTTTTTAGGTAAAGTGGGGACAAGTTGCTGTGTGACCCCTGGCAAATCACTTAGCCTCTCTGAGCCTTAACAGCCCCTTTTGTCGAGATAATAATTGTATCTACTTGACAGCATGGCGGTCATCGGTGTAAATTGGTCCCCAAACAGTAAATATGGCCGTCTCAGAGCTCCCCAGGAGCCTCCACAAGGGAAAATATTCTGGAAGGAGGCAAGAGGCACAAGGAACCCAGCCAGAGACACTGAGAGGCAGGAGTGGGTCTCTCTGCACAGGAAAGTCTCAGATAGTTAATTACTCAGGTAGTTAACACTGGAGAGCTCCATGACCTTTACCCACCACACTCCAGGCTCTCATGTCCCTTGCCCCAGGGTGCACCCTGGCCCGGCTGCTCAGGCCCGGCTGCTCAGGCCCGAGCCCGCAGCTTACTGCCTCCAACCCTGTGCTGCTCAGACCCCCGACCCCCCCCCCCCCGCCCGCTCCCTACCAGGTCAGAAGTTATAAATGAAGCCAGGCTCGCCACTCTTGCTAAAGAAACAGGGCAGTGTTCCGAGGAGGCTTTTACTTTTCTGTCACTCACGCGGGACAGGAAGCAAGTGTCAATGATTCTTTCGGATTTGGTTCAGCCACCTGTCAGCTCAGGTCTGTCACCAGAACAGCAAGCGATCGCCCAGCTAGGCGAGCAACCGAGCAACCGGAAGCTCCCGTTGCTTCGAGAGGTCAGATTCCCAGGCTCCGTGTGGTCAAAGCAGTCCCTCAAGGTCAGACGCACAGTGACCAAGGCGAGCGCCAGCGTGACATCTGGCGCATCACACAGGAACACCTGTGTGCCGAGCACGAAAATCCTCTCTCTGCACATCACAGGACACAGGTTT
>NC_043711.1:5579725-5631744 GCF_006229205.1 Suricata suricatta | reverse complement strand
AGGCGAGCAACCGAGCAACCGGAAGCTCCCGTTGCTTCGAGAGGTCAGATTCCCAGGCTCCGTGTGGTCAAAGCAGTCCCTCAAGGTCAGACGCACAGTGACCAAGGCGAGCGCCAGCGTGACATCTGGCGCATCACACAGGAACACCTGTGTGCCGAGCACGAAAATCCTCTCTCTGCACATCACAGGACACAGGTTTCCTTCAGAAGGTTGGGAAACTCCTTTTTTCCCCAACCATCATTTAAAAATTTTTTTTAATGTTTTATTTATTTTTGATACAGAGAGAGACAGAGCATGAGAGAGGGAGGGGCAGAGAGAGAAGGAGACACAGACCCGGAGGCAGGCTCCAGGCTCTGAGCTTGCTGTCAGCACAGAGCCCGACGCGGGGCTCGAACCCACGAACTGCGAGATCATGACCTGAGACAAAGCCAGAGGCTTAACCGACTGAGCCACCCAGGCGCCCCAGTAATTTTACTTTTTAAAGTAATCTCGACAGCCAACAGGGGTCTAGAACTCATGGCCTAGAGATCAAGAGTTGTATGCTCTTCCGACTGAGCCAGCCAAGCGCCCCGAAAATACTTTATATTCTTAAAAGACACTGAAAAGGCATGTGGCCCTTTCCTGTTACTTAACTGAGGGTTTTCAAACTAGGATCCCGAGGAATCCTAAGGGCTCCTCACATCCATCCCCGCTTTTCACCCGACCTGTCGTCAGAGCTGCCTCCTTCTTCTGCGTCCCTCAAAGCTTCTCCCTGAAGAGTTCTGAGACTAAAGGGTGTGAAGAATCAGAACCCTCAAAAAATGACAAGTTGGGTCTGGGGATCTTCAAGGAAGGGAGCCTGTGACCTTGTTGATCCTGGCCAGGCTCTCTGCCTTCCTGTCCCCTAGTTTCCTTTCGGTTCCTCAGAGCTGGTGCCCCCTGTCCTTCCCCAGGGCCTTGGGACCTGTGGTTCCCCCTTCCACCCAGAAGGCCCTCTGCTTCTCTTGCTCAACTTTTGTTTACCCTCTGATTTCTGCTCAAACATCTCTTCCTCCACAAAACCTCCCTGGATTCTTCCACCGGGGGCCATGTTTTTTTTTTTTTTTTGTAAGTTTATTTAGTTTCAGACGGGGAAAGGAGGGACAGAGGGAAGGAAGGAGAGAGAATCCCAAGCAGGCGCCACACTGTCAGCATGGAACCTGATCCGGGGTGCGAACCCACGGACTGTAGGACCGTGACCTGAGCCGAAATCAAGAGTCAGACGCTCAACCGACTGAGCCACCCAGACGCCCACTGGGTGGGACATTCTAATGTCAGAAGTTCTCCCAGACCCGGGTTCCTCTCCTTCAGGGGACAAATGACTGGTGGAGTTTGAGGTTGAGCGTTCCCTTGGTGTCTGTCTTCCTCCCACGACAGGGCAAAGTGTGTGTGGGGTGTCCCCTTGCTCCCCACACATGCTTGGTGCATAGCATCATGTCTGACACGTAGTAGGTGGTCAGTAAGTACTGCCTGCACTTTGGCCTATGTACACGGTTGTATTTACATAGGGATTTCACACACACACATCACTTCCACTGAAAGATGACGTGCAGAAAGAAACGGTGCAGATCTGAGCCCGAGCTCCAGTCCGGATGCCCTTCATTGCCCTTTCCTCATCAGACTCCCCAGAAACTAAACTTCCATCCTCATCTCCAACAGCATAGATTAGTTGTGCTTTTTTCTTTCTTTCTTTCTTTTTTTTTAGTTTTGGTCCTTTTTATTAAATGTATATTTTTTAAATTTCTTTTTGAGAGAAAGCGTGAGTGAGCAGGGGAGGGACAGAGAGAGAGGGAGATAGAGAATCCCAAGAAGGCTGTGTGCCATCAGCACAGGGCCTCATGTGGGGCTTTCACCCTGAACCGTGAGATCGTGACCTGAGCCAAAACCAAGATTGGATACTCATCTATCTAAGCCACCCAGATGCCCATTTTTGGTCCTTTATAGTAAATAAATTTGTGTGGTATGTTCTTCTTTGGGTCTGGTTTCTTTCTTTCTTTCTTTTTTTTTACATGTTTATTTTTGAGAGACACAACACAAGTGGGGGAGGGGCAGAGAGAGGGAGACAGAATCCAAAGCAGGCTCCAGGCTCTGAGCTGTCAGCACAGAGCCCGACACGCGACTCGAACTCAGAAACAGGAAGATCATGACCCGAGCCGAAGTCGGGCACTTAACCAACTGAGCCACCCAGGCGCCCACAGGCAGGATTCTTTTGCTCACAATTATATTGGTGAGAATCTTCCAGACTGTTGCATAAAACGGCAAATGATACATTGTGATCTCTCATTCATTATCACTTCTGTCCTCCAGGGATGGGCTTTTTTTTTTTTTTTTCTGTAAAGGGCCAGATATAGCCAGGTTCACCTCTGCAGGCCATACAGCCCATCTCTGCCACAACTTCTCAGCTCAGCCTCAGACGATCTATAAAAAAGTGGCCATGGCCATGTTCCAAGAACTCTTTATTTATAGGCGCTGGGATTTGAATTTCATATTCGTTTCATATGTCACTAAGGATTACATTCCCCCCCCCCCAACGATTTAAAAGTGTAAAAACTCTTTGGCAGCTCCTCAGAGTTAAACATAGACTTGCCATATGACCCAGCAATCCCACTGCGGGATATTTACCCCAGAAAACTGAAAGCTCGGATTGAGAGATGCTCCTCCACCAACGATTACATCAATCACAACAGCCAAGAGGTGGAGACCATGCAACTGACGACAACTAACAGAAGAATGGATGAATGCAAGGCGGTGTGTCCATACGCTGGAATATTAGCCATAAAAAAAGAAATGAGATTCTGGGGCACCTGGGCGGCTTGGTCAGTGAAGCGTCCGACTTCAGCTCAGGTCACGATCTCTCAGTTTGTGGGTTCGAGCCCCGTGTCAGGCTCTGTGCTGACAGCTCAGAGCGCGGAACCCTTCTTTGGATTCTGTGTCTCCCTCTCCTCCTTGCCCCTCCCCCCTCCTCACTCTGCCTCTCTCTCTCTCTCAAGAGTAAATAAATATTTAAAGATTTTTTTAGGGGCGCCTGGGTGGCTCAGTCGGTTGGGCCTCCAACTTCGGCTCAGGTCAGATCTCACGTTCGTGGGTTCGAGCCCCGCGACGGGCTCTGTGCTGACAGCTAGCTTGGAGCCTGGAGCCTGCTTCCGGTTCTGTGTCTCCTTCTCTCTCTGCCCCTCCCCCTCTCATGCTCTGTCTCTGTCTGTATCAAAAATAAATAAAACATTTAAAAAAAAAGATTCTTTTAAAAAAAGGAATGAGGTTCTGACCTGTGCTACATCCAGGATGAATCTTGAAAACGTGCTTTGGAATAAAGAAGGGTATGTATTGAGTGATGACACGATTCAAGGTGTGAATAGGCAAATTTGTAGAGATAAAGTAGATGGTGGGAGCTAGGGGGTGGGGGCAGGGCATTGGGGAATTAGGGTCTAACAGGGACAGTGCTTCATTCTGGGCAGGTGAGAAAGTTCTGGAGAGGATGGTGGTGATGGTTTGCACACAACACTGTGAGCGTACTAAATCCCACTGGGCTTTACGCTTAAAAATGATTAAAATGATAAAATTAATGTAAATGTTAAAGCTTTTTGTATCAAAAAATTTTTTATGTTTTTTTAAATTTAGTTTTGAGGGACAGAGAGAGACAGCGTGAGCAGGGGAGGGTCAGAGAGAGAGGGAGGTACAGAATCTGAAGCAGGCTCCAGGCTCTGAGCTAGCTGTCAGCACAGAGCCCGACACGGGGCTTGAACCCACAAACCGTGAGATCATGACCTGAGCTGAAGCCGGATACTCAACCAACTGAGCCACCCAGGCGCCCCAAAACTTTTTGCATCAAAAACAAAAACCATCGGGCGCCTGGGTGGCTCAGTCCCTTAAGCATCTGATGTCAGCTCAGGTCATGGTCTCATGGCTCCTGGGTTCAAGCCCAGCTTCCGGCTCTGTGCTGACAGCTCAGAGCCTGGAGCCTGCCTCGGATTCTGTGTCTCCCTCTCTCTCTACCCCTCTCCTTATCATGCTCTGCCTCTCTCGACCTCGAAAGTAAACACACATTGAAAAAAAAATAATAAAACACAAAAACACAAAAATGTAAAACGGTGCTCAGCTCCTGTTTGCACAGCAACAGACAATTTGTCCCATGGGTTTAGTTTGCCACAGTCTGGTGTGGATGATTCCACTGAAGGAAAATAGACCTTGGAATGTATCCATTACATTGTTGATAGGCATAAGGGTGTGAATGCCCCACATGCAGTTCGAGGGGAAGTTATTTTGGCCATCCCTGCACAACCCACCTCTGCAAGCAAACTCCCAGTGCCTGGGAGCCGGCTTAAGGAATCATGCCCAGGGCACTACCTCCTGACCAGTCCCAGCCCGGATGTGACAAGAGAGGGCTCTTGAATGGGGAAACTGTGTGGGGGGCGGGGGGGGGGCCGGGGGGACCAGGGCTTCCACCCCTAGGTCCCTGGAGTCTGGACTGGGGGCTTCCTCTTGGCCCCGGATGTGGGATGGGAGGGCCAGGGGGCCAAGAAACTGCCAAGTCAGGAAGCTCCTCATTCAAAAGCTTTAAAGAGGGAGGTGTGGCAGGGGTGTGAAGTCAGTGTCCCGGATTTGGTCTGCTGAGCCCATCCAGAGGGTAAGTGCCGGCTGCTTCGGCTCAGCCCAGAGCCCCAACCCCAGGGGGCCATGGCAAAGCGGAGACCCCACGGGGACCCAGGATCCCATAGCCCACCCGCTCTGTGGGCCCCGGATGAGAAGGGGCTGACCCAGCTGCGGGCGCCTTGGTTCCTCTTGCAGAGGGTGCGTGATGAAGGCTCTGCCCCTCCTGCTGGTCCCCAGCCTGGGGCTGCTGGTGTGCGGCAGGTCTCTGTGTCCAGTGGAGGAAGCCATCGACGAGATGATCCAGGACGGCACCCACGCAAGTAAGGACCTTCGCTTCCAACCTCGGCAGGGGCCTCTTGACTTCTGCCATGGCACGACCATCAAGCCAGCCCCAACCCCAACCTCGACCCCACCCCAGCCTCCCTCCAGCTCCGCCTTCAGCAGAAGTTCCAAATCCTCCTTCCTTGAAAACACTCACCTGGTGACAGAGCCTGGGAGGTGGTGAGCCGCCCCCCGCGTGGCTCTCCACCAGGGTCACCTGGGCCTTCCTGGGAACAGTTTTGTTGACCTCCTCCCCCCACCCCCACCCCCCCGCCTGAGCATGAAAGTGGGGGAGGGGCAGCTTGGTCTCATTCAGTCCCTTCTTCTCCTACAGTCCTTGAGACAGTGAGGACCATTGGCCTGAGCTGCCAAACCGTCACCTCCAGGGGTGACCTGGCCACCTGCCCCTCAGGTGAGTACAGAATTCCTTTGTCCAGGCTCCCAGTTATAGTCCCAGTACCCAGTATCCTCTCCCCCTTAGTCCAGCCTCTATTTCTTTTTCCTTAAATGTTTATTTACTTTGAGAGAGACAGAGGAGGGGAGGAGCAGAGAGGGAGGGAGACAGAGCGTCCCAAGCAGGCTCCATGGCCAGCAGGAGCCCGACGCGAAGCTCGATCCCACAACCCTGGGATCATGACCTGAGCTGAAACCAAGAAAAGTCCGAGGTTGAACCAACCGAGCCACCCCGGCGCCCCCAGCCTCTGTGTCTTGAGTGTACTTCGCTAGAGCCCTGGTCTGCAGCCCCAGCCTCCTGCATGCCCCCGCTCCAGGACCGCATTGCCATAGGTCACCGGAGATGACAGGCCACCGCAGCACAAGCAATGCGGCCCCATTCCTGGGTGTTGGCGCCTCCAGGCCCGGAGCAGCTGGCTCGGGTCCAAGCTCGCTCCCCTCTCGCCCGCAGGCTTCACCGTCACCGCCTGCACTTGCGGCTCCGCCTGTGGCTCGTGGGACGTGCGCGCGGACACCACATGCCACTGCCAGTGCGCGGGCATGGACTGGACCGGGGCTCGCTGCTGTCGCTTGAAGACCGCCGCCTGAGGGCGCCCGAGTGCCGCGCGGGCTGGGGGCGGGGCCGGGCCTCGGAGGGGGCGGGGACAGGCCTCGGAGGGGCGGGGCTGAAATAAACCCTGAGAAGATGATGGTGAGGATCTGGGCGCTGCGCTGACTTTTGTGGGGTTTGGGGGACTGAGCTGGCGTCTCCGAAAAGAGCGGGGCACGTAGACCCTGGAGGGAGGCAGCGGAGGGGGGAGGTGGCGCCCGTGACTTTCTTCTGGCCATTCCCCTCTTCCCATGTTTCCCCCCCTCCTCTATTTCGGAGAACAGAGGCTCAACTTCCTCTTAGGACACTCACACCCAAGGATAATGGCCGCTTTCAGGAGGGGAAGTGGGTGTTACCTTTGAATCCACCTTCACCATCACCCTCGGGTTCATTCTGCCCCAGCCCCCACAATGAGGCTTCATTAGGGGTCTAGGTCTGGACGGGATGGGGATCCTGCCCCCCCCCATCCCTCATACACTCTAGGACCCCCAACCCCCCAGTACCCTCGATCAAGGTGGCCCCCAGAATCACCTCTCGGCCCAGAGTCCTGAGCCCTTATCCCTCACTCCCCAAACCTCACTGAAGGTTCCTCAAAGCACAGACAAAGCCAGGTCGTGGACAGGACGGATCTTCACAGGAGCCTGCAGACAGCTCTTACTGAGGCCAAGCACCACGAGTTCACCTTTTCACACTTGCAGGCGCAGTTTCGAGTAGTTAGTTGCAACCTGTGCTATATACACCCTCACGGACACTTGAATATGAAAACAGAGTGCAGGGTTCTTGTCTGCTGTTTAGTGTGTCCCCGGCGCTTCGAAGAGAACATGCCAATAGTGGGCACTCAGGAAATGTCTGTTAAATAACCGCATACACACGCGGATACACCACGCATGCGCATGCACGCCATGCACACACACAGTGACTATGGTCACACAGGGATCCACCATGCCTACACACACACACACACACACACACACACACAGAGGCACAAGAAGGGGCACGCCCCGGGAAGGAGAAACATAGACACATAGACATATTCCAGCCCTGGACAGAATCTCCTGCTTCCAACAAGTCCCAATCCCAGCCTGGATGACCTTGATCTCACTCTGAATTCTGACCTAGAGGATGAGTTACATGCAACCCCTGCACAGCTTCCTGGGGGCACAAATCCGGTGACTCAGAGTCCAGTTCCCTGGGAATCCTAATCCTGATTTATTAGTAGCAGTATTATTAAGTAATAATGCTATGATTTAATAGTTTTAAATTATCTTAAAATCCAGTCCCTTGAGAGACACAGACGCAAGACTTCAAAACACGTGGTGCCCAGTCTTGCAAGAGACCCCAGACTCAAATGTCGCAGTCCTCAGTATCACACTCCAGGGACTGGGAAATGGGCCATGAGGTGGGATCCTGGTTTTCAAGATGTTTTGGACTTTTCTTTCACGGCCACCCACCTCCTACCTGTCTGATCTTGATGGCCATACACTCCTGTTACCTCTGGAGCCCACCCAGCCCCCCCTCCCAAGACTCCTCTCCTAGGTCCCCCACTGTGGCCATGGGGTTGAGGTGGGACCACTGAGTCAGAAGTGTGTTGAGGAGCAGAGAGGTTGAGTCTAGAACCTTGCCTGTCCCTCCCCCGCACTGATGGGGGTGTGTGTACTGCTTTGTCCCCAGATTCTGATTGGCCTCCAAGTCCCACTCAATTGTTCCCCCTGTATTTGGACCCCAAGAAGGTGCTCTTCAGAGCCTTCAGTTCCAACACTGTCACTCTTCTGTCCCAGAGGGCACACTTGGACAGGCAAGCCCCTTTCTTAAGCCTCCATTTCCTCATTTGCCAACTGCCCAGCCCCCTGAGGCAGCCACGATTGGTCTAGTTGCAAGTGCCACAAATGCCACCTCGAACTAGCATGAGCCAAAATAAAAGGAAGTTTCTGGGTGATGTAACTGAGGATCAGGGTTAGAACAATGGATTCAGGTATGGCTGGATCCGGGTATCAAATGATATCTACAGAACTCGACTCCCTCTCTGGTCTGCTTTCCTCAGTGCTGGCTTCTCTCTCAAGCAGGTCCTTCTTGATCAGAGCTCCAGGCTTACAACTCCCCAGTTTCTGAGTGCCCCAGGGAGAGGAAACGAGGAAATGCCTTTTTCCCTGGTTAATGCAATAGAAGTCCCAAGCCTGAGTTTCATTGGCTGAACCTGGCTCATTTGCCCACCCTTGTGCCAAATCTTAGACTCTGATTGGCTAGGCCTGGATCATGTGCCCACTCTAAACCAATCTCTGGTTTATGGTCAGCGGGACTTGAGACATATTTTTTCTTAAAAGAAAATTGAGACTATTACCCCATGACAGGTCAGGGAACCTCACAGTCCCGTCTCAGGACTGCTCATGGGCCTCTGCCATTTTGCCAGAGGGCTGAAGTCTGGTCATAGCTTCAACTGACCTTCAGCCAGTCAATATGCGGTGCTGTGGCCCCACCCCCTGCACCTGTCCATCAGAGCAGAGCCAGATGCCAGATTGGTCCGGCTCCTCCATGGCTGTTAAGTCAGAAAAGGGCGTTGGTGACTGCTTTCTAAGATCAGGGAGAGGAGTTGCCATCTAATCTCTATTAAACAAAATCTCTGAGCAGACAAGGTTGGCAATAGTTTAGAAAACAGACCATTATCCTCACCAGATCTTGGGGGACCATTCCAAAGTTATCTCAAATTTAATTACACATTTAAAGGCCAAAGGATACTTCTCACACATAAAAGTCTTTTAAATTCTTTTACTTCTTTTTCCAAAGGGAGGAAACTATAATGGCTGACCGAGAGCATGAGGCAGGCTGAGCACAAGCTAACACCTCCCCGCTCCAGCCCCGCCCCGCCCCCACCCCCACCCTCAGCCTGGCCGCCCCAGGGGGGGATCTATGTGATATTCCTCAGACACCGCCAGCTACCCAAGAACAAAGGGGAGGGGTTTAAGTGCTTGCGACGGTGATGTGGGAAACTAAGGCAAATGAAGAATTAAATTCCCTGACTGCCTACAGCCCTTTGACAAATCCTTGAGACTGGCAGAGTGACCTCCTGCTCGGAGCTCAGCTGTCTCAAGGATGACACTTTGCTAGAGGCAAAAAAGACCCTTAGCTTAGCATTTTCCCAAACTCGAGGAGCCTGTAAGTCAAGTCCCTTTATCTCAACTGCCCCAAGATACAGACTGGCAATCAGACTCCAAGCTTATGGCTCCTGAGATACATCTGACATGGCTGAGGCTGTATTAAATGGTAATAAACGGTGTTTCCCTAGCAACAGCTAGCCCCTCAAGGTTTGGAGCCTTGCTTCCAAAATTCCTTAGAGACTTACTCTATCCCTAATCTCCCGAAGGAAGGCATATAATGAGTTACCCCTTAGGACCCCAGTGCAGCCCTTCCCGCCCTGGGGTCCTGTTCCCCATGCTTTAATAAAACCACCTTTTTGCACCAAAGACATCTTTTTTTTTTCTTAATGTTTTTTATTTATTTTTGAGAGACAGAGAGAAACAGTGCGAGCAGGGGAGGGTCAGAGAGAGGGAGACACAGAATCCGAAGCAGGCTCCAGGCTCTGAGCTAGCTGTCAGCACAGAGCCCGATGCGGGACTCGAACCCACGAACTGTGAGATCATGACCTGAGCAGAAGCCGGACGCTTAACCGACTGAGCCATCCAGGGGCCCCAATTGTTTCTTGGCTGTCAGCTCTGGACTCCATGAACTTCCATCACCCCAAAACTTCATCAATAGCCTAGACCAGCGCTGTCCAATAGGCAGCCATCAAACACTGGAAATGTGCCTTGAGTGTAAATACATCACATGTTTGTTTTCAAGAGTTTAATACCAAAAAAAAAAAAAGGTTTCGAAGCCAAAAACCGAAAGGTCTCAGAACCAAAAACCAAACACATCTCAATAATTTTTAAGTATGTTCTCCATGCAGAAGTGATAATATTTTAGGTATACCATGTTAAATAAAATGTTATTAAAATTACTTTAGTCTGTCTTTTTATCTTTTTAACGTGGCTGCTAGAAAATGTTAAATTGAAGATATGGTTTACATTAAATTCCTACCAGAAGGCACTGCTCTAAACTTAAAGAGAAAATTCCTTGTACACTTTCTCTTATTTTTATCTTCAGGCTTCCAGACCACAGACAAAGAGGGCTTTAAGACCTCTAGACAGTGCCACCACGTGGATGCATGATAATGATATTTCTCCAGGGGAAGCACGTGTCCAGGCATGCCAATGAGAAAGCCAGCCGAATACATGAGCAGGTGTGTAACGGTACTCGGGGGGGTGTGTGAGTGTGGGTAGGTGAGCAGATGTGTGGGTGAGAGTGAGTGTTTCCAGTTATTCTCTGTCTGGGGACCCAGGGAGAGGGGACACCACGTCCAGGGTTAGGTCAAGGCCTGGGTCTGGCCTCAGTCCCAGGTGTGGGTGGGGCTCCAGTAATGGGTCCTCATGCCCCACATCCGTTCCTTTCGTCCAGGGGGCCTTGAAGAAGTAGGATTCTTGGGGTGGAGCTGAGGAGTGGGCCTGGGGCAGAGGGGAGGAAGAGGCGGGAGCCCCAGGAAGCCTGCTTCCAAGCCCGGCCGCCCCAAACCTAAAAGGTGGGAATCCCAGGTGCCCCAGATTTTCTCTCGGGACGGGCAGGGGACACCGTTCATTCCGGTAGACACACACACAGCTTCCTGTAAACTTCCTGATCATCTTTTAACAGGTTTAAAATGTATTTATCTTGAGCCTAATTGACATCTAACATTGTGTAAGCTCTAGGCGTTACAGGTGGGGATTTTACAATCATATATTGCAATATGATGACTGCTGTGGATTCCTGACCCTTCGATCGTGTCTCTGGGTCTATGGGCTTCTCTGCTGGGCCCTCCATGAGACCTCTGGATTCCTCAGATCTTCTTTTTTTTTTCTTTCTTTTTTTAATAGTTTATTGTCAAATTGGTTTCCATACAACACCCAGTGCTCTGCCCCACAAGTGCCCTCCTCCATCACCACCACCTCTTTCCTCCTCCCCCTCCCCCTTCAACCCTCAGTTCATTTCAGTATTCAATAGTCTCTCAGGTTTTGCGTCTCTCTCTCTCCCCAACTCTCTTTCCCCCTTCCCCTTCCCCTGGTCCTCCATTCGGTTTCTCCTGGTCTGTTAGACCTATGAGTGCAAACATATGGTATCTATCCTTCTCTGCCTGACTTATTCCGCTTAGCATGACACCCTCGAGGTCCATCCACTTTCCTACAAATGGCCATATTTCATTCTTTCTCATTGCCATGTAGTACTCCATTGTGTATATATACCACATCTTCTTGATCCATTCATCAGGTGATGGACATTTAGGCTCTTTCCATGATTTGGCTATTGTTGAAAGTGCCGCTATGAACACTGGGATACATGTGCCCCTATGCATCAGCACTTCTGTATCCCCTGGGTAAATCCCTAGCAGGGCTATTGCTGGGTCATGGGGGAGTTCTCCTGATAGTTTTTTGAGGAACCTCCACACTGTTTTCCAGAGCGGCTGCACCAGTTTACATTCCCACCAACAGTGCAGGAGGGTGCCCGTCTCTCCACACCCTCGCCAGCATCTAGAGTCTCTTGCTTTGTTCATTTTAGCCGCTCCTCAGATCTTCTTGATCTGGGTGGGGAGGGAGGATGCCCCAGGCTGACTGCCTCCTCCCCCCACCCTCAAGCGGGAGATTTCCTCATCTGCCGCGACACCTTCCGGTGGGTGGGGTGTGTGTGGGCAAATTGGTAGACTGGGAACCACGGGATCTGAGGAAATCTACATGAATCAGGAGGTCAAGATGCAAGCAGCAGGCTTCAAAGACAAGAAACAGAGGGCCCCAGCCGATGAGGAAGGTTAGGCACCTCAAGGTGGGGAGGGGAGAGGTCAGGAGGGAGAGATTGGGATGGAAGAGGTAAGGGGCTGAGAGGCGGGTCACAGGACTCCTTCCCCTACCTGTGTCCCCCAAACGCTCACATATGCCCTATCCACCTAACCGGGAAGCAGGTCTCATTTCCTCACTCCTTCTCTTTTATCCCCAGAAATCTGTTGTCTGCAGGGGTTTGGTTGAGCCAAGATTGCTGAGCCACCCTTGGAACCCCACCCCTGCCCCAGAGCTCCAGGCAGGTTCCCATTCTCCCTGACCCGCCCACAGGTCCACACCGTGACTATGAGAATATCACCTTGACCTTCAGACACCAGGACCAATCACGGGGCAGCCATTCACCACCCAAGAATCGGGCCAAGCAGCCGCCTGCCAGCCCACACCGCGCAGCCTCGGGAGGGGCCCACGGTAGGACATCCCGGGGACAAGGGGCACCCTGTGGAGGGCTGGGGCACTGGTGTGGGGCGTGGTGGCCTCGAGGCTTGTGTGTTACAGTGGTGGGGGTAGCTTTGCAGGTGGCAATGATGATGTAAGCGGTGCTGGTGTTGGTGGAAGTGTTGGTGCCAGTTTGGGTGATGTTGATGGTGGGGAGGTGACCATGTAGCGGATCAGGAAGGGGCCACCTAGACAAGAGACGTGTTACTGGGGACAGGCACTGAGGTGGATGGGTATCAGTGACGGCTACTGCCGACATTGTGTGTGCTGGTAAGGGAGGGACATGATGATGACAGAACTAGGGACAGCCACCAGTGGCCGTGGTCACGGTGCATGCTGGGGGTCACAGCGGCTGCGGTACTGGCAAGAGTGGGAGCAGGTGACAGAGCTCTGATGGTGTGAGAGTTGGTGCCGATGGTCTGAGTGGCGGTGTTGGGCCCTGGGTCACCCGTCCTGCCTCTGCCCCAGTCCCAGCCTGGTCTCGGCCGGCCCCGGACTCTGCCCAGGTCCCCGCTTGGCTGTGCAGAGCCATTCTGAGCCTGTACATTCTCTTCGCCCTGTCCTGCATCGTTCTCTTGGCCTTGGTCCTGGTGAAGAGTGAGTAGGGTTTTTGGCTTCATTTTCTCTTTTGTTGTGGTTTGATGGGTGAGGAGGGGGCTGGGGCAGGGTGAGGGGGTCCTCGGGAGGTGGGGGAGGCCCAGCGTTTCCACCCTGTTTCCCTTCTCCCTTCTTCTCCCTTCCCCCACCCTTGTTCCCAGGACAGCACCACTGGGGACGCTTCAAGGGTTTTCCTGCCTCCCCGCCCCTCCTCCTAAACAGATTCTGAGGTGTCCCGGGAGCTGCTGGTCTTGAAAGAGGAGTTCCAGAATGGTAAGAGTGGGGCCTGGGGGAGGCCCCTGGGGGCCGGGGAGGGGGAACGAGGGCCGTGGTGATGCAGACCTGTCTGCTTCTTGCCTCAGCCTCCATCTCCGGGCAAGAGTGTCAGGAGAAGCAGAGACAGGGCTGGCACAGCGTCCAGGGGCTCATCAAGGAGGCCAAGAAGGAGATTGACACGGTCAAGAGAAATGTCCAGGAGACAGGGAGGATGCTTTCAACAGGTGCCCTCGCAGACTTTATTGGGCGGAATTTGTCTTAGGCTGGGTGCTGGGGAGTTGGGGGAGGGGACAGCGGGGGTCTCGCCCTCCCAGTGCGTGCAGTTTGGGGGAGGCAATGGATGTCACCCTCTGGGTGTGGATATTTATATGAGGCTGGGGACACCAAGTACATGGGCTCTGCAGCATCCCAGGCTGGTGGTGGGGGCGGGCAGGGAGGAGGCTTCCAATAAAGGCGAGGGCCTTTTCCGAGGCCCCACACCAATTTTCTCCCATCTCCCTGTCCCCAGACATAAGCCACATCAAGAATAAGTTACAGGAGATCTCCAGGGTACTGGAGAGGATGCCACTCCCAAGTAAGTTCGGCTGGGGAGGTGGGTGAGGAGGGAGCCACGGATCTGGCCTTGGCTCTCCCCTGGGGGACGGGGTCTGCCTGACCTTGGCCTCCATCCTGCCCAGACCCCACACCTCAGTAACTGAGAAGACACGACAGCCTGGCTGCAGCTTGGCGACGGGGCTGCCCCGCCCAGGGAAGACGGCCGCCTGTGTGCATCCTGGTGTGACACGAACAACACACGAAACAGTGGGCGGCTGTGTCAGCAAGGGCCGCAGGCGTGTGTCAGTGTGAGCGCGGCTGTTGGTGACACGTGTGGCATCGTGAGCACGTGTGAGTGTCCTGGGGTGCGTCGTGTATGAATGTGTCACGGGGCTGCGTGTGTGTGTGTGTGTGTGTGTGTGTGTGAGCACCGCATACCTCGCTGTGATTATGGGGGTCGCAGCGTGTGCCCTGTCACTACCTGTGTTGGTGTGAACAGGCATGTGTCAGTGTGTGATGATTGTGTCACCGAGGGTGCTCGGAGCAGGCGCACACATGCATCCACTGGTTTCTGCACTCGTGTTTTGTGATTTGTGAAGATAAAAGGCCAACGGAAACGAATGTGGCTTTCAGATCTGTTACTCGGAGCATGTGGGGGGGCGGGTTTGGGGACCTGCTTGGGGAGGGTCTGCAAATGTTGAGGGATGAAGAAAGTCACACACTGAGCACCTGGCCGTGATAACCAGGAACCCTGGGGGCACGAGAGTGTGTGAGCATGAATGCCCTGAATGGGTCCTTTTGTGCCCATGAACTTGTACCCAGGGAGTAAGTCTCTGTCCCTGAGACTGTGTGCGCAACAGGGCTTGTGGCCCGAGATACACAATGTCTCCCCAGATGGGGCGCCTGGGTGGCTCAGTTGGTTAAGTGTCCGACTTCAGCTCAGGCAAGGTCTCCCAGTTTGTGGGTTCGAGCCCCGAGGCGGGCTCTGTGCTGACAGCTCAGAGCCTGGAGCTGCTTCCGAGTCTGTGTCTCCTCACTCTCTGCCTCTCCCCCACTCACGCTCTATCTCTCTCTCTCAAAAATAAGCATTAGAAAAAAAATTGCCACTCCCCCTCCCCCACCCGACCTCCCTCCTGACTTTGGTTTCCACGCTGGAGGCTGTGGTGGGGGACGATGTGAGAGGCGCATTGTCAGAGAAGCCTTCGCTAAGAAATCCAGTTGCTGACTTTTGATTCTGCCTGGAAAGGCTGAATGGGGTTCAGGTAGCAATGGGAGGTAAGGATGGGAGGACTTTTCTTGGTGGGGAAGGAGGAGGAGGGAAATGCCCTCTGGACACAAGTCTACTCAGCTAACTGTGGTGTACGTGGGAGAGGGAAGGGATTGGGTGACGCCAAGTCATATGAAGCCTGTCTCCACTTCCTCCCGCTGGTGGTGGCCAACAGACAGTGAAAAATGTGGGTCTGAAAGCCACAGAGGCCAGAGTGGACATTCCTACATAGCAGGCATCTGCTCGCTGGTATTTGTGGTTGGGCTAGGAAGGGGGGGTGTCCTTGTCAAAGATTCGTTGCGCCCAGAAGGTTCTGGGGCTGTTCCTTAGAAGGCTGGCTCAACCGAGAACCTGGCTCAACACAGCTTGGAGAGGGTCCTGGAGGGAAGTCAATCATTCCTCCCTCCCTCCTGCCCTTTCTCAGTAGATGTGAAGGGTCAGCTGCGAGCCAGGCCCTGCTCCGAGGACTGGGGAAACAGTAATGCCTAAGACAACAAAGTTCCTGCCTTCAAGGATGTAACATTCTAGGATGCATTCGAACCTGCTAGAAAGACTCTGATACCCAGACTCCGCTCTGAAAGTGACCGTTGTGCTGAACACAGTGAAATTAGACATGGCCCTAAAACAGGGTATTCCCCCCCTTTTTTAAACTTCAGCTTTGTTGGGGTATAAGCAACATATACAATTATAAGATATCTGAAGTGTACATTGCAGTGACTTGATATATGAATCCATGGAAGGATTTCCCCTTTAGTTCATTACCTTTTTTCTTCCTTCCTTCCTTCCTTTCTCTCTCTCTCTCTCTCTCTCTCTCTCCCTCTCCCCCACTCACGTGCTCTCTTTCTCTCTTAAAAAAACAAAAATTAAATATTCCACACAAAAAAAATTAACAAGGTCTCCCTAAGTGTAGGGCCCACAGATATAGTTGAACCCTTAAGCATGTCCCCATGGGTTTAACTATTCACGAGTGTATATGCCCACTGAGCATGTATTCATGAGTGCGCATGCCCGTAAGTGCACTGTGCCCCGGCTCATAGACGTATGTCCCCTAAGAGAACATGTGTCCATAGGCAAACATTTGTCCCTAAGACAGGTGGACATGTGCACACGGGCAGACGTGTGTCCCTAAGAGAACATAGGCCCGAGGATATACATGTGTCTCTAAGACCAAAGAATGTGTCCCCCAGGCACAGGCCAAATAGACGTATGCCCAAGGGCACACATGTGTCCCTGAGACAGAGACATGGGCCCATCGTGAAATGTGTGCCCTTGAGCCGGTAGCCAGCCGTTCAGTGTGCCTGAGCGCGGGCCAACCCAAGCCGGCCCACGCGTGGCCTCAGGGCCACACCCCTCAGTCGGGTGCCCCGGACTCGCGCGCCCCCTGGCGGACGCTCTCTGGCATCTCCGTGAGCGCGCGCGCTCCGCCCACGAGCCAGTCGCCGCAGCGTCTGCGCACTTAAAGCCTTTTACGGCGCCGTAAAGCAGCTCGGCCGAAGGAAGGCCGCAGTACCCTGGTGAGACCCCGCCCGCGACCCCTACCCGCGTCGGGCCTCGCCGGTTTCGGGACCGCCCCGCCGCCCCTGGGCCCGGGGATCCCGGGTTTAGGTCTCCGCGCCCGCGATCCCCGGTCCGTCCGCTTCGGCCCACGCAAGGGAGTCCTTGAGGAGGGTGGGCCCCCTCCCCGGCCCTCTGCCGGGTTCACGCCGGCGTGGGGGGCTTGGGGCCCCCGCCTTTCCGCGGCCTAGCTTACTAGCCCCCATCACAGCCCGGTGGAGGCGTCCCAACAGCCCTCCGGTCTCACGCTCTGGGCCCTCATGTAGTCGGCTGCGCACCTGGGCGGCGTCTTGGAGCCCCTGGACCCCCTCCCCCGCTGGCCTTCCCATCCCCCACGCAGACTTGGTTGGGGCAGGCCCACCATTCCCAGACCCGGCCGGCCTCTGGCTCCTTCGCTGGTAGTGGGAAGGGGGTTCTCCGCTCCTCGTCTCGACCCCATCCTTGGCTGCGGCTTCACGCTTGAGCGGGCGAGGGTGGGGGGGGAGGGTGTCTCAGCGCCCTTGGGATTCCCCCCATCCGCTCCTGCCCCCCACCGTAGTTCCGCTCCGCGCAGATCTTAGCGCCCCCTCTGGGATTTCTCCAACAGCCGTCTCCCGGGCTGTTCCCCCACTGACTACCGGCTTGGTGCGCTAGGATGGGAGGATCACAGCGCCCCCTCCTGGCTCCCCCAAACTTCGGGTCTCACTGTCGGCCTCCTCCACCTTGTCTTCCACTGGCCAGCTGCCTTTCTGGAGGGCGCGGAGATGGGGGGGGGGGCGGATTCCCAAAGCCTTATGTGCGCGCTTCCCTCCAGTCTTACAGACGCAGGCCCATCCACGTCTCGGGGAGGCGTGCTTTATGCATGACACATGGGGGCCGCCAGAGCCATTTCCTCCTAGCTTGCCCCTCACATCTCTTTTCGTACCCCAAGCCATAATCGCCCTGGGGCAATCCGTCTTGACGCACCTACTGGCCGCTCCCGTTTCCCTGGCTTTCCGCAGGGGAGAGTCGGGGACGTGCTCTTCATCTGCAGTTGTTTTTGCTGGAGCGCTTGCGGGAACAGTACCCGAGTCTTCTCAGGGGGCCCCCCCATCCTTGTCCCCTCCCTGCCCGATTCTGAAGCCCCCTCCCCCATGCCCTGGTTCTCTAGTTGCTCCCACAGGTGGCAGAGGGGGCACAGAGGTCCTTTCCACGTAGGAGGTTTCTGGCGCCCCCTTCTGATTCCCGTCTTGTGCCCTCCCACCTTCCCCTTTCCCCCAAAGGCCTAGACCTGTCTCCTCCCCCGCTCTCCTTCCCTGGCTTCCCGGAGGGGGTGTGCTTTATGCGCCGGTGGATGCCCCCCCTCTTCTTTTCCTACGTGGGAGGTCAGCAATGGAGCACACAAAAAGGGTAGCGCGTTGTCCGCCCCCCGTCCCCACCCCCACGCCACCGCACCCACGGTCCCTTTGTCCCCGCAGGGCGGTGGCAGCATGGAGGCGCGCTTCACGCGCGGGAAGTCGGCGCTGCTGGAGCGCGCCCTGGTGCGGCCGCGCACGGAGGTGAGCCTGAGCGCCTTCGCGCTGCTCTTCTCCGAGCTGGTGCAGCACTGCCAGAGCCGCGTCTTCTCCGTGGCCGAGCTGCAGGCGCGCCTGGCCGCGCTGGGCCGCCAGGTGGGCGCCCGCGTCCTCGATGCCCTGGTGGCTCGCGAGAAGGGTGCCCGGCGCGAAACCAAGGTGCTGGGGGCTCTGCTCTTCGTCAAGGGCGCCGTGTGGAAGGCGCTCTTCGGCAAGGAGGCCGACAAGCTGGAGCAGGCCAACGACGACGCGCGAACCTTCTACATCATCGAGCGGGAACCGCTCATCAACACCTACATCTCCGTGCCCAAGGAGAACAGCACGCTCAACTGCGCCAGCTTCACGGCGGGCATCGTGGAGGCGGTGCTCACGCACAGCGGCTTTCCGGCCAAGGTCACGGCGCACTGGCACAAGGGCACCACGCTCATGATCAAGTTTGAGGAGGCCGTCATAGCCCGGGACCGGGCGCTGGAGGGCCGCTGACCCCGCGGGAGATAAAGAATTCGGAGAACCCCCTTCCCAAGTGTGTCTTGTGTCTTGTGTGGGGGCCTCAGGACCCAGGTCCCTGCCTCAGGCGGGCGAGGGAGCCCGAGACCCAGGCCTGTTTGGGACCCAGCGGGGTTGCAGTGTGGGGTGGGCTTCCAGATGGGGCCTGGGCCAGGCCAGGGGCCTGTGGGGAGAATCCTGCAGAGGCTGCTGGTGGGACTGGAGGCGGGAGGGTGCTGATCCACTGGAATCGCAGTTCGAGGCCAGGCTGGAGAGGTGGAGGGATCGGGTGAAGACAGACTCCATTAGACCAGAGGCCGACACACTTCTGCAAAGGACCAGATAGTAGTTTATGCCTAGAAGTCTCTGTTCAGCCACCCTGCTCTGTGGTGTAGACCGCAGTAGGTCAAGGATTGGCTGTGGCTGTGTGTCTAGAAAACGGGCAGAGGGGGATTGTTTGCTGACCCCCGCTGTAGACCCTGGCTTCTCAAAGTGCGATCCGGGACCGGCCGCCCCGGTGCCTCCTGGGAGGTTGTGGAAATGCAGACACTCAGGCCCACGGCAGGCCTCCTAGGTGGGAGTGTGCATTTTGGCAAGATCCCCGGGGGATCCCTGGGTGCCCTATTTTGAGAAGCAGTGGTCTAGGGCACAGTTCTGCTCCAACTGGGGTGGCCGGGCCCCACCCCCACAGTTTCCGACTCTGCAGATCTGAGTGGGCTGAGGATTTGCATTTCTACAAGTTCCCTGGAACTGGCCGCACCTTAAGAATTACGGCCCCAAAGGCCTGGGGAAATGGACGGGCTCGCCTCAGAGGCCTCTGGGCACCGGCGAGATCAGGAAGTTCATACTGATCCTATGTGGACACATCCTGTTTGGGTTTTTTTGTTTGTTGATTTTTAAAACATTTTACTTTTAAGTGACATCTACACCCAACATGGGGCTTGAACTCACAACCCTGATCAGGATCAAGAGTCACTTGCTGTACCCAGCCAGCCACGTGTTCCATGTGTTCCTTGTTTAAAAAGTAAAACCCGACACTTAAGGCAACCCTACCTTTCCCTTTTGCCCACCGGGCTCACTGGGTTCCTGAGAACTCCTCCCCAAGGTAAATCCTGCCAGATTTTTCTGGGGAGACTTGTTCAAATGGCTCCCTCCCCCTCCTCCTGGACTTCAGCAAGCGTGATGTGACTGAGAACTTGGTGGTGCTCTGGGCCGGGTCCCCTCACTGCTTATGGAGAGTTTAAAGGCGGGAGGGACACAGCTTTTCCCTTGCTTTTTGGGGTGCATTGTGGAGGTCGGCATGAGGTGGGGAGACCCGAGGCGCCGGGTTTGGTGGGGGGGTAGGTTCGCTTATTCCAGCAACGGTGGTGAGCGGGGAGGGCTTCGGCCCACCTCCAAGAGGCTGATGAATGTCAACACCATGAATGAAACTACTGAGCACCTACTATGTGGAGCACAGGGCATGGCCATGGTCAGGAGATGGCTGTTGCATGAGGGAGGGAAGGGACCCCAAGGGAGCTGGCGGAGGGGGTGGTCAGGGTGGCCGTCTGAATCTGGGGTGAGGGGTCAGTGCCTAGGAGGCCAAGGAGGATTTGAGGTCTGGAGTCCCGGAGGCAGGTCCGAGAGTCAGCACAGAGACGGAAGTCGCCGGCTAGGAGAAGTGAGGCAGGGCGCACGGTGGCTGGGAAGCCCAATTTCAGAGGGAAGTGGAGACTTTGGGGTTGGCAGCCTGAGGTCCCCCAGGTGGCTTCCAGGGCCTGCTGGCTGAGGGACAGGTTTCAGAAGCAAGAGGGCAGGAGGCAGGAATGGCCCAGCCAGCCCCATCCAGAGGCCTGGCAGTGAAGGATGCCAGAGACAAAGGGGGAGGGGGGAGGGAAGGGAGAGATGGGCTGGTCCCCAAGGGCCGGATGCTGGGAGCCTGAAAGCTGGGAGAGACCCAGGGTCTGTCTCTCCGTGCCCAGAGTGAGGAGGGACTGACTTGTGGACAAGGGAGGTGCGGACCAGACCGAACTATGGGGAGGGGGTGCACCATGAGAAAGGGCAGCTGTGGTCTGGCAGCCTTGGGCTGCAAATCAAGTCTCCGCTGCAGTACCAAAGCCCCCAGACAGGTTGGCAGGGGGGTGGGGTGGGGGGTCGGTGAGGAAGAGAAACTCCCCACCAGCCCATGGTGAGCCAGGCGGACATGATGGTCTCTCGTAGAACAGACCACAAAGTAGGTTTGGCGAGAAGTGGTCATTTGCCCACGGACACACAGTCATTATTCAACAGCTATTTATTGAACACCTACTTTGTGTCAGCTGCTGGGGTCCCAGCTCAGCACAGAACAAAAGCTCCTGCCCTCCTGAAGCTCACACGGCGGCCCCCGGGGAGGCGAGCACACAGATCAGTGAAGGACACGTTTGGTTGGAAGGGAAAGGGTTGTGTGGTGAGAAAGTAGATCAAGGGTAAAAGGGATCCGGAGTCAGGGGTGTCATTTTAAACAGGAAGGAGGGGGAGCCCATGAGAGTCCTCACTGAGGAACTAGCAAGGGAGGGGCATGTGCAAAGGCCCTGAGGTAAGAGCAAGCCTAAATGTGTAAAGGCCAGTGAGGAGGCTGGCGTAGGTGCTGGGGTGGGGGGACGAGAGAGAGTAGGTGAAGCTGGGGAGGCCAGGCAAGTTGCAGCATTCTGCAATTGCAAAGCACCCTGTAGGATTGTGGGTTTTTCTCCCCCTCTGAGCCAGAAGGAAACTTCTGGAAGGTTTAGGACAGTGAAGAAGAGATTGAGGCCAGCTAGGGTAGGGGCTATACCAAGGCGGTTGCTGGAGGGGTGAGAAATGAGCAGATTCTGCATGTGGCTTTCCCTGGGGATTTGGAGGGGGCAGTGAGGGGAACTGGTGGTGAGTGTCATCCCAACATCAGCCTGAGTGACCGGCAGAGGGGCTGGGCGTCCCGGTTGCAGAGCTCAGGTGGCTGCAAGGATGGGCCTGAGGCCCAAGGAAGGGTCTGGAGGAGGCAGAAATCGGGTGAGCAATGGCTCGATAACAGGTGCTTGAGGGCTAGCTCTACCCCTGCCCGTTCCCGGTCCCAAGTCTGCTGGGTGCCAGGGTAGGGCCCTCCCCGGTCCCCTTGGCCTGGGCCCTTGACTCCCAGCTCCAAGGTGGTTCAGGATGGTCCTCCCCTCAGGGGCTCCCCTCCAGGGGGTCTGAGAATCACATGAGCCCATCTGGTTCTTCCTTTTCTTTTTTAATGTTTATTTATTTTTAGAAAGAGAGACAGTGCAAGCCGGGGAGGGGCAGAGAGCCAGAGAGAGAGAGAGAGAGAGAGAGAGAGAGAGAGACAGAATCGGAAGCAGGCTCCAGGCTCTGAGCTGTCAGCGCAGAGCCCGATGCGGGGCCTGAACCCACGAACTGTGAGGTCATGCCCTGAGCCGAAGTCAGACCCTTAACCAACTGAGCCGCCCAGGCGCCCCTGGTTCTTCCTTTTCTAGGCCAGGAAGTGGGGGTAGGGTGGGTAGGCGAGGAGTTTAACAAGGGGTGTCCTGTGGTCCTGGCCCGCGTCCCTCCTCGGCCTTGGGGACTGACAGGCTGGTGCCACCTGCGCCTTTCAAAACCCGTGTCAGGGTCTTACCAACACCTCTGGACCTGGGTGACCAGGCCACCCATGGGCCCGCTAGCATTTACTGAGTGCCTTCTGTGTACCAGGCCCATTCTGAGCACTTCCCACGTGTGGGCTTGTGCCCTCCTGCCCTGCCCTGCAGTATTTTTGGGAGTCTAGGGTGTTCTCTGCTCCATGAGCTCCAAGAGTCTTCATGTCCAGTGCTGTCTAGTAAACGCTTCTTGTAATAAAGCAAAGGGGGAAATGTGGGGGAGGTACAAATGGCACTGGAGCCGTTCTGGATGCTCGAAGACGGCCTCAGACACCAGGTTCTGGAACTCCGGCCTCCCACATCCAGAGACAGGAGCCAGAGAGGCTCCTGAACTGGGGCCATCTTTGCCCCCATTTTATTGACCTGGGCGGGGGGCGGAGAGCCTGGCTGCCTGAGGCGGGGGGCCTCCTCCTGGGGTGCTAGGACACAGGGACTGCATCTGGGGGGGCCCGGGGTGGGGTGGGGGTGTGGTCCTGACTCCAGCAGACTGCGGGGGGCCCTGACAAAGGAGGCACACAGGGGTCCGAGGCTCCCTGGAAAGTTGTCGAGGTGGGTGCTCTGAGCCCTTGAAGGCAGGGCCGTGGGGGACAGCCTGCTGGGCTGAGGAGCAAGGGACAGGCCCTCGGGGGCATTGGCAGGAGCCGGGGAGGAGGGGTCAACAGCCCTTCTTCCGCTTGGGCAGGAGAAAATGTTGCTGGGACCTTGGCCACAGAAGAGGCATCCAGACCGTGGTTGAGAGTCCTTGGGGGCCCTGCTGGGGGCGTGGCTGCTGGTGTGCCTGAGCTGTGGGGGGGGCGGCGCGGGGGGGCACCTGGCAGGCGGGCAGGGGGCCGTCCGCGTCTCCAAGGACGTCCCAGTGAACCCCAAGGGGGGGGGGCGGTCAGCAAGTGGCCAGCCGGTCACACACCCAGCCGTCCAGCAGGCTGTGACAGAAGGCGTCGTTCCACTGCCCGGAGCCCTGCATCATCACGCAGTCCTCGCCCTGGCCTCCGTTGTTGGGCTCCCCCAGCCGCCAGTTGCTGCAGCAGAGACTCGCGGTCAGAGAATGGAGCAGGGGGTAGGGGCCCTACTGCCTTCGGCCTGGACGCCTCCCTCGGAGCCTGGGTACCCCCCCCACCCGGATTCCCGCCCCTAACTCCCTGCAGCCCAGGAATACCCACTTCCCACACCCCCTCCCCTCCACCCGCCAGTTGCAGAGAGGCACCCCTCCCTGAGTCTGGGCCTCACGTGTAGTTCAGGGGGTTCTCGTCCATCCAGATGAACTCCCCCTCCATGTCCAGGTCCCGGAGGCCAATCCAGGTGCCCTTCCTGTTGGCGCGTTTGGCCAGGAAGTCCTGGGGAGCAGGACAGGACTGGAGGGCCTGGGGGGCTGTGCCTGCCCCTCCCCACCGCCACCATACAAGAGGTCACGGTGGGGACCCGCTCGCCCCTGCCCGCCACGCTGGCCACGCCCTCTGCAGAGCCCCGCCCACCTGCTCCTCCTGGCTGTGGATGCTGACCAGCCGCCCTTGCAGTTTGCTGCAGGTGAACCGGGCCTGGATCCACTTCTTGGGGCCCTCGCCGAAATAGTAGCACTTCCTCTGGAAGTTGACCCACTTCTCGGGGCACGTGTTACACGTGGAGCCTGGGGTGGAGGAGAGGCTCAGGGGTGCGGCGGTGGTGGGCACCGTGGCGGGCACCGTGGTGGGCACCGTGGCCGGCACCGTGGCTGGTGCTGTGACCGACGCCGTGGTGGGCGCCGTGGCGGGCACCGTGGTGGGCACTGTGACTGGCACCGTGGTGGGCACCGTGGTGGATGCTGTGGCTGGCACTGTGGTGGGCACCGTGGCCGGCGCTGTGGCAGACACCGTGGAGGGCACAGTGGGTACAATAGGCAGAGTGGGTGGCAGCGTCTGTCCTGGAGTCACTCTTGGGATCCGGGCTGAAAGCAGACCAAGGACTTGCGGGGTGCCTTCTTCCCAGCAAGACCAGCTGCCCGGCGGGAGCACCTCGGCTGCCCAAAGCATCACCACAAATACCTCCCTCAGTGCAGAATGCCTGTCCCCGAAACCGTCGTATTCAATGACTCTTCGGCCTCTGCCAGCCCCAGCCTCACACACAGACCCGCGGCCCACAGCATCACCACGTCACCAGCTCTGTGGCCTGTGGCACCTCAACCACCCAAGTCATCACCACAAACACGTCCACGGTCAGAAACACGTCAACCGCCAACACCATGGCCACGAACCCGCCGCCGTCATTCCCACCATCATCGCCGCAGGGACCCAGGATGGCCGGCAGCCCCTCTCCACTGCCACCAGCACGGCGACACCATCTTCTTGGCCCACACCGCACGCCAGGCACGGCTTGATCACCAGGGCCGACCTGGTGAGGCCATGGTTGCCAGCATTGTGTCCCTGCGCACTGTCCCCACCAACAGCTCCAGGAACGGCCCTGCTTGCCATTGCTCCCAGCACCCCCAAAAGCAGCAGTGTTCATCAGATTGGGGGAAATCGAGATGATTTTCATCTAGTTAGAGGGATTGGTAGTTTATGAAGGGGCGTACTGGAGGGCTGGGTCTGCATGGCCTTGACCTTGGGCCGCCTTGGTTTCTCTCCTCTTGCCCCCCTCCCGAGGAAACTCTTAGGCGCGGTCACCACCACCCCGGACTCCCAATGGGAGGTTACTGGGTTGACTCACTCTTGATTTAAAGTAGCTTTTCTTGGAATGACGCACAGAGAGGGCTCCAGAACTTTGGTGGAATTTTTTAAAAAGGGACCTAGGGTCCCCAACCTCTGTGGGGAGCAGAGCTGGAAGTGTTTCTTACACATGGGCCAGTATGTGGCCATTGGCCCAGGGGGCGGGGACATTAAAACCGGAAGTGGGTATCTCTGGGCATTTGAGGAAAGCCTGCTTGCTCACGACGCTGTCACGGAGAGACAGTGCTGAAGCTGGGCTCGGACCCCAGGTCACCCCAGGGACTGGGTAGGAAGTGGGAGGCCATGCGCCCACGTGAGCGTGGTCCAGAGCCCTCCCCCGAGAGCCCACAGCCGGGTTCCTGGCTGGGATCCCCACAGCCGCAGCAGGTCCCAGGGGGCTGCGCTCCATGCCAAGCACAGAGCCTTCCTCTTCTCTTCTCCAAGTAGAGCAGCTGGGGCTTCCCAGAAGTGGAAAGTCAAAGATCAAGGGTGGGGGTGAGGGTGGGGGGGGCTTCAGGACAGGAGCACCCAAGTTCCTGTCTTAGGTTAAAGGCACACTGATTGGATGTCTGCGCTGCCTGCAGCTTGCTGGGGCCACCCCTCAGCCCAACCCTGGTCCCCACCAGCATTGCCCCCATTGCTGCAGAGGGGACCCCCCCCTGGTGCCCCTTGACTGTGTCAGACAGTCTTCTGGGAGGGATGATGATGACCCTCCTTTGAGCCACAAGGGGCAGAGGAGGGAGAGGCAAAGTGAACCCAGAGACGGTAAAAGGAAAGCTTCTACCTGGAGGAGGAAAAAAGTGTGGGGCCCCCACCCCCACCCTGTCCGCTCCAGGTCCGTGGAGAGAGGCAGCTGGACTCAGAAAGATACTGCCGTGTGTCCCCCACGGCCCCTGCCGCACACATAAGCACACACGCGTCCACGTTGTCACGAGCGCCCCTCTTCCGCACATCCCTGCACACCTGCTCCGTCATACGCGCACACCAGGACGCCCAGGGCACGGGCGCACAAGCACACTCACCGTTGGACATTTGTAGCTCTACCCACAGCTTCACCACCTCCTCCTGGAGCTTTTCCAACGAATGCAAGGCTGCGCTTCTCTCATTCAAGCCTCGGGTGAGTGGGTGGGGGACGGTGGTCAGGGACGAACTTGTCACCCACCCCCCATCCCTGTCCTCCACCCTCTACCCTGACCCCTCCCAAGGCTCACTCTGGGACTTGAGGTTGCTCAGGTCCGAACGAAGTCCATCCAGGTTCCGGGAGAGCTCAGAGTCTGACGGGGACGGGCTGGGGTCAGGGCTGGGAGTCCCCGAGCCCGGCCCCCAGCCTCAGGGTCCCTCCCAGCTCTAGGACCCCCGACCCCACCAATCTCTCACCCTGAGCTTTCATTCTCTTCTGCTCAGCTTGGATTTTCTCCATGTGCTGTGACACCTGGGCGGCTGGGTGCAGGGAGGGGGCTCAGTGGTAAGCAGGTCCTCAGGGCCGCCCCAGGCCCCCCTCAGCTCCCCCACTGGCCCCTTTGTCCTCTTAGTGTCTGTTTCAGGGTCACCTGCTCATTTTGCCATTCACAGGTGGCCTGGAGCACTGTGTCCACATGTTAATCCAGCCCCCCAGCCCCCACCCACTCCTCCACCTAGACCTGAGCGGACGTCACTCACCCTGGGATTTCTGGGCCATCTGGTCGCCTCTTTGTCTTTCCAAGTCCTTGGAAACCCGAGAGACTGGGGCCGCAGGAAAGATGTGGCCTCAAGAACCAGGAAGGCACGTCCCCAAGGCCCTCCCTTCCCTGGTCCCCGAGTGCCACATTTTCATTGTGGGGGCAAAGGCACCCAGGAAGACACAGGCAAGAATGGAAGGAACATGCACACCCTTCCCCCACCCAGAATGAAATGTAAAAGCAGCCAGTGTTTCTGGAAATCTCCCTGGAGGCAGGTGTAATGCTTCCCCCAAGTCTCAGCTTGTTTCTGCCTCGATAGCCCTGGAGGATGCCCACTTTACAGGTGGGGAAACTGAGGCCTGGAGCCTGTGCGTGACAGCCCATCAGGCCCTCTATGGAGTCCCTGCCTTTCCCAGAGGTTCTGGGTTTTCACCCCAAGGGGAGGGGGAGCTGCAGGCTGACCCCCACTTCCTAGTGGGGGGCACTGGAGCCCAGATCTCCCACGTCCCACAGTGGCCAGTGGGCAGAAGCAGGATGGGAGTCCCCGGACCTGCCTCCCCAGCCCTCCGCCCCCCCCACCTCCCCCCCATACCATTCTGGGCAGCGGTTTCTTCCAGCTGTTTTAGATTCTTCACAGCGTCCCAGTCTGGGGGGGGGAGCCAAGAGGGGGGGAGAAGACAGGTTTTCAGGTGCCCCCACCCACACGGCCCCACCTGCCCCCTGGGGAGGGAGCCCTTGGGTATACACCCCCCGGGAGGTGCAGGAAGGGTGGGAGACAGAGATGCTGGATGGGGTGGGGAGCCCTCAGGGGGGGAAGAAGGGGCTCTGGAGGGGGCTGCTGGGGACAAGGTGGGGGGCACGATGATGGGGGCATTGGACTCGGAAGGGTGTGATGTTCCAGCATCTGAAAGTGGGGTTCTGGGAGGGAACGCAAGAAAGGGGCTGCATGGGGCTGGGGGTGTCCTCACGCCAGAAGAGAAGCAAGGTCAGCAGCCCGGCCCATAGCATGATGGTCACCAGCCCCAACAGTGCCATCCACGTCCCCTGCCCACAGCACCGCCGCTGCCTTTCGGGAAGGTTCGGGAACTCTGCGGGGAGTTGAGAGGGGGCACGCCAAGGGGTGAGCTCAAGCCTGGGCTGTCCTGTCTCCCCATCACCCCCAGCCCCTGAGTCCTGGGAGCCTGCCAGAGCCCACGCTAGAGCCGTGGATCTCAGTGGACCCCCAGCCTCCTCCGCACACCTCCCCTTTCGTGTCCCACCAGTGCCCCCACCCCGACTTCGTCCCTCGCTGCATCTCTGCATCCGTCCCTCCACCCGTGCAGCCCTTCTGCCCACACCCCGGCGGGCAGCGAGCCTGACTTGGGGCCAGGCCGCTGTCCAGAAAGGCAGCCGCGGGCCAGGAGCTGAGACGCTTCCTCCGTGGGCCCCTCGTCAGAGGGCCGGCTGCCACCCAGCTCTCACTGGGACCCTCTTCTCACCCACCAATGCCAGATCTGCAGGCTCAGGCCCAGAAGACTGGGTCCTCCCGAGACCTCCAGCCCCTCAGCCCATGGCTTTCCTCGACCCTGCGCCCCGTCCCCAAACACAGGATCCTGGGTCTCAGTTTTTCCTCCATATCCGAGCTCTTCCCCAGCCCTTTCCCTGGATGTCAGCCCCACCGCCCCGGAGCCTCGCCACAATCCCTGGGGCCCCCCAAGACTCTACCTTGATGCCCCACCGTGGGTCCGGGCCCCTTCTCCTCACCCTGGCTGTGAGGATTCATCTTGCTAAATTCCACTTGCTCTGAGTCCCCGTTCTACTTGGCTTCCAAATCTACCGGGTTCCCAGCACCCGAGTTGGAGCCGTTTTTTTTGTTGTTGTTGGAGGGCGTTGAGTCAGGGCAGGGAGGGGCCTGAGGCTTCCCTCTCCTGCTTGGCTCTGTGCCCAGGAGGCCAGTCAGGGCTCACCTCCCCCTCACCCCTTGCCGGGCCTTCTTCCCAGAGAGAGACCCAGGAACCGCTCTCCTCTCCTGGCTGAAAGGTAGGAGGCCAGGGTCAGCTCCAGAGAGTCCCCTCACCTGAGTAGACATGCTCCTCCATGGCAGCCTTGCTTGGATTCTCCCAGTGACGGGCTGCTCACCACCTGCCAAGGCAGCCCACTTAACGGGTAACGTCGCCGCTCTGGCCGGGATCTGGGTTCTAAGGAGCATTAAGGTTAGAGGTCAGGCTCTGGCTGCCGGCACAGGACAGCATCTGGGGCTTGAGGAACTCGGTGACCATCGTCCATGACCAGGAGTCAAGGTGGCATTTCACTGGGAGATGCACCTGGTGTGTGGAGGGTCACAGGCCTGATACCAGGTGGGGGCGCCCCAGAGCCAACACATGCGAGGTATGCAGCAGGTGGCTCATAAGTGCAGCAAATGATTGAACCTCGATGCCAATTTCCTCATCCACAAAATGCCAATATTACCTACACCGTCGGGGGGTGATGTGCTCTTCCTGAATGTGTCAAGTGCTTCCGTCAAGGTCTAGTTCATGGCACCAAAAAATATCATCATCAGCGTTGCTATTGCTGCCAGGCCAACTTGGCTTGGGACTCAACCTTCCTGAGCCTCAGTTTCCCCTCTATAAAATGGGAGCGATGATTGTACCCAACTCACGAGGTCATGGTAGGATCAAATGAGATGATGACATATGGGAGTGTTTCAGCAAGGTGCCGCACACGCACAGTCGGTCTTCAGATCCTAAACATTTATCGGGCACCTGCTGTATGCCGGGTCTTGCTGGGCGGTGCAGAAACCCTGTCACCAGACCTCAGCTTCCTCCTCTGCAATGTGTCCAAGGCATCTTCAAAGTCTCTTGACTTTTTAAAAAAATTAAATTTATTTATTTTGAGAGAGAGAGAGGGAGCGAGCAGGGAGGGACAGAGGGAGAGGGAGAGGGGATCCCAAGCAGGCCCCAGGCTGCCAGCACAGAGCCTGACGCGGGGCTCAAGCTCACAAACTGTGAGATCATGACCTGAGCCGAAATCGAGAGTCAGACACTTAACCAGCTGAGCCACGCAGGCGCCCCAGAGTCTCTGGACTTGAAAGCACCTGTTATGTGCCAAAGAGTGTGGGTTCGGCTCCAAGCTGCCTCTCTGGCTTTCTGACTGTGGGCAATTTGCTCCCCCTCTCTGCGCCTCGGGGAGCAGGAGATGTGAGGTGACCAGGCTCTGATCCGCGGCGGCTCAAACTGGACCTGGTGCCATCACGGAAGAGGCGTCACCATCCCGGAGCCAAACCTGCCTGAGCCCAAGCTGGACACACTGGGGGCTGAGTCCCAGCTTCTCCCAGGACAAGCGACTTAAGTTTGCTCATCTCTGAACTAAGGGTGACAGTGCCAACCCCACCGGATGACAAACGATGGGTGAGCGAGGCCGCGACACACAGCAGGTGCTCGGTAAACCTACCGGCGGGGAGCTGGGGAAACTGAGGCCCTGAGAAGGTAAGTAATTGATCCATGGCACACAACGGTAGGATGGGGACTTGAACCCAGGACATGTGCCATCGGAGCCCCCTGTGATCAGCCCCCGGGGCACCCACGAAGCTCAGCTGTTCTCAGTCACCGCCAGGCCCTGGCTTCACCGTCCTCGACCCAGGACCCCGCGCGTCTGCCGATTCTGTCCATGCTGCCCGCTGCCCACCCCGCTTCTCTCCCTTGAGACTCAGTCCGGAGGCCACTTCTTCCAGGGAACCTTCAATGTCCACTTCCCGCCACTGGCCCCGCCACACGCACACGCACAGAGGGCCACGTTTGTGCTCGCACATTCACACACAGACAGGCAGTCGCACACCCACACCCTCGCCCGTATCACACACTCACATGAGTTGTGGCCGCGGCGCTGTCCGCAGGGGCGGATTGGAGAGGGCGGCGGGCCGCGGGCGGCGGAGAGGTGCCGGGCCCTGGAGAGATGGTTTTCTTCTGAAAGCGGGCCCACCCACGGCTTCTATTTTCACAGACCTAATTATGGGCTCGCCACCTGGTGACCCGTGTTACACGCATGACGCTCCCCACCACCCGGTAAAGTCCGTGCTATTTTTAGCTCCATTACTCAGGTGAGCAAAACTGAGCCTCAGAGACGCTAACCCGCATTCCCAGAGTGCTGAGGGAAGTAAGTAGGAGAGTCAGGATGGAACTAAAGTGGCTGGGTCAGTATGTCACAGTGGCAGGGAAGAGGGGAGGAGGGAGAGGGACTGAGAGAGAGAGAGAGAGAGAGAGGGATGAACAAAGAGGGAGCCGGGAGGTAGGGAAGAAACACAAAGATCCACGAGATAACATTCTGGTCAAATAGTAACAATTCTGTTGTATTGCTGAATTTAATGGCAGTGAGTGCGAGGCGGGGGTGGGAGGGGACAGTTCGCGGTGTCCCAGGTGCGTCAGCACATTGAGTGTTCGAACTTTATGAGGCAGATGCTTTTGTTCTTAATGCCCCCTTCTTGGTGAAGAATGTGGAGCACAGAGAGGTTAAGTAACTTGGCCAAAGTTACACAGCTTGTAAATGGCAGAGCTGGGATTTGAACCCAGGCAGCGTGGGCCCCAAGTCTGCAGCCCTGACCAACATGCACCTAGCCTTATATTTATGGGGACTTCCTGCCACCTCTCACCCTGCCCTTCCCCCCTGTAATGTGTCCTCTGACCCTTAACCCTCTTTCCATTCTTGTTTGGGGGACCCCCCCATGTCGAACTCCCATGCCCAGAAGAGCTGTCTCCTTCCTCCGGGCTTGACGCTCTGCCTCTTGCTCTGGAAGATGCCCACCTGAGCCCCTATATCCCACTTTCCAGCCAGGACCGATCTGGGCCACCCACCAGATGGGGAGGGGCCTGGCCCCACATGTCCCCTGGCCTTCACACCCCAGGGCAGAAGGCCGGTGCTGCCTCGTGTGTCACACTGCGTTTCCAGCAGGGAGGGGTGGCCCTCCGTACATTTCTACTGACTGAATGACTGTTGGGCAGAGGCTGTTCATTGGGGTCCCCACCTGTCCCTCTCAACCTTGATCTGGACTAAGTGTGGGGACTTGAACCCACGACATGGTTTGCCAAGTGACAGGGGACGTCACTGGGAGTAGGGAAGAGGGTTGTCAGGTGGGTACCCGAGAGAGGTCACGGGGGGGGGGTGCTGGGCAGACAGAAGGCAGCGGGAGCCCTGGGGGGGGATCTGAGTGTCGTCATGGGGCCAGGTGGGGGTGGGGACATTGGGGAGCTGTCACCTGGCCCAGGCGCCAGAGGAGGTGTCTTGGGCGGCTGTGGGGATGAAGGGAAGGGTGTGAGCAGAGACGGGTGAGGTTGAGGAGCGGGGACTCGGGAGATGCTGTAAAAATCGCCCGGTCTCAGTCTCGGATGGGCAGTGGGGCCGAGGACACAGGAAGGAAGAGGAGAAAGTTTGGGAAGAAGGCTGCTGGGTTGCAGTGAAGACGCAGGACGGGGTAGGAGGGGTCGAATTGAGGACAGGACGGGGCTGCGGTCTGGGGTTTCTGAGCTTCTGAAAGATCTGCAGCCCAGGTGCCCAGCCCCAGTCCACACGGCTGCCCACCGTCTCCACCGTGTCCTTCCAGAGGGTTCCACGGCTCCTGCGGAACTCAGCTCAGACAGGAGGCTGCTTTGGGGGTGAAATCTCAACCCCCCTCCTCGGGGCTGCAGTAACCTTGTCACGCGACGGACCCCTCCCTCTTCCCCTCTGCAGCACCGATGCACCCGCTCTGCTCACTTCAAGGGAAAAACAGGAAACCGTGCGGATGTGGGCCCCCATCCGAGGGTGTCGGTTCTTCTTTCTTGTTTGGGATCCTTGAGCCCGGGGCAGCCCCCTCACTCAGCACAGACCTGGATCTGGACTCAGTAGGAACAACTCGGGGGTCCGGTGAAGACCATAAACCATCCCCCCGCGGGTTCCCACCCTAGCCACGGCCCTGACCCTGTTCAACCCCAACTCACCCCCAGAGATGTTCGGGTCCCCAGCCCTCCTCACCTGTGCTCTGTGCGGGGCGGAGCCACAACCGCTAAATTTAGAACCTCAGCACCTAGGACAGGGCCCCAGGTTCAATGCAAAAGTGGTGAAGGAACCGCCTGGCCGACCCCAACCCCATCCTGGTGGCCCAGCCCCGGGCTCTCCCCTCCTGGTCAGTCTCTACTGATGTTGCCAAAGGGAGAAAGGAAAGAGGGGGTGTGTGGAATCCCGGAGGGCTTGCAGGAAGAGGTGGCTTTAAAACTGGGTTTCTCATCCTCCGCTCTGTTGGCACTGAGGCCGATGATTCTCTGTTGTTGGGGAGGGGACTGTCCTGTAGATTGCCGGGTCTGTAGCAACATCCCTGGCCTCTGCCCTTGGCTGCCAGTTATGGTCCCCCCTTCCACCTAGTGACGACCACCGAAAATGTCTCCAGACATCGCCCCCCAGACTCACCCCCAGTTGGGAACCACTGCTTTGAAGCATAATTACCAGACAAGGAGAAGGAGCCAGCATCAGGCTTGAGTGCACTTTCTCTCTGTCTCTCCATCTGCTGAGGACAGATGACCTCTCCTCTTTCATTCACTCAGCAACCAATCTTTGAGCACCTACTGTGTGCCAGGTTCTGAGAACAAAGTCCCATTTCTTGAGAGGCAGGTTTCATTTTTCATTGTGATAAAAGATACAGAGCATACACTTCACCATCTTAATCATTTGCGGTGGCATTAAGCACACTCGTCCTGTGCCACCATCCCCACCAGCCGTCTCCAGAACTTTCCATCTTGCCAAACGGAGATTCCGTCCCCCTAAAACACCAGCTCCCCCTCCCCCTCCCCCAGCCCCTGGCTCCCACCATCTACTTCCGGTCTCTGGGGCCAGGACTCCTCTAGGGACTGAATCTAACTGGGATCCCACAGGATCTGTCCTTTTGTGTTTAGCCTCTTCCACTTAGCGTGAGGTCCTCAAGGTTCATCCACGAAGCAGCGTGAAAACGAACTTTAAAATTCATAAATCCACAGAACAGTTTTAGGTGCTGGAAAAGCAGGGTTAGGGTCCCCGGTGGAGGGGTGGGGGCGGGGGAGAGCGACTTTAGACCGGAGGATTCTGAACCTAAAGGATGCATAAGGTGAGGTCTGAGCAGACTGCTCGGGGAGGTTGGATTTTCCTCCTCGGTTCAGGCTGGCTGCCAGAGGGTTCCCCCCACCCCTCCAGGGCTCTGCAACCAAAGCCTTGAGTGGGTGCCCCGCCCCCTCTCATGGGGAAGTCCACTCAGTCCCCTCCCAGAGGCCCCAGAGAGGGGCTGGCCCTGCGGCCTCCCCCGACCTTGACCGCGTGGCTTCCACAGTCTCTGCCCTCTTTGGGTCTCAGTTTCCCTGATGGAGGAGGGCGCCGGGCTTCCTGGCCGCCCCTCCCTGACAGGCTCAGAACCCGTGTCGCCCCCACGCAGGACCCCAGTGCTCTGGGGAGGTGGAAATTCTGCAGGACCCGGGGTTGGGCTCAAGAGACAGCCGAGTGAGGGTGTCAGGTGGGGCCCCCGGCACGCAGGCACACAGAGGCATGCACACACACACACAGGGAACAGGGAGGATGTGACACCATCACCCGCACACAGATACACAGACACCGACAGTCACCACGCGACAACCGCAGACACACCCACGATACATGCACACGGACGTGACACACTGGAAACACACACGCACACAGACACACCCCTAGACACCTGCACAACACACACACAAAGATGCCACACGGCATGTCGACCCACAGACACGCACGACGAATCGCAGTAGGCGTATGCACAATACCCGCGGGTTACACACAGGTCCACACAACACACACACACACACAATACAGACACACAACCCCCGGATGCAAGATAGACACACCCGACGTGCGCAGAGGCACACATCACACAATCACACGTACCAACACAAACCTCCCCTCCCCGAAATGAAACGCACAGACATCTGGAGAACATTCCAGGCCCACAAAACATGCAGACAGACTCAGGCACACGGTCACACAGACACGCACAAGGGTCCCCTTTGCACGCTGCTCCAAAGAAGGGGCTGATGGGAAAAAGTAGCGCTCCTCCACTAGCCGCCCTCCCATTTGCCTCTGCTCTCCTCCCCGCCCCCATGCATGCCTCAGTTTCCCCTGACTTCCCACATCTCAGCCCAGCCCCCTCCCCGGAGCTTCATTGGTTCCTGCACTCACCCACTCACTCACTCACTCACTCCTTCACAGTGACAGGTGTGCTCAGAGGCCTCCCTGCCCACAGAGGCTGGGCCAGGGACCCCCGCCCCCACCCAGTCCCCACAGGCCTCTGCACGCCCCGAACTCCTACATTAACTGAGCACCTGCCCCAGGACTGGGAGCTGCCCAAGGGTAGGACCTGGGCCCCCTTCCAGGGGGTGGGGCAGAGGGCTTGCCCCCCCCCCGAGCTCCCAGCCACACCCCTCCCCACTCACTCACACCCCTCCCTGCTCCCCTCACCGGCCCCCACCCCTGCGTGATCTTGTCAACAGGAAGAAGGAAGGCCAGTGTGGAGTGGGAGCAGGCTGGCTCTGCATTTTCACCTTCCGGGAGCCTCGCGGTCTGGAGCCTGGCCGGTTGGTTCTGTGTGTTGGGATGAAGGGGGAGGCTGGAGGGGGGCTCAGATGAGGGGGTCCAGAAGTGGGCTTGTGCACATCCCTTCTTCAGAAGGCCTTCCTGGGCCCGCTGCCCACACCTCCACCCCCACCCCCAATCACAGCACATCCCCAGGGATCAGGGGGCCGCGCCTGCTCATCCCAGGAATCCTGAGAACATTCCAGGCCCACATGGGGAGATTCGGGGATTTCTTTCTGACAATGTCCACCGTTCTCCGAGGGGATAGGGTACTGTGTGGGGAGCAGGCTGAAGGAGGGCTCCCGGCCCCTCAGAGATTCAGAAATCCTGGGCCCTCAGGAACCCACGCTCTCACCTTCCTGGAGACCCAGGAATCCAGGCCCCAGGTCCCCAGCCCCTCAGAGACCCAGGCCCAGCCTCTACGGGATCCAGGAGTCCAGGTCCCCAGGCGCCTCCCTCAAAGATCCAGGCCCCCGGCCCCGTAGATCGCGTGTTTTTTCTAACTCCATTGCTCCCTTCTTCGAGCAGGTTCCCTAGCTGGGCCGTCACAGGAGGCGTGCTGCCCCCTGCCGGGCACACCGGGTCACTGCCCCCCACCAGATGACACCCGTCCCCCACACTGGGTGGGAAGAGAAGGGGGTGGAGTTTCAGCTCCACCCCCTTCCCTGCGAGGTGACTGTATCCTCTTGGACCTCAGTTTCCCCATCTGTAGAGTGGGAACAAGCACGAGCCTCCCTCCCACACAGGTCCTTGTGCGCGGGAAGCCTTCTCCCGCAGGTGCCGAGAAGAGAAAAGCCCACAACACTGGCGAGCCCTGGGTAGCGCTCTTTCCTGAAGCTTCTGGCGAGTGTCTCCCGTGAGTAACCCCCCACCCCGCCCCGCGAAGGCCCCTTCAAGGAAACCCCATCTCCCCTGCAACCAGCCAGGCCCTGGGTGCCTGGCACCTTCTTCTCCTGCACGGTTCCCGCTTTGCTCCAGCCACACCCCCAGGCTTCTCTGGGGTTTGAGGCCTCTCCGTGGCCCTTCTCTGTCTTCCAGGTGGCTGCTCTCTGAGGGAGGTGGCCCTGGCTAAGGTGGCCCCTAACCCCTCCGTCACCCCGTAACGGTCGCTGTGACCTGCCTCCGGTGCGTGGACGCATGTGGTTTGCTGGTTCGTTACCGGTTCGCGCTGGAAGGCGCGTCCAGGGGTGCAGGGGCAGGACCGTCACCGCGTCCCCCGCCGATGTCCCAGGCACCGTAGCTGCGCCGCTGGCATCGTGTGAGTTCCCTAGGACTGCTCTAAGGAGTTACCACGCGCTTTCTCTGCAGCCTTAACGACAGAAGTGTGTTATCTCACCGATCTGGAGGTCAGAAGTGCCAGCATGGGCCTCACTGGGCTAAAATCAAGGCATCCACAGGGCTGCGCTCCTGGGAATTCAAGGTCAGAATCTAATTTCCTTCTGGGTTTTCCGCCTCTGTAGGCGCCCACACCTCTTGGCTTGTGGCCCCTCTCCTCCTGCTTCAGGTCGGCAGCGGAGCGCTTTCCATCTCTCCCTGACTCTGCTCATGTTGGCACATCGCCTTCTCTCACCTTCCTGCCTCCCTCTTGTGTGTGTGTTTTTAAATTTAATTTATTTATTTTGAGAGAGAGAGAGCAGGGAAGAGTCAGAGAAAGAGACGATCCCAAGCAGGCTCCGCACTGTTAGCACAGAGCCCGATGCAGGGCTCAAACTCACGAACTGTGAGATCATGACCAGAGCCAGAATCAAGAGTCAGGTGCTTAACTGACTGAGCCCCCCGCCCAGGTGCCCCTTATTGACTCTATCTTTTCTTTTTAATTTTAAAAAAATGTTTATTAATGTTTTTTATTTATCTTGAGAGACAGAGACAGCATGAGCAGGGGAGGGGCAGAGAGAGAGGGAGACACATCATTTTAATTTTTTTAAACATTTATGTATTTTTGAGAGACAGAGAGACAGAATGTGAGCAGGGGAGGAGCAGAGAGAGAGGGAGACACAGAATCCGAAGCAGCTCCAGGCTCTGAGCTGTCAGCACAGAGCCTGACACGGGGCTCAAAGTCAGGAACCACGAGATCATGACCTGAGCCGGAGTTGGACGCTCAACTGACTGAGCCCCCCAGACGCCCCATTTGCCTCCCTCTTATAAGGACTCGTGATGCTCACGTTGGGCCCCTAGGTAACCCAGGATGGCCTCGTCTCCAGATCCTTGATTTAACGACTCCCATCTGTAAAGTCCCTTTCACCGGGTAAGGCCACATAATCGCAGGTTCCAGGGCTTGGGACAGGGACACCTTTGAGGAGCCATTATTCAGCCCATCACAATACTCTAAAATGCTGTTGTTATTATCAGCCCACTTGACGGATGCAAAAACAAAGGCACAGAGAAGGAAAGTCACGTGCCCGGGCTCACCCAGTGAGTAAGTCCAAGTAGGCAAGCACAGTCCAAGTGGTTTTGGACTCTGTGCTTCCTGTTGTCGTCGGCCAGACTAACCATTTGAGCCTTCTGTGTCTGGAGCTGCAGGTGGGGTGGGGGTGGGGGGCTGGGGCAGACGGGGAAGGGGCTAGCAAGAGCTTGAGGAAAGTGTGCCCGGCCCCACCTTAGGGGCCTCCCCAGACACCTCAGCCAACCTGGTAAGAGGCCTTGGGATCTCAGGGGGTTTCCTAGGATGGGGGTGATGGGGAGGTTGGAGTTTAGAAACAGCAATCTATTCTGTCACAAGGCCATTTCCTGGGAAAGTGGGGTGACGGGCGGGGCCGGTCCTTCCAGGAAACCTGGCTGGGCTTCAAGGTCACCGCTGACTTGCTGACTCAGCCCCAGAAAGTGTGGTCATGTGTCACTCAGGGGGCTGTTGGTGGGGACACCCACTGGGAAAGGATCAGAGGGCACCACGGGGGGGGGTGCCCCTCCATGTCCCTACGCCCTGCTTCCCAGCACAAGACCCCTTGGCCTCTCCAAGACAGACCCTCATTTCCCTCCCCTCCCTTCGCCTTCGGACTAGAAGAACAGGGTCTGGGGGATGGATTTTCCAGAATGTTCCACCTGCAACCTTATCATGGGAGCACACCATTTTCTATCCCTCCTCATCCCCTGCCCCTCTGCCCAGCAGACTGTGAGCCCCAGAAGGGCACCAAGCACAACATCGAGCCCCAACATTTCATTATGGCAATTGGCAAGAATACAGAAAGCTTGCGCTGAAGAATGAACCCCCCCCCCGCAGGCCGCATGATCAGTATATTACAGACCGATTCCTCCCTCCACCCCTCGATCCGTCTTGTATCTTTCTACATTTTTCAAAGTTGCAGACGTTAGCTTATTTCCCCCTAAGACTCTACCCCACAGAGCACAAACTAGAACCCAATATTTGTTTGCCACCCTTCCTGTTTCCTTCTGAGTAAAACAGCACAAAATGTGCAAATCCCAGGTGTGTTTCCTTTGACCTTTGACCAACGCATTCACCTGTGGAATCCAAATCCCCATGAAGGCACCAGAACGTACCCATCCTTCAGAAAGTTCTTGCATGGTTCTTCCCAGGTAATCCCTGCCTCTGCTCCCACGTAGCTATTGTTCTCACATTTCCTCAACCCGGGAGTAATTTTGTCTGTTTCTATAATTTCATATAAATGGGTTCATGAAGTCTCTAATATTTTACAAATGGCTGCTTCCTCTCTGCCTGTTGTTTTTCTCAGATTCCTCTGTGTCCAGAGACCCTGACCTCTTGGTCTCCATTGGAATTCCTGTACCTGGCATATCATGAATGCTGAGAAATGTTTATGGGTTGGGAAGTAATTGTGTGAATGAATGAATGAATGAATGAATGAATGAAATAGCGTCTCTCTCACAAGACAGTTGATCTGACTCCTTCTCTCCAGCTTTTCTCACCAACTCCTCCTTGGTCTTGGTTCAGGGGCTATAATTCCAAGTAGCAGAGACCCCCCCCCCAGCTTCCTGGTGCCTCGTCTTATCTCCCCACGAGAACACGGACTATCAGGCACCTGTTATCATCAGCTTCCTGCTTTCCCCCTTTATCTGCCTCCGCTTCCAGCATCAATTTCCTCCCTTCCTGCTCTTCTCCAGATAAACTCCTCCACCTGGCTCCAGAGCTGCTGACGTCTTTCCTGGGTCAGAAATATCCCCCCCCCGCCCCCAAGAGGCTGGAGCTCCAAGACGGTGCCGAACATCGGGGCACAAAATGGCGCAGCCCCTTTGGGAAGCTGGATGTGTCTCATCAGGCTAAACATTCACCTAATATCTGATCCACTCCTAGAGATCCACCCGAGACAAGGGACCATTTAAGTTCGTAAAAAGATCTGTCCAGAGTATTTGCGGCAGCTTAGTTCATAGTAATTGACACCGGCGGCAGCACGGACACCTGTCAGCAGGTGGATGGACGCATTGTGGTCCCGCGACTCGATGGGAGAGGAGACAGAGACGAAGAGGCACAGACTGGATGAACACAACGTCGTGGGTGAATCTCAGAAACAGCATGCCTAGAGAAAGAAGCCAGGCACAGAAGACTGCATACCGCGTGCTTCGACGCAGATGACATCCTGAAAAAACAAGTCTAGTGGACCGTGATGGCCAGCAGAGCGGCAGCGGCCCGGGGCAGGGGGTCGGGAGGAAGGTCAGGGGATGATGGAAATGTTCCGTGTCTGCAAGGGAGAGGCGAGCATGCGGCTGTGTGCGTTTCTGGAACCTCACTGAGTTGTAGGCTTTCACAGTTTTGAAATTATGATCATGGTATAAATGTGTATAACATAAAATATACATCCTAGCTATTTTTAGAATGTTTATTTATTTATTTTGGGGGTGGAGGGAGGAGGAGAAGGGACAGAGAGAGAGAGAGAGAGAGAGAGAGAGAGAGAGAGAGAGAACCCCAAGCAGGCTCCGTGCTGTCAGCACAGAGCCCAGTGTGGGGCTTGATCTCACGCACTGTGAGATCCTGACCTGAGCCAAAAGCAGGAGTCAGATGCTGAGCCGAGTGAGTCCCCCAGGCGCCCCGTGTCTTAGCTGTTTAAGGTGCAGGATAGTGCTTGTACATCACAGTGGTGTTAAGTATTTTCACACTGTTGTGCAGCCAACCTCTAGAAAGTTTTTCATTGTGCAAAATGGAAACTCTGTACTCATTAAACAGTGGCTGTTCATGTCTCCCTCCCTCCCAGGGGCTGGCCATCACCATTTGACTTTCTGTTTCTTTTTAAAAATTAAAAAAAAAATTTTAATGTCTTTTATTTGTTTTTTTTTTTTTTTTGAGAGACAGAGAGACAGTGCGAGCAGGGGAGGGGCAGAGAGAGAAGGAGACACAGAATCCGAAGCAGGCTCCAGGCTCTGAGCTGTCAGCACAGAGCCAGACGTGGGGCTCGAACCCACCAACTGTGAGATCATGACCTGAGCTGAAGCCGGCCGCTTAACCAACTGAGCCACCCAGGGGCCCCTAAAATTTTTTTAAATGTTTTTATTTTATTTAATTTTGAGAGAAAGAGAAACGGCATGAACAGGGGAGGGTCAGAGAGAGAAGGAGTCACAGGATCTGAAGCAGCTCCAGGCTCTGAGCTAGCTGTCAGCACAGAGCCCCATGCGGGGCTTGAACCCACGAAACATGAGATCATGCCCTGAGCCAAAGTCGGACGCATACCTGACTGAGCCACCCAGGTGCCCTGATTTTCTGTTTCTATGAGTCGGACAACTCTAGCTACCTCGCAGGAGTGAAATAATAACACCATGTGTCCTTTTGTGACTGGTTTATTTCACTGACCAGAGCATCCTCAAGGCTCATTCTCACTGTAGCCGGCATCAGAATGTCCTTCCTTTTTATTTTTAAGTTTATATTTATTTTGGGGGCTCCTGGGGGGCTCAGGTGTTAAGCATCTGACTTTGGCTCAGGTCATGATCTGACGGTTCATGAGTTTGAGACCCACATCGGGTGAGCCCCGCTTCTCTCTCTCTACCTCTCCCTCTCTCTCTGCCCCTCGCTCACTTGTACCCTCTCTCTCTTTCTCTCAAAAAAAAAAGTTTACATTTGTTTTTCAGAGAGAGAGACAGGAGAGAGAGAGACCAAACGGGAGGAGGGGCAGAAAAAAGAGAGAGAATCCCAAGCAGGCTCTACGCCATCAGCATAGAGCTTGACACAGGGCTCGATCACATGACCATGAAATTAGGATGACCTGAACCCAGAGCAAGTGTCAGGTGCTTAATCGACTGAGCCACCCAGGGGCCCTGGAACATTCTTCCTTATTAAGGCTGAATCATGTTCCATTGTACAGATGCCCCCCATTTTGTTTATCTGTTCATCTGACAGTGGCCACTTGGGTTGGGAGGGGATTGCTGGATCAGTGGTAATCTGTTCCTGATTTGGGGGCCGGGAGGGAACGGCCATACTGTTTTTCACAGCGGCTGGACCATTTATTTTCTCACCAGCCATACATGAAGGTGTTGTTGCTGTTTTTTGATAGACGTTGTCCTAATGGGTATGATAAATTGGTGCATTTTTTTGTATATCAATTATACCTCAACAATGTTGATTTTTAAATTGAGTTACAAAAACTTGTTTTTTAGAGCGGTGAGGGGGGGACCACAAGTGGGAGAGAGGAACAGAGGGAGAGAGAGAATCTTAAGCAGGCTTCACACTCAGTGGGAGCCCAACACGGGGCTTAATCCCACGACTGTGAGATCATGACTTGAGCCAAAATCAAGAGTCGGGCACTCAACCGACTGAGCCACCTAGCTGCCCCTAAAATTACTTTTTTAAAAGAATTATACAGGGAGCAAGTGCAAATCAGGGCCGCTCAGGACGCAGGCACCACGGTCAAGGTGGGAGGTGTGTGTGTATTGTCACATTAGATCTCGAGGGGTGAATGCCATGCTGTGGGTGTTTAAAGTCTATTACTGGTGTTTCCAGCGGCTTCCGAAATCAAGGTGTCAGCGGAATGCCATTGGCCTTGAGGCTCTAGGGGAGAATTGGTTTTTTATCCTTTTTTGGGGGTGGGTGGGAGGTTAAGATATTATTTTTAAAATTAAAAAATTAAGTTTATTTACTTATTTTGAGAAAGAGATGGAGAGACCGAGGTGGGGAGGGGAAGAGAGAATCCCAACCAGGCTCTGCGCTGTCAGCATGAAGCCCAATGCGGGACTCGAACTCATGAACCGTGAGATCCTGACCTGAGACCCGAAACGGAGAGTCGGACACTTAACCAACTGAGCCCCTGGGGCGCCCCCAAGGCACTATTTTCTAAGAGCGGTTTTTGCTTCACAGTAAAATCGAACAGACCATACACACACTTCCCATATGCTCTGCACCTGCACACAGGTGTCGCCTGGCCCATTATCAACACCGCCGGCCAGAGGGGCACCCTCGTTACAGTGGATGAACTGACATTCACACGCCGTTATCACCCAGAGCCCATGGTTTACATTAGGGTTTGATGTTGGCATTGTACATTCTATGGTTTTGGACAAACGAATAGTAACACGTGTCCACCATGATACTATCATACAGAGTGATCCCACTAAAAAAATCCTCTGTGCTCCATTGATTTCCTCCTCCCCCGCAGCCCCTCACCCCCCACCCCCTGCAGCCGCAGATCCTTCTACTGTCTCCATAGCCCTGTCTTTTCAGAATGCCATAGAGTTGGAATCCTACAGTCTGTAACCTTTTGGGATTGGCCTCTTTCCCTTATTAATATGCATCGAAAGTTCCTCCATGCCTTTTCATGACTGATAGCACGTTTCTGTTTAGCGCTGACTGAATAGTATTCTACTATTTTTAAATATTTTTATTTATTTATTTATTTATTTATTTATTTATTTTTGAGAGAGAGAGAGAGACAGCATGAGCAGGGGAGGAGCAGAGAGAGAGGGAGACACAGAATCTGAAGCAGACTCCAGGCCCTGAGCTAGAGGTCAGCACAGAGCCTGACGCGGGGCTCGAACCCACAAGCGGTGAGATCATGACTTGAGCTGAAGTCAGACGCTTAATCGATGGCGCCACCCAGGCGTCCCAAGGTTTAGTTTTGTAAGAAACTGCCGGACCGTCTTCCAAAGCACCTGCCCCATTCTGCACACCCCCAGCAGTGAGTAACAGTCCTGTCGTCCACATCCTGGCCGGGTCCGTATCTTTGCCAGTGTCAGTGTTGTCCGTGTTCGGACTTTGGCCGTTCCCGTAGGCGTGCAGTAGTTCCTCGCCTTCTCCGCCTTCCGAGGGCGGCCCACATCCTTGGCTCACGGCACCTCCTTCCATCTTTAAGGCCGGCAATGGTGGGCCTGGCCCTTCTCAGGTCACCTCACACTGACCATTTTTTGTAGCCACGTCTCCCCAATGCTCTCCTGCCTCCTTCTTTCACTTTCGAGGACCCTTGTGATTGCACTGCGCCCACCTGGACAGCCCAGGATGATGTGCTCACCGCTGACCCTTTATTTAATCACAGGTGCCTAGTCCCTATGGCCATATAAGGTGACACATTCATAGGTTCAGGGCATTAGGACACGGACAGCTTGGGGAAACCGTTGCTCCGTCCACCACAGGCCTGTCATGGTGTTCTCGTCAATTACTGTTGTGTCCCAGGCACAGGACAGGTATATTTCAGATCCGACGGGGTGCTCTTGGAGCCTCTGGGGTGTCCAGAAAAGGAGGTCCGTCTTTAAGACTGCTGACCTGGCCCAGCCAGCCTCCCAGGGGAACCATCATAGGGCTTCATGGTATTCAGGTCCCTGCCTGAATCAGCTTTAGAATTTAGTCTTTCTGGGAAGACTGATTCTCCGGGAAAACAAAAGCCAACCAAAGGCCAAGGTCTCTTCTGGGATTAGGGTTAGGCTCCAGGGATGCCTTTCTTCCCAGGGAGGTTGAATCTCAGAGGAGGGAAGACCTGGAACCCAGAAGCCAAAGCTGCGGAACTTGACCCTGACCCTTTCCTGCAGGGCCTTCCTGTACCAGCTCAGCGCTGACAGGTTGGAGCCAGGCGGCAGGGATGCAGTGCCTGTGAGCTGAGCAGGACCGGGCATGGCAGGTGGCGGAGGGCGCGATGGGGGTCTCCAGACCAGTTCCCTCGCTCTCTGGGCTCCCACCCCGGGCTCCGCAGGCCCCAGTGTCTGAGCTGAGGGGCTTGCTCCACCAGAGCCAAGTCTTTAAAAGATTCCCAGGCAGGGGCACCCAGGGGGCTCAGTCAGTTCAGTGTCCAGCTTCAACTCAGGTCATGATTTTGTGGTTCATGAGTTCAAGCTCTGCATTGGGCTCTGTGCTGATTTCTCAGAACCTGGAGCCTGCTTCGGATTCTGTGTCTCCCTCTCTCTCTGCCCTTCCCCTCCTTTTCTCAAAAATAAATAAATATTAAAGAATTAAATAAAAGATCCCAGGGCAGCTCCTGCTTAGCTCTGGGGTCTCCCCTTTCTGCCTCAACTATAGGGCACATTCAGCTCCATTCCCAGGAGAGACACCTGGGCCTCTTTGCCCATCTGTGCTGCGGGCGTCTGTCCCACAGAGCATCAGGGGCTCTGCCGTTCAGGTTGTCAACCAGACTTGAAGTCCGACTGTAGGCTGTCAGTCGGTTGCTGTTGCTCTTCAGTTGGCCAGGGGTCTCCACCTGCTTGTCAGTTAAGTTAGCCTGTGAGTCCTCCAGACCATCATTAACCCACCTCACCATGACTTAGGCATCAGGCAGGTTTTCTGGCTCCTGCCCCACCTGTGAGCCTGTTTGTCAGCTGGTCACGTCTTGTGTGAGGCTGCACAGTGTCCCCTAAAGATATCCACGTCTTAATCCCTGGAACCTTGACTCTCATCTTACGTGGCAACATCAATTTTGCAGATGTGAATAATAATTTAGAGGTGGAAAGATATAGATCTTTAAGATTTTGGTGGGGGCACCTGGGTGCCTCAGTCAGTTGAGCGTCCAACTTTGGCTCAGGTCATGATCTCATGGTCCATGGGTTTGAGCCTCGCATCAGGCTCTGTGCTGACAGCTCAGAGCCTGGAGCCTGCTTCCGCGTCTGTGTGTCCCACTCTCTCTGCCCCTCTCCTGCTCATGATCTGTCTCTCTTTGTCTCTCAAAAATAAATAAATGTTAAAAAAAAAAAAAGAATTTGGCAAGTCTTTGTCCCTTGTTCCTGGAAGGGATCAACTGCACCCTTGGGATTTCTCCAGTGATAGAAGTGTCTTTGTCATTCGTGGGGGCCCTTGGACCACACCTGAGTTAAAGGGAGGGGATGGGGGGCTGGTCATGCCAGAAAGACCAACCATGAGGGTGGGACCTTCAACCGCATGACCTCGACAAAAGAAAGGGGGCTGGAGATGGAGGGCAATCTTGTGGCCACTGAGTCAATCAATCATGCCTTCAAAATGAAGTCCCAATAAAAACTCTGGACACCGACACTCAGAGGAGGTTCCCGGTTGGTGAAAACATTATCGTGCCGGGAAGGTGACATGTCCTGGGTCCATGGGGACTGGACACAAAAGCCTTGTGTTTGGGACCCTCCTGGCAGTCGCTTCATTGGGTATGTCTGGGTGTGTCCTTTATAATAAAACTCTAAGTACTGTAGTGACCCCTCCTGAGTTCTCTGAGTCATTCTAGTGAATTATGGGACCGGGGCAGATTGTGAGATCCTCTGAATTTGTATCAGTTGGTCAGAATCAGTTAGTTTGAAGAGTGGGTGGGCTAGGCAACCTTGAACTTGCAGCTGGTGTCTGCAGTGAGGGCAGTCTTGTGAGGACCTGTACCCTTAGGGGCGCCTCGATGGCTCAGTCAGAAGACCGTATGACTCTTGATCTTGGGGTCATGAGTTCGAGCCCCATGTTGGGTGTAGAGATCACTTAAACAAATAAAATTTTATTTTTATTTTTTAAACGTTTATTTAATTATTTTGAGAGAGAGAGAAAGCAAGAGCATGAGTGGGGGAGGATAGAGAGAGGGAATACAAGCAGGTTCCACGATGACAGCGCAGAGCCAGACGCCAGGCTCAAACTCATGAACCATGAGATCAAGACCCGAGCCGAAGTCAGATGCTCAACCAACTGAGCCGCCCAGGCGGCCCTGAATAAATAGAAATTTACAAAGGCGGGTGAGGGGGGCACCTGGGTGGTTCAATCGGTTAAGTGTCTGACTCTTGATTTCAGCTCAGGTCACCATCTCACAGTTTGTGAGTTCAGCCCTGCATCAGGCTCTTCACTGACGGTGTGGAGCCTGCTTGGGATTCTCTCTGTTTCTCTCTCTCTCTCTCTCTCTCTCAAAAATAAATAGACATTTAGAAAGGAAAAGGAACTGTACCTTTCATCTGTGGGTAGCACCTGTGCTAAGTCAGGGTGATTAGTGCCAAAGTTGGCTTGCAATATCACAGGGGATCATCCCGGATTATCTGGGTGAGAAGGGCAGCAGAGGGAGATGTGACCCAGAAGACAAGGTGATCGGTGAAGCAAGATTCTACCCTACCGAGTCTGAAAATGGAAGAAGGCGCCAGGGGCCAGAAAACATGGGGAATGCAGCCTGAGAAGGTCAAAAAGGCAAGAAAACCAATTCTCTCCCTGTGTGTCCAGAGGGAGCCTGGCCGTGGAGACACCTTGACTTTGGCCCAGGAAAATGAACTTTGGACTTCTGACTTCCAGAACTGTGAGAAGATGTGTGTTGTGTGTAAGCTGGCCGGTCATTTGTTACAGCAGCCACGTGAAACTCATACGCCCCTCCAAGCCAACTGTCTAGAAATCCGCCAGTGTGGCCAGCAGTCCACTAGGTAGGTTATCTGTCTGGGACTCACTGGCTCCAACGCCTGGTTAGTGCCTTGCTCTGGGCTGCAGTAGTAGAGTACGCAGACAGGGGTGGGGGTTCGCGGAAAGGTCTCCCCTGGCCCCGGGGCTTCAGGGCCGTGCTCTCTTCTCTGCCCACTTGGTCACTGCCCTCAGAGCTCGGTGGCTTGGAGACTCTCAGGCTGCCCAGGACTAACAGCTACTAGCCTGTCCTTCCCCTGACTTGGACCCATCTCCGCTGGAAATTCTGGGAGAGCCCCCGTGTCTCCAGGACGGGAGCAGGACACTTTGGGAGTGTAGGGTGAATTCAGATCAAAAGTCCCCAGTTGCTAAAGCCAGGCTCAATGCACCCTGCACCCCCCAAAAGGGGTTCGGCCATACTTCACACCCCCTGCTTGCAGAGACCTTCCTTCCCAGCTCCTCATGCTGAAATCCCATTGTTGCTCGAAAGACCATTTTCTCTGCAATGTATTTCCTGATCGCTCCCCTCAGTGGTCAGCGAACCTACCAACCTACGCGCCCAAGACAGAAGGGACTTGCTCCTCAGGTCTGGGCGGGCGTCTCCCACCCACCTCAGGGCCTTGTCTCCGACCGCCTAATCTCCACAGTGGGGTGACAGTATTCCAGATGCCTCCCCTGTCACTCCTTGGCGTCACTGATCCCAGTGTCGTTCCAGTGTCCAGCGAGATCAGAGCGCTGGGTCCGTCTCATTCCTGTGTTCCCAGTGCCCTACGGCCGTCCTGGCCCAGAACACGTTACTCCCTGAGTTTTGGGTCATCGTAGCACCAAGAGGTCGCTGACAGGGGTCAGGGTCACGCCCGGGGATAAATATCAGGGTCTCTGGGATTAAACGTAGAACAGCTCACCAAGGCCACGAACCAAGATTCATTTCTCAAGCATTTATTGATGCTTCCTAAGGGCTGCGAAGACAGCTCACGAAACCCCCTGTCTGTAAGCCTTCCCAGTGTGGGGGGGGGCGGGGGGGGCGAGGTGGAAATGTAAGAACACCAAACAGCTCGGTCCCTGAGTTGCCCGGCTTTGGCAAGGGAGGGAGGCGGGGTCAGTGGACCGCCCGCGATTTGGGTGGGGTGGAGGCTCGATTAGGACCACCTGAGGGCTTGTGGTGAGGCTGGAGCGGAGATCCCAGGGCCCGTACCTGACAGGGCTCGGCGGGGTGGTTCTCCTTAGTCATGGATGGAGAAAAATAAAGAAATCGCTGGCGGTGGGCGGCGCCGGGAAGGTGAACAGCGTGGGTGATCTGCCTCCGGGCGGTGGGCGGGGCTCGCGGGGAGCGGGGCGGGGTCAGCAGTTGCGCCGCTTCTCACAAATCCAGTTGTCCCTCTCGTTGTCGCACGGTGCGTCGTTCCACATCCCGGTGCGTAGCATCATCACGCAGTCCTCGCGCCCCATAGAGTCATTGGGCTCCCCTAGGTTCCAGTGGCTGCGGAGATTTGTCGGGGGGGGGGTTGTTTCTGGGAGTCTGAGGATGGGGCTGACGTCCAGCCCTGGGATCTGTCCTGTTTATTGCTTGGGTCCAACCTAGACACCCCGAGGGTCTAATCCGAGCAAGCACCTGGGAGGGAACTTTCTAACTCCCAGAATTTAAACCCTCCGCCAGGTTCCGGGGGTCCAGCCTTGCCCATCCCATAGAGTCCCCGAGATCTGGCCAAAGCACTGCCGCTAGGGTCTGACCTGGCCCTCTCCCAAGTCCCTTCCCTCACCTGAAGCTGAGCGAGACTCCGTCTACCCACTGGTAGCCTTGGATCTGGCGCCCGCGGCGCACGGCCCTCAGGCCCAGCCAGTAGCCACGGCCACGCGTGTTGCGACTCAGGAAGCCCTGCTCGGGAAAGGAGACTGAGCCCGCTGAGTCGGCCTCGCTCCCCCGCCACGCCCGGCCACGCCCCCTCAGGTGAACTCCGCCTTCCGCCTGGGACCTCCGGGCTGCGCACCTGCTCCTCCAGGTCCCCGACTATCACCAGGTGTCCGCCTGAGCCTGCGCAGTTGCGCTGCGACTCCTCCCACGTGGCCCGCAGGATGGAGAAAAGGTAGCAGGAGCCCTGGAAGGGCAGCCACGATTGGGGGCACTCCTCACAGGAGCCTGTGGGATGCCGAAGGTCAGAGAGGTGAACTGCTCCAGGGTAGAGCAGGCGGAAAAAACTGGGGGGAGGGAGGTCTAGGGGTGGAGCCACAGAGAACCGGCCAAGGTCAATTGCAGGACAGGGCGGATCAAGGAATCCCCGAGGCCCACAGGTAGGGCCCGCTTGTCCCCTCCTCGCTCCCCTCTGCCTTGCTCACTGTTCCCCAGCCGGGCGGCCTCCAGAGCCCTGAGCAGCTCACTGCGGATGTCCTCGCGGTCCCGGCCCGCTTCAGCCAAGCTCTGGGTCACTGAGGGGTCAAGGGAGTACAGATTATGGCTCAGGTCAGGGTCGGGAGGAAGGTCATAATTAGGTAAAGGTCGACATCCATGTCCGTGGTCATGGTCACGGTCAAGAATGACATCATGGGCAAGGACTGTTACAGGTTGTTGGGGCCAAGTTGCGGTTGGGGTTAGGAATTGTAGTCGAGATCAGAGTCCAGCGGTCGGAGGTCAGGATCACAGGACAGGGTCGCGGTCACCCTCTCCAGGCGAGGTGTCAGTATGTGAATCAAGGGTCGGGTGACCGCCGGGGTGACGGATCAGGGGTCGAAGCAATGTCCAGCTCTCACCGCGATCACTCAGTTCTTTGAGGGCATTCCCCTGCTCGATCAGCTTCGCCTGCGCCTCCCCTAGCTCCGTGCGTGCCCTCTGCAGCAGCGTCTGTGTCCCCGAGCCTGGGAGGGGAGGGGGAAGGGAGGGAGGATGCGCGCGGGACGTCTGTGACCAACCCGTGCCGCCCTCACCAGCCACAGACGCCCCGCCCTCGCTCGCCGCCTCCAAGCCCAGTCCCCACCTGCCGCAGACCCCATCCCCACTCGCCGCCTCCAAGCCCCGCCCAAGCCCCGCCCCAGCACACACGTCTTACGGAAGCCCCGCCCCCAGCACGCAAGTCTTACAGCAGATGTTGCAGGCTCGGAGCTCCTCGTTCAAAACACCCAGCGCCGCCTTCTGCTTCGAGGCTGGAATGACCCCCGCACGCCCCCCACACACTCCAGGTCACCTGCGGGGACTCGCAGGACACCCTTCCCCACTCTCGGGCAGCCCCCGGAACCGACGGGTCCGCGCCCACCCTGTCTCTAGGGTCCTAGACACTCCCGCCCCGCATATCTGGGGGGGGTGCGCTGAGAGTCACCGAGTCACCGTTCTGCACGCACCGTTTGTCCTCAGCAGGTCCTGGTGGCCCAATAGCGCCCCTCGCTCTGTGGTGGCTGTGGAGAGAGGGTCTTGCAGGCGGGGCCGGGGGCACCCAGGAACTCTCTCCTCCCCCCCCGGGGGTGAAGGAGCCCCCCTCTCGGGACGCACAGAAGGGGTGAGCAGGCGCACAGCACACGTGATGTGCACGCACACATAACACCGAGGAGAGAGAAACACATGGGGACATGCACACACATTCATGCTCGCACATGCGAACACAGGTGGGTGCACACAGGCCAAAGGCATGCACAAACTGTTCACACGTGTTCACACTCTGACCCAGGCAGGGGTCCGGGACCCTGGTGGGGCGATCCCAGATAGAGAGAAGGGCCATGCCCCCCGTGGGGGGGTGCTGCTCATTATGTGGTCACTCACCCTTAGAAGATAGGATGCTCAGAATGAGGACCCACAGGACTAAGGCTGCCACCAGCACCAGGACCAGGAAGAAGAGTCTCCGTCCCCACTGTCCCCAGTGCCCTGGGATAACACAGATGGACTCCATGGGTAGCCCCTGCACCAGGACTGCCCTGGATCTCTGGGTCCCCGGGGACAGAGCCCTGGATGCCTGGCTTCCTCCCAGAGAACCGAGATTCAGAGAGGTGAAGTAACTTGCTCATGGTCACACAGCTTCTAAAATGGCAGAGTTAGAATTTGAGTCCAGGTCCAGCTGGTTCTGGCGCCTGTGATGTCTCTCCTGCACCCACTGCACGGACCCCCTCTTGGCTGTTCCCCTCCCTTCTCCCACCAAACCCCAAACCTCTGGCCTGAAAGACCTCAGGGGGCCCGCTCATACCTCCAGGGGCCTCCTCGAGCTCGCCGCGCCACTTGCTGTACCCGGCAGTGTCCATGGTGAGCAGGCACCCAGCCCTGGCCATAGATATAAATGTAGCCCCCTGCTGGTCCCGCCTACTGTTTTCCTTCCTTTCCATCTCCTTCCTCTCAGTTCCTGGTACCAGGGCCTCACTGACCAATCACAGTGCAGGGCCTTTCCGTGCAAGGGAATAGGACTTTAAGAGATGAGTCGGGGGCAAAAAGTTCAGCCAGAGGTGCTGGACTTTTGATACATGCAGCAGGAAAGTCAGGTCAGGCATCTGGAAATGTGCAGCAAATGCTTTGAGCAAAATCTCCCCAACAGACGTGTAGACCAAGTCTCCATTGAATTTTCCATAAATATGGTAGCGATTTTCTACCCCTGGGTCAAAGTGGACACTTCACGGCCAGGCAGGGCTTTAGTGAAAGCAGGCTTTCCCTGAACTCCAAGCGAAGGGCTGTCCTTACCGTTTGGGGGGTGCTGCTAGCATGTTTCTGGAAGCAGTGAGTTTGAGACCACGGAGAGAATCTGACTGAGTGAGGGGCGAGACCAGGGCCTCGGGGGATACCTGGGAGGGGTCTGTCACAGGCCCTTGCTCTCTCTAAATGAGAATCCGGAGCCAAGAGGAAATCCTTTAAGTACAGTGGGAGGAAATGGGCCTCATCCAGAATAAGGAGGTGTAAAATCTCACCTATGAGCCAGATCATAACCTTGGGCAAATCATTTATTCTCTTAGTACCCCATTTCTCCATCTTTAGCGTCAAAGTGTAAGGCTGAACCAAACAGACGCCATGACAGGCTTTGTTTCCCCTCTAAACTAGAAGGCCTAAGGTCAGTCGCTCTGGAACCATTAGGCAGTTACCATTGCCTAGAAAAGGGACCACTTTGCGGTATCCAATCAGGAAAGGCCAGCTACCTCTCCCCACATTCCTAAGGGTGAGACCTGCAGATGGGAACTTTAGATAGGACCCTGTTACCTAATGTTAAAGTTAACCTGACAGTCACCAAACAAGACCCTGAACTCGCTCTGTAATTGGTTGATTTCAAAGATACCCTAAATGTTGTAATTGGGTCCC
>NC_043711.1:5531764-5579625 GCF_006229205.1 Suricata suricatta | reverse complement strand
GTGATTATTTTTAGCTTGAAGTATTTTAGTTAACTTTTTCAAGTACCTTAAAACAAAGTTTTGTTGAGGTATCACTGACATACAGTAAACTGTCCATCTTTAAAGTGCACGATTTGATGAGTTTTGACTAACCCGTGATCCATCCCAATCTGGATAGCGAATGCACCAGTCACCACTCAAGTTTCTTTGCACCCCCTGGTCGGCTTCCCCTATCCCCAGTAACCACTGATCTTTTTATTTTTTTAAATTTTTTTCTGTTTTAAAAAAAAATTTTTTTTGAGAGTCAGAGAGACACAGTGTGAGCACGGGAGGGTCAGCGAGAGAGGGAGACGCAGAATCTGAAGCAGGCTCCAGGCTCTGAGCTAGCTGTCAGCACAGAACCCACGAACCGTGAGATCATGACCTGAGCCGAAGTCAGATGCTCAACCAACTGAGCCACTCAGGCACCCCAATGATCTGCTTTTTTAAAAAAATTTTTTGTTTATTTCTGAGAAAGAGAGACAAAGTGTGAGCAGGGGAGGGGGACAGGGAGAGGGAGACACAGAATCCAAAGCAGGATCCAGGCTCTGAGCCACCAGCACAGAGTCCGCTGTGGGGCTTGAACCTTGAACTGTGAGATCATGACCCTAGCAGAAGTCAGACACCCAACTGACTGAGCCACCCAAGCGCCCCTACCATGGATCTGCTTTTTGTCTTTAGCTTCGTTTGCATTTTTCTAGAATTTTGTAGAAAAGGAACCATACAGCCCCTGGAGATTGGGTTCGTTTGCTCAGCATAATTATTCTGATTCATCCATGTGGCTGCAGTCATACCTCATTCCTTCTTACTGCTGAGCGGAATTTCGCTGCATGAATGTGCCAGCCTAATTAGCCACTCGCCTGCTGGGGAGCAATTTAGGCTGTTCTCGGTTGCTGCCATCATAAATAAAACTGCTGTGAACTTTTAGGAGCAAGGATTTTCATGCACGTATGCTCTCATTTCTCTTGGGTATATACCGAGCAGTGGATGGTGGAGGTGGAACATGTACCCCAATGTTCATAGCAGCACGTTCAACAATAGCCAAATCATGGGAAGAGCCTAAATGTCCATCACCTGATGAGTGGATCAAAAAGATGGAGTTTATCTATACAACGGAGTCCTACATGGCAATGAGAAAGGATGAATCTGGCCGTTCATAACAAAGTGGATGGACCTGGAGGGAGTCATGCTAAGTGAAACAAGTCAGGCAGGGAAGGACAGATACCATATGTTGTCACTCATAGGTCTAACAGGAGAAACCTAGCAGGGGACCATGGGAAGGGGAAGGGAGGGGAAAGAGTTGGGGAGAGGGAGGGAGGCAAATCATGAGAGACTTTTGAATGCTGAGCACGAACTGAGGACTGAAGGGGGAGGGGGGAAGGGGGAGGGGAGTGATGGTCATGGAGGGGGGCACTTGTGGGGAAGAGCACTGGGTGTTATATGGAAACCAACTTGTCAATAAACTATAAGTAAAAAAAAATAAAAGACTATTTTCCAAAGTGGCTGTGCCATTTTTCATCCCGATGAATGAGAGTTCGTTTCCTCCAGCTTCTTCCCAGCACAAGGCATGGCTAGTCTTTTTAATTTGGGCCATTCTTTCATTTGCGTAGTGTGATTTTAATTTGCATTCCCTTGATCATTAATGACGTGGAACATCTTTTCACAAGCTTCTTTGCCACCTTAATATTTTCTTTGATGACCTGTCTCTTTAGACCTTTTGTTGCCCATTTAAAGAAGTGGATTGATCTGAGAGGGCAAGATGGTCACCGGCAGCTTTACGGGGGCATCCGAGGAACCGGGCCAGGGTTCTCACTCCTGCTGTGTCTGCCCAAACTGGCACAGTGTGATCTGGAAATACGGCTCAATATGTGTGGCCTGTGTCTCCATCGGTATGTGAAGGATACAGGCTTTGCTAAGGTGGATTCAGTGAACTTCCTTGCAAAGATCATCCAAGACATCTACCCTAACTGCAGAAATCCAAGATACCTTCCTCAAGGCTCACTCATTGCATGTATATAAAACTACTTCAATAGGAGTGTTTTGTTTTTTTTTAATGGGTTGCTGGGGGCGCCTGGGTGGCCCAGTTGGCTAAGTGTCAGACCTCAGCTCAGGTCATGATCTCACGGTCCGTGTGTCAGGCTCTTGGCTGACAGCTCAGATCCTGGAGGCTGTTTTGGATTCTGTATCTCCCTCTCTCTCTGCTCCCTTCCGCTCATGCTCTGTCTCTCAAAAATGAATAAACATTAAAAAAAATTTTTAATGGGTTGCTTATTTTCTGTTTTGAGAGTTCTTTAGAATATTCTGGCAACAAACCTCTCATCAGATATGTGGTTTTCCAATCTTTTCTCCGAGTCTGCGGCTTCTCTTTTCATTCTCTTAACAATGGCTTTCAAAGAGCAAAGTTTTAAGTGTTGCCAGAATCCAATTTACCCGTTTTTCTTTTATGGATTTTGCTTTTTGGTGTTCTAACTAGGGACTCTGCCTAATCCAAACATTTCTCCTATGCTTTTTCCTAACACTGTCAGGGTTTATATTTGGGTCTTTGATACAGTTGGAGTTAATTTTGAATAAAGTGCAAGATCTTATAACTGAAAAAAATTTTTGGTACATTAGCTTGAAATGTTGTTAAACTAGAAGCAACTCGAGGTCTAAAACAGTATCGCAGAGCGGGAAAGAGCAGGGCTCTGGAGAGAGAGGAGCCTGAGGTTGATTCCTGAACCTCAAATTCCTCCTCTGTAAAACGGAAGTAGTAAAGGGCTGTCAGCACAGAGCCCGATGGGGAGCTCGAACTCACAAACTGCAGATAATGACCTGAGCTGAAGTCAAAGGCTTCACCAGGCACTTCACAAATTTTCAAATTCTGAAGCTGTGCTTCTGGAGTGACCCAAAGACTCCAGGTCTGTGTTGAGAGATCTGTGCAGCGACAGGCTCAGCCTGGCGTGGGTCCTAGGAGGCAGCTGTTCTTGTTGCTGACATTATCAACTTCTCTCCCTCGTTGCCATCCAAGGTCAAGTGGGACCCCTAGTAAATGGAGTTATCCATTTGCAGGGAAAGAGTCGGCCAGAAAAGATTTAAGAGTTGCTGATTTGTGGCTCATTTCCCTGGGGGGCAAGCGAAAAGGATGACTAGCAAGACGGTGGTAACGCGAGATGGTCTCTACTTGAAGAATCCTGGCCACAAATCTCTCCCACCTGGGCTCACCTGCCTCTCGGGATGCGGCTGTGAGGCCTCCCGACCACAGGTGGAGTCTATTATCCCCTCCTTGGGAATGGGCATCACCCCCGTGACTTGCTTTGACCAATCCATGTGCAGTGGCGGCCGACTTGCCAGTTAGGGCCCCAGGATGCCTTGCGGCTTCCGCCATCACGCTCCGGGAGGGCGCCACCTGCTGCCGCGTTCGGGAGCCTGGCTTGGCTTCCCGAGGTTGAGGGCCGGTGAGGACCGGCCAGCAGGCCAACGGGCCGCAGACTTCCACTTGGCCCTTCCAACCCTCCTGTTATCTGAACCCAGCAACCTGGCTGATTCTAGGCAAGGCCAAGAAAGGAGCCGCATCAGTCAGGCCACGGAACTGCGAACGATTCAAGATGGCTGTTGTTTTAAGCCACTGGGTTGGGGGTTGGGGGTTGGGGAGTGTACGGCAGCGGCTAACTGGAGCCGCCATGGGCCTTGACAAGTGCACCCTTGGTCCTGGAGCAGACGCTGCAGTTATGATGGAGTCAGGAAGGAGCAGGGAGGGGCGTCCCGGGAACATCCCCAGACAGAGGACAGGCAGCTCTGCTTTTACTTCCAGCATCAGCATCTTGGAAGCAGGATTCCCCAGAACCTCGGCCCCCCACTCAGGCCCCCACGCAGCCGTCTGGCTTGTGACCCACAGCGTCCCCAGTGTCCGGGCTTCCCTGCTCCAGCCGCTTGCTCGGGGAACCCGGTATCTTGTGGATTTTTCTGGGCTGTGTTTATGTGAGTGGCCACCTCCAACTTCCTGTGGCTTCTGGGACGCTTGCTCATGTGTGTCGTGAGCTACTCTCTGTCAGACATTTTTCTAGGCACTGGAGATTCAGCACGATCCAAAATTGGTTTTTAGATTACAATCTTCAATAAACAGATGAACGCCGGTACTATAATCTCATCAGCTGGCACGTATTGACTTTATCCCCACGGGGGATAAAACAGTAAGGAGATTGTGACTTGGGGCAGCTATTTTAGGTGGGATTGGTCAGGAAAGGTCTTTCTGAAAAAGCAGCCTTTCTTTGGAAAATAGATGGACAGTTTGCAATTAAACATAGAATTACGGTATGACCCAGCAATTCCGCTCCCAGGTATCTACTCAAGAGAATTGAAAACACGTCCACACAAAAACTTGAGGATAAATGTTGACAGTGCCATGATTTGTAATGGCCAGAAAGCGGAACTGAGCCAAATGTCCATCAACTGGCGAATGGATAAATACAATGTGGTGTATCCATTCAATGGGGACTATTACTCAGCCCTAAAAAGGAACAAAGCACCGAGGTCTGCTATAATGTGGACGGACCTTGAAAACATGCATGACGAAAGAAGCCAGACACAAAATGTCACATATCATCAGACTCCATTTATACTAAGTGACCAGAATAGGGAAATCTATAGAGAGAGGAAGAAACTTGATTAGCGGTTGCCTAGGGCTGGAAGTGATTTGGGGAAACAAGAAGGTGATGGTTAAAGGGGTACATGATTTCTTTACAGATTTATTCATTTATTTTTTTTATTTTATAGAGCATGAGTAGGGGAGAGGGAGAAAGAGAGAGAATCTTAAGCAGGCTCCATACCCACCCCAAAGCCTGATGTAGGCAGGGTTCAATCCCATGACCTGAGCCGAAATCAAGAGTGAGCCAACCAGGTGCCTGGGGGTATATGGTTTCTTTTTGGGATTATGAAATGTTCTTACATTGGTTATGGTGATGGATGTGGAAGTGTGTGGCTATTATAAAAACCATTGAATGGGAAGGGAGAATTGCATTGGACATGAACCGTATTTCAATAAAGTGAGAAAAGAAGGGGAAATGTTGGAGCGGAGATCCAAACGAAGCAAAGGAATAGCCTGGAACATATTGGAAGAAAACACGCCAGCCAGAGGGAGCCGTGGAGTCGGGTTGTGCCCGCCTGCATGGGGAAGGTGGCTGGTGGGCGATGAGCAGAGAGTTACTTATGTAACAGATACTCATTTAATGACTCCTGGGTCCTGAGAGTGAAGAACATGAAGCCAAAATCTTAGCTCCCACAGAGGTCAGACCTTAAACCAAGAATTCTGGTTACTCTGTTATTAGAATAAAATGTCTCATAAAGTCATGTCTTTTTCTAATTAGTGGCTTTCTCCCTTTTCTTATGAGCAGGCGGCTCAGATTTTCTCTCTTTTCTCTTGAGTTGTCCAGGAATCTGTAGGGGCCTCTAAAACCAAATGTCCGAGGGGCACCTGGGTGGCTCAGTCAGTTTAGCGTCGACTTTGGCTCAGGTTATGATCTTACGGTTCGTGGGTTCGAGCCCCGCGTCGGGTTCTGTGCTGACAGCTTAGAGCCTGGAGCCTGCTTCGGATTCTGCATCTCTCTGTCTCTCTGACCCTCCCCTGCTCATGCTGTCATTCTCTCTCTCTCTGTCAAAAATAATAATAAAAAAATAAAACACCAAATGTCCGAGGAGGGGGAACAGAAAGGCCTTTCCCCTCTAATGGAAATTGGGGCTTACCTGTCCCCTCCACCAGTTCCTCTCCAGAACATTCAGTGGCACTACTGAATCCTGGTGCCCAGGGTCTGACCCGCGAATTGCATAGACAACCTTCTGGGCCCAGATTCCCCATAGGCCAATGCTGCGTTCCTTTGCAGGAAGAAGATTCCATTCCTTCCATGAGCTCGTGGCCTGCGTTTCCTGGTGCTCTTCCTCTCGGGTCACACATAGCAGCCCCTCGTCAATTAATTCAACAGAGGTTTGAGTGTCTAGCGTGTGCCATGCCCTGTTGAAGGTCCTGACTAGGACAGTCCATCCCAGTCCAGATGGCTCTAAGCCTAAATATTTGAAAAGCAAAACTTTTGGGAAAAAAATCTGGGGAGGAAGGGTTTTGTTTCTTAAAAAAATTTTTTTTAATGTTTTATTTATTTTTTATACAGAGACAGACAGAGCATGCGAGGGGGAGGGGCAGAGAGAGAAGGAGACACAGAACCAGAAGCAGGCTCCAGGCTCTGAGCTAGCGGTCAGCACAGAGCCCGACGCGGGGCTCGAACCCATGAATGTGAGATCTGACCTGAGCCAAAGTCGGAGGCTTAACCGACTGAGCCACCCAGATGCCCCTAAAAAAATTTTTTTATGTTTTATTTATTTCTGAGGGCAAGAGAGACAGAGCACAGGTGGGGGAGGAGCAGAGAGAGAGAGGGAGACACAGAATCCGAAGCAGGCTCCAGGCTCCGGGAAGCTGTCAGCACAGAACCCGACATGGGGCTCCAACTCATGAGCCACGAGATTGTGACCTGAGCCAAGCAAGACGCTCAACCAACTGAGCCAGCCAGGCGCCCCGATTTAAGATTCTATTTTTAAGTAATCTGTGCACCCAATGTGGGGCTCGAACCTATGAACCTGAGATCAAGAGTCAGTTGCGTGCTCTACCAACTGAGCCAGCCAGGTGCCCCTGTCTTGTGTTTGTTTTTAAACACTAATTTATGGGGGCGCCTGGCTGGCTCAGTTGGTTAAGTCCGGCTCTTGATGTCAGCTCAGGTCATGATCTCACGGTTTGTGAGTTCAAGCCCCACATTGGCCTCTGTGCTGAGAGCACAGAGACTCCTTAGGACTCTCTCTCTCCCTCTTTCCCTGTGCCTCCCCTGTTCTCTCTCTCTCTCAAAAAAAAAAAAAAAAACTTAAAACTCTAATTTATCAAGTAAAATCCTTAATTCAGTCTCTTGTTCTCTATCTCCCTCTTCCTTCTCCCCGCCCCCCCCACCTCCTTAGTTAAAAAACTAAAGTTTAAACTTTGAACTACTTTTACTGCTTCTCACTGAATTTCACTGTGGCTTCAGAGTGGTTTCCCAACTCCAGAGACTTTGAGTATCCTATGACGTTGATACGTTCTTCTGGTTTGCTTTCCTGTGAATTGTTTGCATCCTTCATCTGTTGTTTTCAGGAAGTGGGGTTTTTTTTTTCTTCATAATTTATAGAAGTTCTCGGGATGCCTGGGTGGCTCAGTCGGTTAAGCGTCCAACTTCGGCTCAGGTCATGATCTTGCAGTTTGTGAGTTCGAGCCCTGTGTTGGGCTCTGTGCTGACCGCTCAGAGCCTGGAGCCTGCTTCAGGTTCTGTGTTTCCCTCTCTCTATCTGCCCCTCCCCCTGCTCACACACATTCTCTCTCTCCCAAAAATAAAAAGACATAAAAAAAAATCTTAATTTCTAGAAGTTCTGCATGTATCACAGATAAGAGATGCAAATAGCATCTCACGGGGGATGGCCAGTCTTTCCATTTTCCTTAGGGTGTTTCTGAGTGCTTGTCACTAAGTAAAACTTGGTGGCTGTCTACTGTGAAGCAACAAACAATAAGATCTAGTGTCTAGATATCAATAACCCGGGGTCTGGCGAGGCAGCACGTGGGCTCACAGTACTGTGACACAGTACTGTGACTGAGTCACACACTGCCACACCATGTCCGTATACTTAAGTACGTGTATCACGCTGTCGCAGAGGCCAGAGTAGATGCCTATGGTCCAGAGCGCGGAAGAAGTCAGACATTCAAAGTCAGCAGTGCTCAGGGGACAATTCAGGGCTGAGGCAGAGTCTTTCCCCCAAGAACGGGAGTGTCCTGACCCTCTTCCCAGAAGTCCCCTTCCTCCGAGACTCAAGGCTCATCTTGCTTCTCATCAGAAATGGGTCCTGCGTCATGACACCAACAGCTGACTTAGCGGGAAGGTTTTACTGTGGGGCAGAACTTTCTGGGAGGGCACACCCTTCTCCTGGACTCCTCAGGACAGCAGTGCTTAGGAGGGGCGTGGGCTCAGTGGGAGGAAACGGGGAGAAAAAAAAAGCCACAAGGATTGCACAACCTCATCCAAATAATGTTCTTGGGAAGGGGTGTAGATAGCCTGATCCATCAGTCCTTGTGGAGGGAGAATCAGTGAACGCTGTTTGGAGGAGCAGAGGTGGTCTTCCGGAAGTGGGCGTCAAGGACATGTCCATTATCGAGAGAAAAAGGAAGGGTCTGTCCCGCAGAGGGCGTGGCCAAGCCAAAGGCAAAGGGGCAGGATGCTGGGTCTCTTTTGCACGTGCCTGTGGCAGAAGCTGCCCTCGGGGAAGCCCGGAAGCTGTCCAGCCTCTCTGGGCAACTAGAAGGCGACCCACCCCACCCCCCACTACGCCCAGAATTCACCGAAAGGGGAATTAAAGGGAAGGGAGGTTCCTGGCATGAGGCTGGCCACAGACTTTTAACCGCTAGTCCTGGACCCAGAAGAGGGAACCCTTTGGGTTGGGGTGGGGGAGGCAGAACATGTGGCCAGGGATTTGAAAACAATGTGATGAGTCTAGGAAGCACAGGGAATGTGAGGACCCCTGGAGGCATCTGACTCAGCCTAGGGGATCTGGGAGGGCTCCCTGGAGGAAGTGATGTCTGGAGGAGTCAGAATTATTCTGGAGGAGATGTGTGGACGAAGGAGCGTTCCCATTGTGATATTAGCACATGCAAAGTTCAGGAGTGGGACCCTTGGAAAGGCTGAGATTAGCTCGGGGGGCGGTAGTCCAAGGCGGCAGGGGCGGCTGGGGCGGGGTCACAAAGGACTCGAACAGCAGGGACCCGGGGTTTGGACTAAAGTGGGAAGAAGGGAGGGGCGCCTGGGGGGCTCAGTAGGTTGGGCTGACTCTTGATTTCTGCTCAGGTCATGATCTCACAGTTCCTGGGATCAAGCTCTGTACCAGGGTCTATGCTGGCCGTGGGGACGCTGCTTGGGATTCTCTCCCTCTCTCTGCGCCTTCCCCCCTCACGTGTGTGCATGCGCATGCGCACATGCCCTCTCTCTCTCTCTCTCTCTCTCTCTCTCTCTCTCTCTCTCTCTCTCTCCAAATAAATAAATCAACTTTAAAGCAATAAACAAATAAAAAATAAAGTGGGAAGAAGGCAGAAGTCCCAGGATTCGGCTCCAAGGCTAAGGTCACTCTGTGGCTTTGATTTTCTCCGGAGACGGGAGGCTCGCTCCTCCCCAGGGGCCCTGGCTTGGTGCAAGGGCTATGTTATGCATTGCTTGCAGCTGTTAGTCTTGGCTTTGCTTTTTTTTTTTTTATTATGAAAACAAGTAACCACACCCAAAAGTGTGCAGGGGGAAAAAAAACTAGAAACATGAAAACCCGCACGAGTTCCACTCGGCTTCACCAGATTTTGACTTCATCACAAATTTCAGATCTTCTTCAAAGGAGATAAGTTGTACTCTCTCCTCCCGAGCTCCACCCTAGGAGATCAAGGTGGAAAGGAGAATCCCACGTGGGAACGTCTCATCCGAAAGCTCTTGCCTGAACCTCTGTGTCGGGCAGACGGGAGACAGACTGGCCCGGGTGACCAAGGTGCTGGAGCAGTGCGCAGGCCGGACTCCCGTGCTCTCCACAGCTGGATAGCCCGTCCGAACCTTGGCAGCAGGAGAGATGAAAAGATGGCGGCCCGCTGCACAGTCCGTGGGGCCAAGGCTGAGGAAATCCCCGAGAAAGGTCTGCAGATGCGGGAGTATGAGCTGAAAAAGACTAACTTCTCCGGTACTGGAAACTTCGGTTTGGGGACCCAGGAGCACACTGGCCTGGGGACCCCAAGCCCCGGTATGTACGGCCTGGACTTTCTGTGTGGTGCTGAGTAGGTCCAGCGAAACTCAGGACGTGTGGTGTTAGGCCAGACACGGAATGATCAAAGACAAGGTCAGGGTGCCAGTCCCCACGGACAGACAGTGGGACCACCCTCCCTGACAAGGGAGTTCCTGCTCTGATCCAAACACCCCTAAAAACTTGTCAGTGGGGGGGGGGAAGGGGGGATAGTAAATAAATCGTATCAAACAGTCCTGTGCCCCTTCCTGGTCTTATTTCTCTCTTTTCTCCCTCGAGGCCACTGCCCTCTCAAAGTCTGGGTTTACTATGTTAAAACACACTGACACTATGTACTTAGACCATATATTGGGTGGTTTTACACACACGGAAGTTTTCTGTAAGTGACACCACACGTTCTGTGTCCTTCCACAATTTACCTTTTGCCTCCTCCACGCTACAAGATCTAGCATTTCAACACTCAGTCTTTATTAAAAAAAAAAAAAAAAGCTAAGCATTTATGCTTAGTAAACAAAGAACAGGATAAAACTTCCATAATTTGATAAGCGCCAATTTCCAGGAACCCACAGATGTCTCTTCCTTTCTATTTTTTTAATTTTTTAATGTTTATTATTTAGTTTTGAGATGGGGGGAGGAGTAGAGAGAGAGGGAGGCACAGAACCCAAAGCAGCTCCAGGCTCTGAGCTGTCAGCACAGAGCCGGACACGGGGGGCTTGAACTCACGAACCGTGAAATCATGACCTAAGCTGAAGTCAACACGTAACCAACTGAGCCCCCCAGGGGCCCCGGAAGTGTCTTCCTTAGTGGTGAATTCTGAGGACCATTTTTGATAACATTCAAGAACAAAACAAAGGTGTCCGTCTTGCTATTTTGCCAACACAGTAAGAAAATAAAAGTAAGACCTATACATATTAAAAAGGTTGACAGTGTTTTGCAGCCCTGATTAATTTTCTTGAAAGTCCTGGGGATGTAACTTCTGGATTCCTTGGAGGGTGAAGCAAGACTGATCTGTGAAGGGAGCGGCCTCCTGAGGCCCGAGAACGAGCATTTGAAAAGGAACTGGGGGGGGGGGGAGCATATCTTTTCCCAAGATAAGAAAAACCCTTGAGTATTAATTCTTCCCAAATTAATTTATAAATTCAATATCACCCCAATAAAAATCCCAAATAGATTAAAAATTTTTTTAATGTTTATCTCTTTTTTTGAGAGAGAGAGAAGAGACAGAGTGCAAGTGAGAGGGGCAGAGAGAGGGGGAGACCCAGACTCTGAAGCAGGCTCCAGGCTCCAAGCTGTCAGCACAGAGCCCGACACGGGGCTCGAACTCACGAACCGTGAGATCATGACCTGAGCCGAAGTTAGATGCTCAACCGACTGAGCCCCCCAGGCAGCCCTAAAAATCCTAAGTAGATTTTTGGATGAGTTGCTGTATTGTGGCGAAACACACACATATGACATAGAATTTCTCATCTTAATCATTTTTAAGCGCACAGCTCAGCGGCATCAGGCACGCCCCCACTGTTGTGCAACCATTTGGATTTCCAGATTAATTGCAATGATAGCACAGGAAGTCCTGTATACATTTAACTCAGCTTCCTGTCCTGTTAACATCTTTTTTTTTTTTCCTTTTTAATGTTTATTTATTTTTGAGAGAGACAGAGTGCAAACAGGGGAGGGGCAGAGAGAGAGGGAGACACAGAATCTGAAGCAGGCTCCAGGCTCTGAGCTGACGCGGGGCTCGAACTCACGAACTGTGAGATCAAGCCCTGAGCTGAAGTCGACACTTAACCCAGTGAGCCACCCAGGTGCCCCTCCTGTTAACATCTTAAATTACCGTCACTTGGCAAAAAGAGGAAAAGAATACTGCTCCAATACTATTAATGAAACAATAGGGTTCATTGGCATTTCACGTTTTTCCACAGACGTCCTTTTGCGTTGCAGGATTGCATTCGTGAGCGCACATCGCACTGGGTGGTTGTTAGCCCCCTAGGACTGCCGTGACAAAGGACCGCACACAGGGCGGTTGACACACCAGACATGTGCTGTGTCACAGCTCCGGTGGCTGAAGTCTGAGCTGCAGCAGTCCGCAGGTCGGTTTGGGTCCTTGTGAGGTGTCTCTCCTGGGCACATAGACGCCGTCTCCTCCCTGTGTCCTCACACGATCGTCCCTCTGTGAGCGTCTGTGTCCTAACCCCCTCTGATAAGGACCTCGGTCATATTTTGAGAGAGAGACAGAGCGTGAGCAGGGGAGGGACAGGGAGAGAGAGGGAGACGCAGAATCCGAAGCAGATTCCAGGCTCTGAGCTGTCAGCACAGAGCCCAACGTTGGGGCAGGGGGGTGGGGTGGTGGAACCTTGAACTCACGAGCTGCAAGATCACAACCTGAGCCAGAGTCGGTGGCTTAACCGACTGAGTCACCCAGGCGCCCCTTACTCCTTAATCTTTGATATAAGGGGGCAAGGAGGGGATATATTTAAAAGGCTATTTGGTGGTGGGGGCAGGGGTCAAAATTTAAAACAAGGTTGATGGGGCACCTGGGTGGCTCAGTCAGTAGAGCGTCTGACTTCCTCTCAGGTCATGATGTCACAGTCCATGGGTTCGAGCCCCGCATCGGGCTCTGTGCTGACAGCTCAGAGCCTGGAGCCTGCTTCAGATTCTGTGTCTCCCTCTCTCTCTGCCCCTCCCCCACGCTCGCTCTCTCTCGCTCTCTCTCTCTCTCTCACTCAAAATAAAATAAAGACATTAAGAAAATAACAAAGCAAGGTTGGTAAACACTGCTTTATTCCTTAGAGGTGAGTCCCTAAGCCGGCCCCACTCCAGGGGAAAGAGCATTAATCCCTTCCTCCCGCAGGAAGGATAATTTAAAAATGTGTGACCAGGGGTGTCTGGGTGGCTCAGTTGGTTAAGCATCTGACTTGATTACAGCTCAGGTCACGGACTCACGGTTTCAGCCCACACTGGGCCCTGTGCTGACAGGGTGGAACGTACTTGGGAGTTCTCTCTCTTCCTCTCTCTCTCTGTCCCTCCCCCATTAGCTTGCATGTGCACTGTCTCTTTCTCTCCTTTTCAAAAATAAAAACATTTAAAAAATTTTAAATGGGTGAACATGTGTTAAAACCACCACAGTAACTAATACATTTTTTCAGGGGTAGAGAATACAGATTGGAAGTTATGCAAATATCCTGTTTCTCTTGTTCGAGTAGCACTTGTTAATTGCAAGCATCTGTCTGTGGGTCTTGCCTACAGTGATTATTTCCATGGTGTTCTACAGTGATCGGCTTCTTTCATTCCTTCTACACTTACTTTTTAATGTTTTCAATGTTTATTTCTTTTTGAGAGAGAGAGAGAGAGAGAGAGAGAGAGAGAGACAGAGTGTGAGTAGGGGAGGGGCAGAGAGAGAGAGCAAAACACAGAATCTGAATCAGGCTCCAGGCTCTGAGCTGTCAGCACAGAGCCCAACGCGAGGCTCGAACTCACCAACAGCGAGATCATGACCTGAGGCAAAGTCGGATGCTTAACTGACAGAGCCACCCGGGGGCCCCAGTACACTATATTTTAAAGCACTTGGGGCTCCTGGGTGGCTCAGGTAAGCACCTGACACTTGACTTAGTCTCAGGCCACGATTTCACGGTTCATGGGTTCGAGCCTCACATCGGGCTCTGTGCTGACAAGTACAGAGCCTGCTTGGGATTCCCTCTCTCTCTCTCTCTCTCTCTCTCTTTCTCAAAAATAAATAAATAAACTTAAAAAATTTTTAAAGCATTCACCTGGACTGCAAGCTCATCCTGGAGCTTCGGTGGTAGAATTCGGGGCACCCGGCAACCTATCTGAGCAGGAGTATGTGAACACCACCTTCCTGGACTCAGTAGAAATCCCAGACTCAGGCCTACAGGGTCACGGGGCTGCGGGGCTTGGGGGCGTGGGGGGAAGGATGCCCGGGTAAAGCTCATGTCAGGGTTTCAGAACCCCATGGCCACTAGAGTGTTTCCTTCTCCAGAGACTCACCTGGGCAGCAGGGGGGGACCCTCGGCCACCCAGGTCTGAGAGCCCCGAGCAGGGGAGGCAGTTACTCTTGAAAGTCTGCAGCTGCAGAAAGTTCTGGTGTTTGTAGAGAAGTCGGCTCAGCCTCTCCCCCGTCTCTTAGCAGGAAGTTCTTCTTTCGGTCTGACCTTATGCCTCCGGGCACGCAGGTCCTGAGCTCTCTCCCGGCTGCATCCCAAGAGCACACGTGTCCTGGCTTACAGACGGGCACACGACTGGCCCCTCGTCACACACACGGGGTCGTTGGGCACGCTCGTGTGTTTTCCACGCACTCAGCATGTACTCGTGAACGTACTCCAGACTCAGTTTCCCGTGCTGGAGCCAAAGGGAGCTGGCTCCCAAGAGCCGGTCACTTTTCAGCTCCGCCTTGAGGGGCATCATGTGAAGAGCTTGGAGCCAGACACGTTGGCCGCCCGCACACCAGGGACACTGGCAAACCCTTCAAATCAAGACTTATTTCCCCCCTTACCATCCCACCCCGTCCCCCTGCAGAGAGCGAGTTCAGCATTTGCCAACACATCCGTGGGGCTTACTTCTGTTTTACGTGCTCCCCAAACACAGGTGCTCAGATCTCGTTGGCACCCCCGGCAGGGTGCCTGATTCACATCCTTCTGCTCCCCCCTCACCAAGCCGAGCGAGCAGCCTGTCTTCCAGAAAATTCCCTCCAGTTGTCTTGTGCCCACTTGGCCAGTGGCCAGGTGCATGCCCAGGTCACGGTGGTTCCCTGGACAGGTGGACCTGCTCCCCGGCCTTTTTTTTAATGTTTATTTATTTATTTTGAGAGTGTGTGTGTGTCCCCCCGCCCCCACTCCCGGGAGGTTTCCATTACAATGAGTCAGGTTCCCGCTTCCTGGTAGGCAGTGACTGACTTTGTCACTGATGGGAACTGGAGGAGAAGTAACAGTCTCCCTGGAAGGGTGTCCACTCCCAGGGAGGGGACAGGCAGTTGGGGCAGGTGGGACAGGGCTGGGACTCCGGACACCCCTCTCCCTGTGTCTGCCCACTCTTCAGGCCCTCGAGGGCTGGGGGTCCGTCCTTGATTCTATGCTCCGATGGTCCATTTCCCACCCTACTTCCTACCTGCCTCCTGGCCCAGGAGAATTCGAGAGTCCCAGTTCCCATCTCTTCCAGACTGGAAGAAGTAGGGGGCTCAGAACAAGAGACTGGCTTAATGTAGTGCCTACTGTGTGCCTGGCCCCCTGGGAACACCAAGTACAATCATCCTTGTTTCTCGGAGCTCCTGTTTCTCAGATGAGGAGACCGAGGTTCAGGTAGGGGCAGTGACGCCAGCAGAGTCACACCACAGTAGAGACCCTTTCTGGCCCCTAGGACCCTGGCACCCAGCCACCCACCAAGTCCAGCCTGCAGCTGGGCCAGTTCCTAGTGGGTATCCTGCTTCAAAGGCTCCAGCCTTGGAGACTGCAACTATTAAACACCTGCTGTGTGCATGCCCTGCACAGAGCCCTCAGGGACCATGTTTCTCAACCAAGATCTGGGTTCATCCTGTCTGAAGATGCATCAGGAGGGCAGGGTGGAGCCAAGACTCTTTCTGCCCCTCTCCTCCCCTCCCCTGCACCACGGTGGGGAGGGGCTCTGGGCCACCGGAAAGGACAGCTGACCAGGAAAACAGCCCTATCTCTTTCTTGGAACTGCCCCCTCCCTGCCCAGGCTATGTCTGCAATGAAAGACCAGGCCTGGAAGCCCCTGACCCTGAGGGCCTATACCTGACCTTGACCAAGGACAGCCGAGGCAGCCCAGTGAGGAGTCGGAGAGGGAGGGCCTGGCCCAGACACCCTGAGGGAGAAGGGGATGGGTGCTTCCAGCACACCTGTGTTCCTGCCCCCCCCCAAGCCTGTCCCTCAGCCCCCTCCTCCAGGGACTCGGGACTGAGAGCCTGTCAGTAGTTGTCACGTGCTCCCGGTGCCCGAGCCCTGTTGTACCTGTGAAGTTCCGGAATTGTCAGAATCCAAAGCCTTTGGGGACCAGCGGCCCTGTTGGTTATCAGCCCTTCCTCGCCTGAATGGCCCGAGAAGTCTGCCCAAGCTGAGACCGGAGCGGGCCACCCCCTGACTGACGCCGTCCCCAAGATCCGAGTCCCAGCCCAGCCTCGCCCAGGGGGTCCGGCTGCCAAGCCATCTCTGGAGTCACGGGTGTCCACCCACCACCCCCAAAAGCCTTGTCCGGGACTCCTGGGGACCCACAGCTTTTCCGTCTCACCCCATGATGCTCACTTCCCAAACCTACTTTCTCTCAGGCCAAGAAACGGGGCACTGGGCTGTGAACATCACTGTAAGAGGCCAGAGGGAGGGGCGCCTGGGGGGCTCAGTCAGTTAAGGGCCCGACTTCGGCCCAGGTCATGATCTCACGGTTCGTGGGTTCGAGCCCCGTGTCGGGTTCTGTGCTGGCAGCTAGCTCAGAGCCTGGAGCCTGCTTCAGATTCTATGTCTCCCCCTCTCCCTCCCCCTCCCCCACACATGCTCTGTTTCTCTCTGTATCAATAATAAATAAACATTAAAAAAAAAAGTAAGAGGCCAGAGGGAGGGCACGGAATGAGATGGGAACTCTAGGAGGTGGTGCGGGGCAGTCTGGGGTCAAGGGCAAGGAGGGCTGGCCCACCTGTGTCACAGCCAGGCCTCGGGATGCTTCGGAGGAGGTCCAACAGCGTGGAAAGTAGGGCTAACTTGTTATGCCTCCTTCCCTTAGGGTGGGGCGGGCAGGGCCCCTCTGCTGTCCTGGCCTCCTGGTGGCCTCATTATGGTGATTTCTGGACTGACTTCAGGAGTTGGGGCTGAGTCACAATCGGTTGTTTATTTAATAGCTCCTGTATTTGCACATTCTTCTAGCTACTTCATGCACAAACTGATTTAATCTTCCCACATTGGGGTAGATGCTTGACCTGCATGTACAGATAGAGCAAACCTCCATAGCCCGAGGGGCTCGGGTCCGTCCTGGAGGGAGGTGACGCTGCAAGCCAGGCCTCAGCTCCTTCCTCCAGGTTTCCCTGGTCAGCTATCTGCTGGCCTCTCCCAAGTCCCTCCGCCTCCTCTGGTGCAGGGGAGGAGGGGGGAGAGAGGCGGGGTGAGAGGCAGTCTGGCCTTCCAGCAGCAGCTCTCTCTGGGGTCAAAGGCAACTGATTGGACTGTCAGGAGCCTCAGCGCCACCCCCATGGCTGGCATTTGGTGGGCGATCGTATGGCAAAATATGTGAGACACTCACCCCGGGTAGCTATTTATTTTATTATTGTTGTTAAAAAATGTTTTTGTTTTTAAAAAAAAATTTTTTTTAATGTTTTATTTAATTTGGATACAGACAGAGACAGAGCATGAGAGGGGGAGGGGCAGAGTGAGAAGGAGACACAGAACCGGAAGCAGGCTCCAGGCTCTGAGCTAGCTGTCAGCACAGAGCCTGATGCGGGGCTCGAACCCACGAGCGTGAGATCTGACCTGAGCCAAAGTCGGAGGCTTAACCAACTGAGCCACCCAGGCGCTCCAAAAAAAAAAAAAAATTTTTTTTTAAATGTTTTCGGTTTCACTGAGCTATGATTGACACGTAACATTGGATTCGGTTCATTATGCAACATAATGCTTCGATACGTATAAATATTGCAAAGTGATCTCCACAGTAAATCTAGTTCCATAGTTATACCTCCGTTTCTCCTGATGAGAATTTCGAAGATTGACTCCGTTACGAATGTCTTCTAAGTTTCCAACTTCTGCACATCCTTGACAACACTTGTGATGATCTTTTTGATTCCAGCTGTTCTAGGGGGTGTACAGGGGATTTCACTGTGGGTTTCATGTGCATTTCCCTGGGGACGGGCTTATTAAAATGCAAGTTCTTGGGGTGCCTGTGTAGTTCAGCCTGTTCAGCGTCTGACTCTTGATTTCAGCTCCGGTCATGATCTCATGATTCATGGGATTGAGCCCCACATCTGGTTCTGTGTGGAGCTTGCTTGGGATTCTCTCTTCCCTCTCTCTGCCCCTCCCCCACCTCTCAAAATAAATAAACATCTTTAAAAATGAAGATTCTTACCCCACTCCCAAGAGAGTCCAATTCAGTGAGTCTGGGATGGGGCCCAGGAAAATCGGGGGGGGGGGTCTTTTCTGATAACTCCTGATGCAAACCCTGGCTCTTCCTGCTGAGCCAACCTGTCACCGTAACTGAACGCATGCTGAGCCCATAACTTGGGACGGAGACCCGGGAAGGTAGGGACAGACAGGCATGGGGTCCTCAGAAGAAGCATCTTTGGGCTCGCTCTGAAATAGGACTTTCAGCTACCTGAGCCGATTAGTCCTTTGTTCGTTTGTTTACACCTGTTCATGTCATTGCCTCTTCCTTACGTCCTCACCCACACACGCCCGGACAGCTGAAACGGACAAAGCCAGTCCTGAGATCTCAACAGGGAGATCATTTTTTTTTAATTTTTTAAATGTTTTATTTATTTTTGATACAGAGAGAGACAGAGCATGAGAGGGGAGGGGTAGAGAGAGGAGACACAGAACCGGAAGCAGGCTCCAGGCTCTGAGCTAGCGGTCAGCACAGAGCCTGACGCGGGGCTCGAACCCGCGAACGTGAGATCTGACCTGAGCTGAAGTCGGAGGCTTAACCAACTGAGCCACCCAGGCGCCCCAAGGAGATCATTTTAAAGCCCTGTTTTTGGGAATAGGGTGAGAGGCATGTGCCTTATTCTGCTCAGGCTGCTATTTATTTTTAATTTTTAATGTTTATTTTTGAGAGGGAGAGAGAGACAGAGTGTAAGCCGTGGATGGGCAAAGAGAGAGGGAGATGCAGAATCCGAAGCAGACTCCGGGCTCTGAGCTGTCAGCACAGAGCCCGATGAGGGGCTCGAACTCATAAACCCTGAAAACGTAACCTGCCGCTTAACTAACTGAGCCACCCAGACACCCTGTCTCTTCCTCTTCTTAGGAGGGCACTAATCCCACCACAAGGGCCCTGTCCTCCACCCAGTTACCTCCCAAAGGCCTCACCTCCAAATAACACCTCGCTGGAGACGCGGGCCTCAACATTTGGGGTGGGGGCTCAAATATTAAGTCCACAATAGCATGTTAACAACGGCTGTGTGTGCTTTAGTTGGGAATAGATAACAAAGCCCTTCGAGTTAGTCTTTCTGCCCATAGGGGTCTAGAAATTTCCATCTGATTTTGACAAGAAAGGATGAAGTCAAGAGAAGAGAAGCTTCCCACATAACAAGCCAGCAGGTGATGGTCACAGCTGATAAATTGAGAAGAGTCTTGCAGACCTATAACCAGGAAGCATGGCGCTGGCCACGAGGTCACCACATGGCACGAAGGCGGACAAGAGAATGACCCCCAGCTTTCCCACATTTGCCAGGAGCCCGTCATCTTGGGGATGCTCCAATCCCCTCACAGATTCAAATGGGCAGAACAGAGTATGTAGTGAAACCTTAACTTCCTTTTCACTGGGATAAAACACACGTCCTGTAAAACTGACCCTGTTTAACCGCTTTAAAGTGTGCAACTCAGGGGCATTAAGCACATTCGCCATGTTGTGCAACCAGCCCCCGCTCTCTAGCTGCAGAACTTTTTATCACCAGAAAGAGGAAATCCTGGACCAATTAACACTTACTCCCCACTCACCCCACCCCCACCCCCCAGACCCTGGCAACACTAATCTGCTTTTGGCCTTTCTGAAGATTTGCCTACTTTGGACATTTCATCTGTGTGACATTTTGTGCCCGGCTTCTCCCACTGAGCACAATATTTTCAAAGTTCATCTATGCTGTAGCAGGTGTCAGGGCTTAGTTCCTTTTTATGACTGGATAACATCCCATTGTATGAATATCCTAGAGTTTGTTTACCAGTTCATCGGTTGATAGGCATTTGGGCTGTTTCCTCCTTTTGCCTATTATGAACTTTTGCCTATTGCTGAACTTTTAGCTTTTACTCGGCCTCTCCTTAGTACCCTGTGTATCTGGTGACAGCAGTTCTGTTTACTGATACCACAGTCTCTGTGGCCTGCCTCCCGCCCTCCACTGCAGACCGCCATCTTGTTTGGCTGTGGCCAATCTTCAGTCTGGCAAATAAGGTTGACTCAACGGGGAGTCTCTGGTAAGCCTAGAAAAACACTACCAACGCCACTCATGGCTTTTGGTGTTAACAACATTATCCATTTGTATTGGAACAGTGATGAAGAATCTCAAGAGGGTCCCACAGTGGGGAGATCTACGTGTTTCCCAAATATTTCTTCCCAAGGCAACACAAAACAAGAGGGGGAAAGCAAGCTATGGTATAGCTTGGAGACAGAGAATGCCAGAATATAAAAGGATCAGGGGGAAAAGTGAAGAATCGTGGAAGTGAAATATGAGGTCCCCACCCTGGGCTCCACGCCTGAAGCAAAGGCAATGGAGAAAAACTACCGTGGATATGAAAAAGGGAAAGGAGCAAAACAACCTAGAGCTCGCTCTGGAGAGACTAAGCTCACCCTCAGTCTGAAAACAGTGTAATGATGTCTGAGCAGATCAGAGTGTGAATTCTAGAAAAGGAATGGATATAAGGGACAGTCTTCAATATGCATAGCTTCCGGAGAAAGGAAGTGGGGGAAAGGAAGAGAGAGGAGCTGGCTGGCAATCTGGTGGTGAAGGGGAATGGAAGGTGCAAATGTAGGGCTGTCCAAGACAAAAGAAAACTGTGAATTGGAGGTCTCAACCTATTCCTGCCACCAAGAGTGCGAAATTTAGTCTCTGCTGCATTGACAGAAGAGGGTGCCATCGAGCCGCATAGCTCATAGACTGCTCCCAGTAACAAACAATTGAACAAAAGGAACATAGTAAGTCTGCACAGAGTAGTTGCAAATTTTCAGGAAATGGAAATCCACACAAATCAACAAAGGAAAAACGACTTCCAGAAAGGAGTCAAAGATGTAGAAGAAAATTGTTAAGTCAACGCTCCAAATAGAATTTGATGCTGTGTAGTCCAAGGGGGCATTTGTCTGTATGAAAAAAAAAATCTTGCATCAAAAATTCAAAAACTAGGAGAGCTTGGGTGGCTCAGTTGGTTAAGTGGCCAACTTCGGCTCAGGTTGTGATCTTGTGGTTTGTGAGTTCGAGCCCCGCATCAGGTTCTGTGCTGACAGCTTGGAGCCTGGAGCCTGCTTCAGATTCTATGTCTCCTCCTCTCTCTGCCCCTCCCCTGCTCATGCTCTGCCTCTCTGTCTCTCAAAAATAAATAAAGATTTAAAAAACTAAAAAATTTAAAAACTAAAATACTGACATGGACAGGGATAAAGGAAAGAAATGAAAGAAAAAGGCAAAATTATCTCAGAGCTGTAGAATAAATTATAAGGTACTCAAGAGAGAATAGACTCCAATGAAAATTTGATAAGGGGCAGTGGAAAAAAGGCAGGAAAACAACAACAACAAAATGACATTGAGAAAGAAGTAAAACAGGGTCAGGGAGAATGGATTGAAATGGAATCCCAGGCACTGAAAGAATGATGTGTATATTATTGAAGTCCCTGAAGAAGAAAGACAAAACAAAACAGAGCTAATATGTAAACCATAATCAAAAAAATTTTTTCAGAAGTGGAAAATCACCTGAATTTACACATTGAAAAGGCTCACCAGGCATCTAGGAAAATTAACCCAGAATGGCCAATTCTGAGACATATTTTTAAACTATTGAATTTCAAAGATTAAACCCCCAAGTCCTCCAGATCAAACAATTTACCGAGTCAAAAGAGTTCTACTACTTTAAGACTTTTCAAAACTAACATTCAAAACAAGACAACAATGAGTGCAATTTGAAAAGCACAGCAAAACTGGGCGCCTGGGTGGTTCCGTTGGTTAAGCAACCGACTGTTTATTTCAGCTCAGGTCATGATCGGACCATTTGTTAGATGGGGCCCCGCATTGGGGCTCTTAAGATTTTCTCTCTCTTTCTCCCCCTGCCCCTCCCCCATTTCTCTTTTTTAAAAAACCAACTTTAAAAAACACAACACAACAAAAAACTCAATGAACAAAAGCGAGAAGCAAAGATTTGATACCCAGCCCAACTGTCCTTCAGTTATACACAGGATGTTAAGGAACTCCGTACCCATTAGCCTTTCCTGAAGAACCCATGAGAGGGCGCACTTCAACAACAGGATAATTGTTTCTCACAGAGATACGAATTACAAATTCTGAAACAACTTCCTGTGTATTCTGGGATTGAGCAAATTATTAGCAAATTTATTGTGAATAATGAGAGCCAGGTTTCTCATTGTTGCAGAAAGATGTTACAAATAAGGACAGGGGAGGGGCACCTAGGTGGCTCCGTCGATTAAATATCAGACTTCAGCTCAGGTAATGATCTTGGGGTTTGTGAGTTCAAGCCCTGTTGGGCTCTGTGCCGACAGCTCAGAGGCTGGAGCCTGCTTCAAATTCTGTGTCTCCCTCTCTCTCTGCCCCTCCCCTGCTTATGCTGTTTCTCTCTTTCTCTCTCTCTCTCTCCCCCCTACCACTCTCAAAAATAAACATACATTAAAAAATTTTTTTTAAAGAAAGGGCACAGATGCCATTTGAAAGTAAAAAGTTTAAAAATTAAATTTAAAAAAATTAAAAATAGGGGCTCCTGTGGCTGAGGTGGCTATGTACCTGACTTCAGCTCAGGTCATGATCTCACGGTTCATGGGTTTGAGACTCGCATTGGTCTCTGTGTTGACAGCCTGCTTCAGATTCTGTCTCCCTCTCTCTCTGCCCCTCCTTCACTCACATTCTGTCTCTCTCTGTCTCTCAAAAACGAATAAACATTAAAAAAAATTTTTTTGAAATAAATAAAATGGCAAGACAAAACAGTAATGAGCCCATAGATCTTGGTTCCCAAGTACCATCCCTAAAAAGAAAAAGAATGATCGATACCAGATTTGGGTAAGGAAAAAACATGATGTAAATCTGAAGGAATTATTTTTTTAATGTTTAATTTTGAGAGAGAGAGAGACAGTGCAAGTGGGGAGGGGCAGCGAAAGGGGGCAGACAGAAGATCTGAAGGGGCTCTGGGCTGAGGGCCGAGAGCTGGATTCGGGGCTCAAACTCAAGAACTGTGAGATTACCACCCAGGCTGACGTTGTATGCTTAACCGACTGAGCCACCCAGGTGCCCCTAAACCTAAAGGAATTCTTTTTTTAAATTTTTAATTAATTAATTAATTAATTTTTTTAAGTCAGTACCTTATTTTCTTTTTTTTTGTTTTTTGTTTTTTATTTATGTTTGATACAGAGAGAGACAGACCATGAGAGGGCAGGGTCAGCGAAAGAAGGAGACACAGAACTGGAAGCAGGCTCCAGGCTCCGAGCTAGCTGTCAGCACAGAGCCCGACGCGGGGCTCGAACCCACGAACCGTGAGATCATGACCTGAGCCAAAGTTGGCTGCTTACCCCGAGCCACCCAGGCGCCCCATACACCTAAAGGAATTCTTAATGGCCAAAGCTGGAACAATTTGTGCAAGAAAATAAATGATTGTGTGGGCCTGTAACCCATGGAATAAAATAAATATCTTTGAGTCCATATTGATCTAAATAAATCAGTGAATATATACATAGATGGAAGAGAGAGGACACCTCTTTCTTACAGAAGAAGAGTGATTAGTAAAGTAGAATAATTAAGAAAATCACTACTAAAAATACAATGATAATTGCCACGGATGATCCAATGATAGATGCCAAAGTGAGTGGATGGGAATTTTATGAAAAATGGAAGATTTTTGTAGTCTCAAAGTGTCTCCTCACAAGATATTTATTCATTACCAAGTGGGAAATATTAACTTTGCAATGCAGTAACCTATAATTTTGGTTAACATTACCAATAATTAAACATCTTGATGTCATGTAACCCTTGAGATGAGGCGCTGGGAAGGATCCAACATCACTGCTGTGGTATTTTTGCCAAAAAGGATAACTAACCTCAAACTAATTATGAGAGACAAAACACACACACACACACAGTGAGGGACGTTCTGTAGAATAATTGGCCAGTACTTTCGGGGTGCATTGGGGGCTCAGTTGGTTAAACATCTAACTCTTGGTTTCAGCTCAGGTCATGATCTCACTGTTGATGAGTTGGAGTCCCAGGTCGGGCTCTGCGCTGACAGCTGGGGATTCTCTCTGGCTCTCTCTCTGTCCCTTCTCCCCATCTTCAAAAGAAATAAAAAGAAACTTGAAAAAAAGAATAATTGACTAGTTCTTGTCAAAAAAGGTTAAGGACACAAAGACAGTTAAGAATGTTTGGAACTGTTAGAGATACATTTATGCTGTTCTAGGCCATTCAGTTCGTGGTAATTTGTTACAGCATCAATAGGAAACTAACACACAATTTAGTAATAAGGTTTTTTTTTTAAATTTTTTAAAATGTTTTTATTAATTTTGAGAGACAGAGAGAGACAGCGCGAGCAGGGGAGGGTCAGAGAGAGAGGGAGACACAGAATTCGAAGCAGGCTCCAGGCTCTGAGCTGTCAGCACAGAGCCCAACGCAGGGCCCGAACCCACAAACCGAGAGATCATGACCTGAGCCGAAGCCGGACGCTAACTGACTGAGCCACCCAGGCACCCCTAATAATGTTTTTAAAAAATTATATGAAGAAAGTAACAAAACTTTACCCAAGGACATTTAAAAAGTGCCATATAAAGACATGATGTGTTCAGGAATGAATGACGCATAGATAGATGACAGATAGATAGATAGATAGATAGATAGATAGATAGATAGATAGATAGGATAGATAGATAGATAGATAGATAGATAGATAGATAGATAGATAGATAGGGTGCTGGGTGGCTCAGTCAGGTTAAGCATGCGGCTTCGGCTCAGGTCATGATTTCGGATTTGTGAGTTCGAGTCCCGAGTCAGACTCTGTGCTGACAGCCCAGAGCCTGGAGCCTGCTTCTGATTCTGTGTCTCCCTCTCTAGAGGCCCCTCCCCTGCTCGTGCTCTGTCTCTCTCTGTCTCTCATTAAACATTAAATAAACATTAAAACATTAAAACATTAAAAAAAGATAGATAGATAAATGATAGATGATAAGTAGATAAATGATAAATAGACACTTAGACAGGTACATTCGTATAGGTATATATGTATATTCCCAACCCAAATTACAAATTAATTCAAAACTGTGCCTGAGAAATAAAATATACAATAGTGGAGAGAAACCGAGTGAAGGAAAACAATAGTTCATATCAAACATAATATAAAACTATAGTAACTGAAACAGTGACCCAAAAAATAGACATAAGTTCAATGGAACACATAATGCAATGTGTGACTTTATTAAGGGGGTGTCTGGGAGGGGGGCGCTGAGACCGTCAACCGAAGAAGGGAGGTGTCCGTAGCCTATGAAGGCAGAGACCCTAGAGGGGAAGGGGGTCTCAGAACCGCCCTCGGATCCCAAAGGCCGTCCTGCAGGAGAAGGATGGGGATCCTCCGGCGGGAGAAGCTGGAAGACTGAAGCCGGAGACAAAGTAACAGCCTGCACCGCAGCGCCGCCGGGTCGTCTTCGGAGCCGGGGAGGGGTGGGGGCGGGGAGCGCCGGCCCTCAGGGGCCCGGGCAGGGCGACGAGGGCTTTTTGCAGGTCCAGAAGTTTTCTGTGCTGCATCTGTTATCATTCCAGCCTTCGCTGTACAATTCCACGCAGTCCTCATCGCCGTGGTTGTTGGGCTCCCCTTCCTTCCAGAAGCTGTGAACACCGTCAAAGCCATCAGCCACCCCCCACCCCCACCCCCCGCCCGCCTCGGCCCAGAGCCCGCCCCCCAGCCCATCCTTGAACAGCTGGCCCCAGGCCTTTGGCGGTAAAAGTCCAAGTAGCAGCCAGAGAGCGGCGGGGACTCTGAGGCGGCGTTTCCCAAGCAAGGGTTCCAACGCCACCAACGTCAGAATCAGAATCGGCTCTTGCTCGTGCAGAACTCTGGGCCCATAGCGAGGCTTCTAGAAGCAGACTCCCCGCCGTGGGGTGGAGCCGGGGCTCTTCGTCTCCGCCAAGCACGGCCATCAGGCGATGCTTTCCAATCCCAGAGTCTGAGCGCCCCGGGGTTTGGGTTCCCGGGCCACGTCTCTGGGGGCTCACCTGAGCTGGAGCGGGGTGTTGTCCACCCATCTCCAGGACCCCTCGTTGTGGTGGTCGCTGAGGCCGATCCACGTGCGCTGGTTATTTTTCGAATTCCAAGCCTTCAGAAATTTCTGGGGCCGGGGAGCAAAAGCGGCAAGATAGCACCCATCCCCATGTCTGCTCACACGCCCCAGGTCCCCCGCCCCCAGGGAAGACCTGCGGGCAGGCCCTCGCCCTCACTTAAGTCGTGAGCCTTCACACGCGCATGCGTGTCGTGGCAGTGTTAACGTGCACACGCGCGTGGACGTGTGTTAACCAGAGTCTCGGCTTCGTGTCTGGGGAGAGAGTCTGCAGCTCTCAAGAGGGCCCCGCGTTCCCTTTCTGTTCACACATGGGCTCCTCTCGCATGACCTCCCCAAGGCCACCGCGGGGCCTCCTCCAGGAAGCCTTCCCGGCCACCTCCCCGCCCCAGCCCACCTGCTCCTCAGTACTGTTGATGATCACCAGCTGGGCCCTCATGCTCTGACACGCGGAGATGGACTCTTTCCAGGTGTTCTGGGTCTGGGAGAGGAAGTAGCAGCTTCCTTGGAAAAATTCCCACTTCCAGGGGCAGTGGCGGCACAGGCCCGCTGGGGAGGAGAGAGGGGTGGGGACAGGCCCCCAGCACCGGCATCAGATCCTGGGAACCCAGGGCCCCTGTGTTCAGCTGTCCGCTCCGTCCCTGAGAAATCCATGTCAGAGACCCCAGCCTAAGGAAGCCAGGAGCCATCGACGGCAGGTGCCGGCCCCACCTGGGGTCCCCCCCAACTCCCTCCCACCCTTGGTGTCTGACCCTTACCCAGAGTAGCATTCATCCACGTCAACTGCTGGAGGATCTCCTCCAGGTCTGACTGTTTCTGCTCCCGAGAAGCACCCCCTGGAAGAAGAGGTCTTCAATTATTAAGCACCTACTGTGTGTGTGGTGCCGAGATTTCACAATGGACACCAAGAGTCCAACATCAAAACCGAGGCTCAGAGAATGACTTGCCCGACATTCCCCCCAGGGTCTTCTCCCCCACGTCTACCCTCCCTCCCTCACCCCTGCGGGGAGGGATATATGGTTGCTCATCCAAAGCCACACAGCCTCTGAGCCCTCGTCTGCCCCAACCTGGCATTAGCCCTTCACCTAGGCCCGGGCTCCCCTGAGCGTTCGTCTCCTGGTGTCCGCCCCTCTCTCTCTGCAGGGACTGGTGGATCCTGGAGACTAGAACAGACCAGAAGATTCCCTTTTATTTATTTCGTATTGAAACAAAATTTTTTAACCTGTATTTACTTTTGAGAGAGGGAGAGACAGAGCGCAAGCAGGGGAGGGGCAGAGAGAGAGGGAGACAGAATCTGAGCTGTCAGCACGGAGCCCGAGGCGGGGCTCGAACCCACTAACCGTGAGATCATGACCTGAGCCAAAGAGGGATGCTGAATCAACAGAGCCACCCAGGTGCCCCTATTGTTTTAATGTTTATTTTTGAGAGAGAGAGAGAGAGAGAGAGCGCGAGCAAGTGGGGGAGGGACGGAGAGAGAAGAGGGGATAGAGGATCTAAAGCAGGCTCTGTGCTCACAGCTGGGAGCCCAATGTGGGGCTCAAACTCACGAATCATGAGATCATGACCTGAGCCGAAGTCAGATGCTCAATGAACTGAGCCCCTCAGGCCCCCCGATTAGTTCCCTTTTATCAGCACCAGCTGTAGACATGACCTGGTGTCAAATCTGGTTTTAAGGTCTCTGGGAGCCTAGGTCCCGTGTGGAGGAAGATGAGAAACAGGCTCAGAGAGGGGTAGCAACCAGCCCACAGTCACACAGCAGGTGATGCGGAGCCCAAATGCCCAAGTCCTAGTGGGTTTTGGGACTGTGGCACAGGGCAAAGACCATCCCAGAGGGAAAACCTAAAGGGACCCAAGACTCCAAGCCCCCAGCCTCTGACTCACCTTGGACCAGAGTGGTCACCAGGAGCAGGAAGAAGCCCAAGGAGATGAGAAGCAGCAGCAGAGGCAGATGGGCCTGGGTCAGACACCCTGAAGGACCGGCAGATGGGCAGAGCTGAGGTTCTCAGGGACAGACCCTGCCTGACCCACCCAGGCTGGAGGTGGAGGCAGGCGCTCCCTGCAGCCCTGTCTCCAGATACCTGCTCTGGAAACGCCAGCCTCAGTACCTGGCAAGGTCCGTGAGCTCCTGAGCAGTCCGGTGTATTTCTTCGCCAATCTCTGGCCCCCAAACATCTCCTCCTCTGAACGGGACAGAACACACTTAGCTGAGCTTTGAAGCCAAGCCTGCCCGAGCCCCGCCGTTAGGACTGCAGGCTGGCAGCCACAGACCTGACCCCCCAGGACCCTGGAGCCCTGACCTCCCTCCCTCGCATCACCCCAGAGTGGGGCGCTCGCCTTCACTGGGGTCGCCCGGCTCCTTGGGGTCACACATCTCCGCCATCCTCCCCTTCTTTCCGGCTCCTCTCCAGGCTGTGGGTTTTATAACCCCACGTGCTGCCCCAGCACCCAGCAGCCTTTCTTCAGGAACATTCCTCCCAGTTCAGGAAGAAGCACATGAAAGAGGACACTGCTTCCTCCCGGAAAAGTGGGTGGAGGAGCAAAGCGCTGACACAAGTAGGAGAGAGGGCATCGAGGGCCACACACTCCTTTCCAGCGTCAGAAGGCGCTGCTCCAACCCCTATCGGGTCCTGCGATAGCCTGGCGCCATCAGAGTCTCCCTGTGTATTCCAATCCCGGTTACTCGGGAGTAAGAGCACTTGGCATGTGCCTCACAGTTCCCCAGGGTGAGCTCCCCCTGGTGGAAACAAGCAATACCTCTGAATTGGTTCAACCGCGGGCGTGTTCCGGGTATTCTTGGGCTGGGGGGCACTGAGAGATTTCACGTTAGCCCTATGAGAAAGATACAGTTTTTATATTGCTTTACAGATGAGGAAACTGAAGAACAGAGAGGGAAAGCACCTTCCTGAGGTCACGCAGCTTGTAAGTGGTGGTACTCAGAATAGGGCCCTGGCAGGTGGACCTCTGAGTCCCTGCTTAACCACTGCTTAACCTTGAAGCAATTACTCTTTCCCTCTTTGTGATTACGAAGCGTTTTGCAGAGTTACTCTGAAACTGTGTATATCAAACTCTCCATTTACATATGTATAGACCCCTGGTTTCCTACTTGATCCAATTGGTTATACGTTACTCTCTCTCTCTCTCTTTTTTTTTAACCTAAAGTGAGTATCTTAGGGCACCTGATTGTCTCAGTTAGTTTTAGTTTAGTGTCTGACTTCTGTTCTGGTCATGAGCTCCACGTTCATGAGTTCGAGCCTCAGGGCGGGCTTTCTTTTGTCAGCAAGGAGCCTGCTTCAGATCCCGTCTCTCTCTCTCTCTCTCTCTCTCAAAAATAAATAAACATTACAAACAAATAAAGTCTCTTGTAGACAGCATATAATTGGATCATCTTTTTTAGGCCATTCTGTCAATCTCTACATTTTAGTTATTTACTTTTTAAATTTACATCCGTTAGTTGGCATGTAGTGCAATAATGATTTCAGGAGTAGATTCCAGTGATTCATCCCCTATGTATAACACCCAGTGCTCATCCAAACAAGTGTCTTCCTTAATGCCCCTGCCCCATTTAGCCCATTCCCCAACCCACAACCCCTCCAGCGACCCTCAGTTCTCTGTAAATACAGAGTCTCTTATGTTTTGTCCTCCTCTCTGTTTTTATATTATTTTGCTTCCCTTTCCTTATTTTCATCTGTTTTGTATCTTAAATTCCTCATATGAGTGAAGCCATACAACATTTGTCTTTCTCTGGCTAATTCTGCTTAGCATAATACCCTCTAGTTCCATCCACATAGTTGCAAATGGCAATATTTCAATCTTTTTGATTGCCAAGTAATACTCCAGTGTGTGTGTGTGTGTGTGTGTGTGTGTGTGTGTGTGTACCACCTCTTCTTTATCCATTCATCCATCGATGGATATTTGGGCTCTTTTCGTACTTGGCTATTGTCAATAACGCTGCTATAAACATTGGGGTGCATGTGCCCCTTTGAAACAGCACACCCGTGTCCCTTGGATAAATACCTAGTTGTGCAATTGCTGGGTTGTAGGGTAGTTCTATTGTTACTTTTTTGTCAATCTGTACATTTTAGTTGGAGAGTTTAGTTCATTTATATTTAATGTAATTACTGATAATGTAGAGTTTATATCTCCCATTTTGCTATTTGTTTTTTATATGTCTTATGTCTTTCTTGATTACCTTTTCTTGTGTTAAATACATATTTTCTGGTGTACCATATTAATTCTCTAGTTTCATTTACTATATATTTTTGAGTTATTATCTTATTGGTTGCCCTGGGGATTACTACTAACATCTTAATTTTTAACAATCTAGGTAGGATTAATAGCAACTTAGCTAAAATGACTGAGTTAGAATCCTTGTCTAGTAATTCCAACAGCTGAGCTTTCTCAGGGAGTCTTTAGTTACTTCCTGTCCCCCATCCCCCTGTATATGGGTAATGTTTCCTTGTTTCTTTGTATGTCCCATAATATTTTTGTTGAAAAATAGATACTTCAAATACTGTGGCAGCTATGTAAATCAGATTTTCCCTCCTCCTAAAGGTTTCCTGTTGCCCCTATTCGTTGTTTTTGCTTATTTAATGACTTTTCTGAGCTAATTCTGTAAAGTCTGTATTCTCTGTCATGTATGCCCACTAAAATCTCTACTCAGTGAGCTTAGAAGTTAGCTGATGGTTGGACAGAGATTCCCTTGAATACCTCCAAAAGCCTCCCAGTCTCTGCCGACTGGCTTTGTGTGTTCAGACGCAGGGTCAACACACAGCCAGAAAGTCTGAAGTTCTGCCTTAGCCTTCACTTCACTTCCTGCTTTCACAGAGCCTCAAGGCCGGCCAGAAGTGAGAGCTTAGGGCTTTCTCGGATCTTTCCCAGGTGTGCACACAGCCCTGTGCCTACAGGTGACCTTTCAGGTCCCAAGAATATACCAGAACTTTTCAAAGCCCCAAGGACATCTCTCATTCCTTAACTTTTCCTTTTGAGACTTTTGATTAGGCTGTTATTTGCCTCATGGCCCCAGGCAGCTGTCAGGTTAAAACACCTGACAGGTGTGCCCCGGGGAGAGGCTGTTAGGGTCAGGCAGGGTCAATAAAAGACCAGCCTTTCAAGTGTGGTCTTCCAGGGAGATCAGATACATCAGATGATGACTCCTGTTTGGCAGTGAGGATTTTCAAGGGGTCCGGCTGTGTTCTCCCTCCAGACTGTTACTCTTCAAGGCTACTTCTGACTTGGAGAGCGGGGCACGGAACCAGACGAAGTTGAGATTCTCTTGAGCTCGCTGTTCTTTACTGAGATCCAGCTCTTTCTCTTTACTACATGCTCCCCGAATTCCTGGGAGATTTTGGCTGATTTCCAGAGTTCTAAAAATGCGGATTCTAACAAATTTTGCAGTTTATTCCATTGCTTTTATAGAAGGACAGATTTTACTCTGGCATTTTTGCTGATGTTCCGTTTTCCTCCTGTGTTTTTGATGCTTCAATTGTCTTTGATTTGGCCGGTGGAAGCCTTTTAAACTGGCTTCTGTGTTCTTTTGACATCGGCTTATCCGTTTTTTTTTTTTTTCCCAATCAGTTTTCCTTCCTGTTGGTTTGCAACCTCAGGACTTTCCCTTGGGTGAAATCTGAAACTAGTCCCCATACATATAGGGCAGGTAGAAAGAGAAGAAAGAAGCGGGCCACTCCAGACTGGTAGGTAGCAGTTTTAATAAGCAAAGGAATGACATACGAGGCTTGTCTTGGATGTCTGCAAGGTAAGTAGGTGTCTACACCTGCCCACAGGAATCTTAAAAGGGATTCTGGTGAAACTTTAATGGGCTTCATTCCCATATACGGACCAGATGGCCTTGGCACCACATCACTAGCTCAAGGCCATGTCGTTGGGGCAGCCGTCGGGAATAGAGAAGTCAAGTGAAACCCACACTCCAAGGATTGAGGAAGTGGTGGGGAGAGACCTCTGAGGGGCCAGCCCCAGCTCACAGGTCAACCGGTGGTCCTCCTGATGACCTGTTCCACCACTTCCTTTCTATTCTAACTAGAACAGAATTTCTTTCCGTGTCCCGACTCTAGAATCTACCATTTTTCAAAAAGGCTGGTTTGCTTTTAAGTGAATGACATTAAGAAACGAGGACCTGGGTGTTTGAAGTGTCACTGGTCCCAAGACCTCTCAGTAGACAAGTGGGAACACACACACACACACACACACACACACACTTCTCTAGGTACTTTGAAGGCCATGGTTTCACACCAACATGGCCAGTTAAATACAACACGGCTCGTTCTAGTTTTCTTTCCATTCGACTGTGCAGCACCCTTCTCTGATATTGGGAAACCTGGTTCCCATTATCCTGAACGAATGAGTGCCCTGATAGACGATCAATATCCCTTTTCCGCCACCCTCTACCTGTATGGACGTCTCCCTTACTTTGCTTGGACACTGACTCCTCCCACCCGGCCAACTGACCGCCATGTTGTCCTTCTGACCTCACTGGGCTCTGACGCCCGTACCAGTGCCTCCCTCCATGTCGACGGCCTCCTCGCCAGTGGTCACCACTTGAAACATTTACTCTTGTCATCCAGTAATTGGCTGATTTCCTCTGTCCCCTAAACATCTCTTTATCCTTGCAAGCTTTCCCGTACCCACAACTGGCGTCCGCTCACCCTCAGTATAGAAGACGTCACAGCTCTGACACACCTCTGAAGGGCTCATTTTATCTCTGAAAACCAGCTCATCCGAACTCCCTTTCATCCACCACTCTTAACTGGCTCTGTTGGAGAGAGAATGGGCTTTTCCAGTTGTCACCATGAAAGTGAGGGTCTTTTGGGTTGTTCTACATTTTTTTAATGTCTTTAATTTTTTATTATTTTAATTGTTTATTTTTGAGAGAGAGAGAGAGAGCACAAGTGGGTGAAGGGCAGAGAGAGAGAGGGGTGACACAGAATCTGAAGCAGGCTCCAGGCTCTGAGCTGTCAGCAGAGCCCAACAAGGGGCTCGAACTCCTGAACTGCGAGACCATGACCTGAGCCGAAGTCAGATGCTTAACCCTCTGAGCCACTCAGGGACCCCTGTTGTTTTTATTTGAGAGAGAGAGAGAGAGAGCGCACGAGCCAGGGAGAGGGGAAGAGAGAGAGAGAGAGCACACGAGCCAGGGAGAGGGGAAGAGAGAGAGAGAGCCTTAAGCAGGCTGCATGCTCAGCTTGGAGCTCCACCCAGGACTCAATCCCACAACCCTTGGATCATAACATGAACCGAAATCAAAAGTCTGACGCTCAACCAACCGAGCCACCCACGCTCCCCGGTCCTTCTACATTTTAACCAGAAGTGAAAATCCCACCAGCATTGTTTTAACACTTATTTAGTGCTAAATGCTTTCTGGACATGATCTCCATTACTTCCCATAACACAGCTACTGCCATTCCCGCTTTACCTAAGAGCAAAAAGAGATTCAGGGATTCTGTCACCTGCCCATGAGTGCTGAGCTGCAGGACAGACCAAGGAAAGACTCCAACCAGCTGAAAAAAGGGGAGTTGGGGGGGGGGGGTCAGAGAGTGCTGCCTTTCAGATTTAGGAAGTCTGAGGAAAGGAGGAGGTTGGGAGGTGGAGATTCAGGCTCCAAATTTGTTTATCTGTCAACTCCCTGTCTCCCCCAGAATGTAACTTTCTAGACCAAGGGTTGGCAAACATTTTCTCCAAAAGGGTACAAGGGAAATATTCATTGGCTCTGTAAGGCGTACCGTCTCTGTCACGATCAGGTGAGGAGACCGAAAACACGATGTCAGTGAATGGGGGGGGGGCCTGCGTTTTACCAAACTATTTATAAAAACAGCGGGGGGCTGGCTGTTCCGAGGGAGGAGACCGAGTCTGTTTCCATCATCGCTCTATCTGCGGGGTCAAGAACTCGCGTTCCATCCGTGGCTGTTCAAGGTCTGCCTCAGTGAATTACTATCGCTTGTACATTTCACATACGGGGACAACGAGGCCCAGAGAGTTGAGGAGTCCCGCTGTGGCCACAGCCGGGGTCCAAGTCTGCCCTGGTTGGCATCCTCTCGGTGCCCAGCTGGACTTCCAGAGGGGACGGTGACATCTCACCTGCAGACACATGAGCAGAGCTGTGCCATCAACCCTTCATCGGGACGCCGAACGAGATACCCTCTCGGATGCTCCTGTCTGGGGTCGGACCCCTCGTGATTGATCCCAGACTAGCCATCCAGCCCTCCCTCCTGCAGTCCTGCGCACGGACTTTCAGTTCCCCTGGGGAGTCACGTTCTGTCTCACTTCCTGATCTTTGCATGCACCAATCGCCCGGACTGACGACACTCACCTCCCACCACCCCATTCCATCCCTGCTCCAGCGATTTGTCCTTCAGAATGAAGCCTTCCCCCAAAGCGCAACCTCTTTCTTTCTGGAAGCTCTGGATGTTTCCCGTCGTCACCGAACGGTTTTCTGCAAATTTCACTCAGGGCTGACATTATCAACCTGGAGACGGTATCAGATCTGTTAAAAAAAAAATTCAACTGCGTTAAGTCTAAAGATTTTATTGCCTTTATTCAATTATTCATGAATTGAGCAGCATCTAAAATAGCGGATAGGAAGGAGTTTTGAGGAGCGTATAAGGCAAGAGGCTTTATAGGCAGAAGAGAGCAAGACCAAGGAAATTGTGCTAGGCCAAAAAAGCAGACCAATTAGGGGCACCTGGGTGACTCAGTTGGTTGAGCGTCTGACTTCCGCTCAGGTCATGATCTCACGTTCATAAGTTTGAGTCCCGCTTGGGACTCATTGCTGTCAGTGTGCAGCTTTCTTGGGCTTCTGTCTTTCAATCTCTCTCTCTCTCTCTCTCTGGTCCTACCCCGGTGGCACACACACTCTCTCTCAAAAATAATATAAACATTAAAAAAATTTCCACTTCTGAGAGTAAAACTGATTAAGTTAACCTTTGGGGCTTAGCGTGGGGTGGGGGCCTGTTGCCTTGTTTTTAACAGGTTAAGGGCTCAATCCCACCAGCCTGTCCCCAGGTCAGACACCAAGTGCAAGTTCAGGCCACGGATACGTCTGATGGACTGGCTATAAGCCAGGTGTTCCAACCTCCCCCCTCCTCAGGCCTCTCCGAATAACTTGCTAAAATGACTCATAAAACTTAGGGGGAACATTTACATACATTTCCTGTTGTTGTTTTTTTATAAAGGATGTGACAAAGGACACAGATGAGCGCCCAAATGAAGGGGTGCATGGAATTCAGAGGGTCCCCATGGAACTGTGCGGCACAGACTCCCACATGTGGACACCGCACTAATCCGGAAGCTAACCACGTCTTGCTGTTCAAGAATGTTTGGTAGAGCTTCACCTCCAGCCCCTAGAAGTTCCAACCTTCAAATCACTTGGCCTTCTTGGGGACCAGGCCCATCTGAGGCTGTGGAGGGGCCCCCGGCGAAGCCACCTCGTTCACATAAACTCAGGTATGATCCAAAGACGCGCCTTATAAATAATAAATGATACTTTTATCACACAGCAAGTTACAAAGCTCTTAGGAGCTTTGAGCCAGGAGCCAAGTCGAAAGACTAAATATATTTCTTATTCTACCAGAGAAGCCAGCTTAGATTCCCGCCAGGCTGGGTCAGGTGCCTGCTCTAGGCTCTTCTCCTCCTGGATCTGTCTTTCAGATCTGTCTCCCGCCTGTAGACGAGTTCCGTCCATGTAGAGAAACCAGCTCAGAATAGGCGTTCAGTAAATGTCCAGTGAACAAACAGGATGAGCAAATGTTGGCTGGCTCCGCCGCCCGGTTCAACTGCAACATCACACATAGACACACGTGACTGCTCGATCCTACATCCCCGCCCATATTCTCACCTCTCTTCCACTGACAAATCTCATTATCTTTTAATACCGCCTCTTCCAGGAAGTCTTCCATCCCTACCCACCTGCAGCCCATTCCCAAACAAATGGGGCTGAACAGACTGTGCCACCCCCCACAAGCTTTGACTTGATACAAAATTTTCCCCAGGTCCGAATCTCCTTACCTCTCATGGCTCAGACAAGCGACACCTTGGCTTTAGAGATGTCATTGTCTCCTTCTTTGAAGTGTTGGCCAGACTGGGCTGGCCTCGCTGACACTTGTCAGCCACAGAGTTCCATGACCCTCAGCTCACATCCACAGACCAGAAGGAGCCCACCGAGGGCTGTGGTCAGGAATCAAGAAATGGGCAGCCTGCTGGGTCTCTCACCAGGCTGGACAGTGCCACCCAGTGCCCAAGGCAGCTTCAACGCTGATTCACAGGCCACAGGCCGCACGTGCCTGCCTCCTTGCCTGTGCATTGGCTGGGACCTCTGCCTCCTCCAGTTCGCCTACCTTTGCATGTTCTTGAGAGTGACCTCACAGTCCTCTGGGTGTGCTCATTTTCCCCACCGTGAGCGTTCAGCCTTTCATGGGCACCGTTGCCCTTGCGAGCTCCAGGAAGGAGGGAAAGCCCCACCGCAGAGCCTGCGCTGCAGTGAAGCCGGCGCCCGGGTCTGCTCTTGCTTGTCCTGAAGGCTCCGTACCTGGGGACACGGGTGATTTCTGCCTCGCGGCTTGGAGTGGAGAGACTTTCAGGAACATAGCATGCTTCTCTCATCTTTGAAGGGCGTGGGGAGAAACCTCCTCAGTCCTCTAGGGGTCACCAAACTTCTTGGAAAAGGGTTTTCCTCACTGCTGCCTCCCATCACTCCGTGAAAATGACCAATGACCTTCAGAAAACCAACAGACTCATTGCTGTCTTGGCCCCGCCCATAAGGAGAGATTCTTTCCTTCCTTCGTGAAACCGCTCTCCCAGGACTTCCCTCCCTGACAGCCCCATCTCTGGGGCCTCCTCGATCTCCCCAGCTCCTCCTCCATCCCCTTCACAGGCTCCTCTTGCACCTGTCACTCCTGAATCTTTGCTATCCAAATCCCCTTCTGCTGTTGGGAGGTTGAGGACAAAAGGTGGCCAGGAATAGACTGCCGATCCAGGTTCTCTAGACGGAAGCCAGCCTGAGGCAACAGGGACAGCAAAGTCACAGGGATGCACCAAGGCCATTGGTGAAAGGAGAAACCCTCCAAGATACAGCAGGGTGAGAATGAAAGTCCAAAATGGTCATAGGAATCAAACGGTCAAGGGTATCGGGAGATCAGGGTGAGGCTGTGGAATCATATTGGCCCAGTGCTGTTTCACATTACCTTCCTTTTCAGTGTTTTCTGTGATGTTTAGTTTGTTCAGGTCCCCCACTTCTTGGGGCCTTAGTTTTGAATTGTTTTTAAGTTTATTTATTTATTTTGGGAAAGAGAGAGCGAGAGGGGCAGAAAGACAGGGAGACAGAGAGAATCCCAAGCAGGCTCTGTCGGTGCAGAGCCCAAGGCAGGGCTCGAACTCACAAACCACAAGATCATGACCTGAACTGAAACCAAGAGCCAGATGCTCACCCCCACTGAGCCACCCAGGCACCCCATTCTTGCATCCCTTGGATTGCTTGTCTCACTGTGTGATTCATTTCCGAATTGTTCATTCCTTTGTTCGTTCCACCTCCCTTTCCGCAGAAGCTGCCCATTAGTGCAAAACAGATTGCTACAAACCAAATGGATTAAAACAAGACGCATTTATCATCCCAGGTTCTTGTGGGTCAGGAATGTAGACATGCCTTAGTGGATCCTTTGCCTGGGGTGTTTCATGAGGCTGCAGTCAAGGGAATGGCCAAGATTAGGATTTTATCGGAAGGCTCAACAGGGGAATGAGGTATTTCCAAGCTCACTCACGTGGTTTTCGGGTGCATTCAGGACCTGTTGCACCAAGAGCCTCAGTGCCTAGCTGACTGTTGCCAAAGAATGCCTTCAGCTTTTTGCCACATGAATAGTTCCAACATGGCAACTGGCTTCATCAAAGCCAACAAGGGAGAAAATGTGCCAGAGACATGGAAGGCAGACTCTTTTGTAACCTAATTGCAGAAATGACATTTCTTCAATGATGAGGCATAATATCAGTTAGAAGCAACTTACTCCTCGGAAGAAGATTCCACATGGCCATGACTACCAGGAGATGGAGACCCCTGGGAACAATTTCAGAAATTGCTTACCGTATCCCTCCAGAATACAAATTCTATTACAGAAACAACTCTTTAGTTCATGTTGACTGTCACTCCTCCAGCGTTTTGAAAGGTGAATGGCCTGTAGCAGATGTTCAATTAATATGTGTAAAATGAAATACTGGATGGAGTAAGCTGTACGGTCCAAGAGTAGAATAGCTAGGGATTATTTAATTCAACGTGTCTTTTATTATATTCAGGGGTTCTGTTCACGGGATGTTGAAATAAATCAAAGAGCAGTGGGATGGGTGGAGTTTTCGTAGCAGTTAAACCAGGGGGACAGACTGTAGGGTGGACACAGACAGGGAGGAGTCACCGGCCTATAGAAGCCATAGGTCTGCTCACCTGAATTACCTTCTTGGGTGCCAGGAAGTGATCAGCTGATATTAGGCTTCATGAGTGTGATATACTTGCCAAGATGTATCAGTTAGCTATTGCTGCCTAACAAACCGCCCCCAAGTCAATAGTTCAAAATAAAAACTATTTGATTCACAATTGTGGGGTTCATAAATTTGGGTCAGCTCAGATGGAAAGTTCTGCTGAGCATAGTAGGGCTTATTCGGATATCTGTAGGTTAACTAAGTTTGTTTACTTAGCCTGTGGAGTTTTAAAACATAACCGAAGGGGCACCTGGGTGGCTTAGTCGGTTAAGCGTCCAACATCAGCTCAGGTCATGATCTCGCAGTTTGTGGGTTCAAGCCCCACGTTGGGCTCTGTGCTGGCAGCTCAGAGCCTGGAGCCTGCTTCAGATTCTGTGTCTCCCCTTCTCTCTGCCCCTTCCCTGCTCATGCTCTGTCTCTCCGTTTCTCAATAATAAATAAATGTTTAAATGTTTTTTAAAAAATAACTGAAAATACTTTGACAATGAAAGTACTTAGACAATCAGGAAAGGTCACTATGAATCTGAGTGTGCTTGGACTGCTTCAACCGATAAGAGTATAACAAAAGCAATACTATATGACTCCCAATGCTATATCATTAAAGACCATCCAAACCTCTCCCTTGTTTGCTGGGAGATTCACCTCCAGAGTCTTGGGGGCATATGTAATAAGTGCAACTACCCCAAGGCTGCTATGCTGCAAATGTCATGTGGGGAGGCCGCATGGAGGTTCCTGAAACTACGGAGAGAGATCCCTTCAGTGAGACCCCAGCCATCTGAGCAGTCCCATCCCAGAGCCAGCCGTGTGAATAAGGATGGCCCCCAAATAATTCCAGCCCCAAACCACCAGGCACACCAGCCCTTTGGGTCTTCTTAGCTTAAGCCCTAGATGCCATGGAGCAAAATAACCCCCCCCCCAACCCTCGCATTCTGTCCACAGAATCCACAAACATATTTTTTTTAAGTGGCTGCTGTTTTCTGTCAATGAGTTCCGGGGTAAACTAGGTTTGTAATACAGCAATAAAAAAATTAGAAGAGGCGGCCTCATTCATAGCTGGAGGTTGATTGGCTGGTGACTGAGGCCACAGAAGTGATGGAGTCATATGTCCCTCATGACCCAGGCTAGCTTGGGCTAAATCAGAGTAGGCAGCCTTCATCCACCCCCAACAGAAACATCAAAACACAAGTATAAATTCTCACAGCCAAATTTTCAGAACTCTGGTAAACCACCAAAGATTGATAGCAACCAAGTAAATCCTGAATTAATAATAATAATAATAACAAGGGCAAATTCAAAATAGTAAAAGGCCTTGTGGCATTTTTATTTGCCCTTGTCCCACCCTCTCCCTGGGGTGGCAGTGTCTTATAAAGGGAAGTCCATGTTCCCAGTGTGAGGCCCTTGTCCCTGGTTCTGGAGGGAACAGAGGAGACTTTCTTCAAAAAGTATAATGAATGCCTGTTCTCACCTGTCTGGAAACTACCTGAAAGCCTGACACGAAGTACACATTTCCGTTCTGCTTACTTGGCGTTCAGTTAACAGTGAACATTCAAGTGACTTAACAACCCATAGGCATTTGGGGCAAAGATTATGGTCAAACCATAATATATCGCCTGGGGCTCAGGATCAAAAGCTGGGGAGAGTGTTTTTGGAAAACTAGAATGTTCCGAAACACCTTTATAGCACTTGGGGTGTAGAAAGTCTGGGGCATGCGCAAGGCAAAACGCATGCTCCGAAAAGACCTGAAAAGACCCCAAGGTTTACTTAAGGCTGAATCTAGGCTCCATGCCAATCTGGCTAAGTGCTGAAGGGGTGCCCTGGCACAGAAGCCGTTTGTGAAGACAGAAAGGTGGGATTTTTGTTCTTTTTTATTCGCTTGCTTTTTTAGCTGGTATTCAAGACAAATCTCTGCAAAAACACCAGCTGAAGCACAAACTAGAGACTTCATGACCACACATGTGAAGGGATATGGTATTTGCAAGAACTGTCTGAGGGAGGGAGTGATTTACTTAAAATATGCACTCTAGGGCTTTCACCAACCAAAAACCAAAAATAATAACATCAAACATCAAATTCTGGAGCCAAGGGAGAATCTGATATCCAAAGCTACCACATTATAAATATACAAATGTCCAATTTTCAACAACAAAAAAAAATCAAAGGCATACACAGAAAGTTAAAAGTATGGCCCATTCAAAGGAAAAAACAAATGGACAGAAAGCATCCCTGAAGAAGCCCAAATATTGGACTTACCGGAAAAAGATTTCTTCGAAAAAACTGTCTTCACTGTGCTCAACAAGATAAAAGAAAATATGGACAAAGATTTAAAAGAAACTGGGAAAATAATGTATGAATAAAATGAGATGTCAGTTAAGAGATAGGAATTATAATAAAAAGGAACCAAACAAAAATCATTGAATTGAACAGTACAAAACTGAAATTTAATTTTATTTTACATTTATTTATTTTTGAGATACAGAGCTTGAATAGGGGAGGGGCAGAAGAGAAAGAGACACAGAATCGGAAGCAGGCTCCAGGCTTTGAGTGGTCAGCACATAGGCTGACGTGGGGCTCAAACCCATGAACCATGAAATCATGACCTGAGCCAAAGTCAGACGCTCAGCCGACTGAGCCACCCCGGCACCCCACAAAACTAAAATTTAAAAATCACTAGCAGTGTTCAGTAAGCAGGCAGAAGAAAGAATCAGAGAGCCTAAAGATACGACCATTGAGATGATCAAACCCGAGGAGCAGAAAGAAAAAGAATGAAGAAAAATAAACAGGGGCGCCTGGGTGATTTAGTCTGCTAAGCAAACAACTTCGGCTCAGTCATGATCTCACGGCTTGTGAGATCGAGTCCGGCGTTGGGCTCTGTGATGACAGCTCAGAGCCTGGAGCCTGCTTCAGATTCTGTGTGTCTCCCTCTCTCTCTGCCCCTCCGCTGCTCATGCTCTGTCTCTCTCTGTCTCTCAAAAAATAAGTAAACATTTTAAAGTTTTTTGAAAAAAAACAAAAAAGAAATGGAGCCTCAGGGACCTTTGGGATATAATCAGATGGACCATATACACATTATGGGATTCCCAGGAAGAGAAGAGAGAGGTAGACAGACCATTTGAAAACAAACAAATGAACAATGATTGAAAACTCCCCCAATTTGGTAAAAGACATGAATCTACAAATCCATGAAGTTCAATGAGCTCCAAGTAAGATAAACTCAAAGAGACTGAAGCACATTATAATCAAACTGTCAAAAGACAAAGTGAAAATCTTGAGAACAACAAGAGAAGTGATTCATCATTTCCCAGGGATCCTCAACATTAAGAGCTAACTTCTCATCAAAAGTCATGGAGATGAAAAGACTGTGGTGACGTATCTGAAGTGCTGAAAGAGGGGCGCCTGGGTGGCTCAGTCGGTTGAGCGTCTGGCCACGGCTCAGGTCATGATCTCACGGTTCGTGGGTTTGAGCCCCGTGTCGGGCTCTGTGCTGACAGCTCAGAGCCTGGAGCCTGCTTCGGATTCTGTGTCTCCCTCTCTCTCTGACCCTTCCCTGCTCACACTGTCTCTCTCTGTCTCTCAAAAATAAATAAAAATAAAAAACATTAAAAATTAAAAAAAAATAAAGTGCTGAAAGAAAAAAAAACTGTCCACCAAGAATTCTATCTCTGGCAGAACTGTCCTTTGAAGATAAAGAAGAAATGAAAATATTCTCAGACAAACAAAACCGGAAAGCTCATAACCATTAGACTTGCCCTGCCAGAAATGCTGAAGGAAGTCCCTAGGAACTAAATCTACCACTACCTTGACCTTGAAATTTCCAGCCTCCAGAACAAAAGAGAAGCACTTTTCTGTTGTTTATATACCACCCATTCTATGGTATTTTGTTACCAGCTCAGGTCCTGATCTCACGGTTTGTGAGTTTGAGTCCCACCCACATCAGGCTCTGTGCTGACAGCTCCGAGCCTGGAACCTGCTTCGGATTCTGTGTCTCCCTTTCTCTCTGTCCCTCCCCTGCTCACGCTCTGTCTCTGTCTTTATCTCTCAAAAATAAACATTAAAACATTTAAAAAAAAAAGAGTAAAATACCTGAGGATAAATTTCACTCTGGAGGTGGAAAGCTTGTACACTGAAAACTATAAAATATTGCTGAAAGACATTACATAATGCACAATAGGTGGAAAGATACCCTGGGTTTATGGATAGGCGAACTTAATATTCTTAAGATGTCAGTACCACCTGGACTCAGTTGGTTAAGTGTTCAACTCTTGAACACTCTCACGTTTGTGAGATCAAGCCCTGCATTGGGTCCATAGTGAGCATGAAGCCACTTTAAGATCTCTCTCTCTCCATCTCTCTCTACTCCTTCCCGGCTTGTCCATTCTCTCTCTCTCTCTCTCTCTCTCTCTCTCTCTCTCTCTCTCGCTCTCGCTCTCGCTCTGGCTCTCGCTCTCGCTCTCTGTCTCTCAAACAAACAAAAAAAATAGTCAATCTTACCCAAAGCTATCAACAGATTCAAAAACATCAAAATTCCAACAGTCTTTGTAGCAGAAATGGAGATGCCAATTCTCAAATTCATATGAAATTGCAAGGGGCCCCAGAAAGCCAAAACAATCTTAAAACAAAGAAAAACAAAGTTAGAAGACTCACACTTGGGGCGCCTGGGTGGCTCAGTGGGTTAAGCGTCTGACTTCGGCTCAGGTCATGATCTCACAGTTTGTGGGTTCAGGCCCCACGTCAAGCTCCGCGCTGACAGCTCAGAGCCTGGAACTTGCTTCAGATTCTGTGTCTCCCTCTCTTTCTGCCCGTCCCCCGCTCACACTCTGTCTCTCTCTCTCTCTCTCTCTCTCTCTCTCAAAAATAAATAAACATTAAACATTTTTAAAAAAAGAAGACTCACACTTTCAGATTTCAAAACTTAATACAAAGCTACAGTAAACAAAACACTGTGTCCTTACATAGGGTTAGACATATAACCAATGGAATAGAAATAAGAGCCCAGAAATAAACCCAAGCATCGATGGTCAGTTACAATGGTACCAAGTCCATTCAATGGGGATAAAATAGTGTCCTCATTAGATGGCATGGAACAACTGGACCTCCACATGCACAAGAATGAAACTGGACCCCTACTTCACACCAGATACAAAAAAAAATGGAAAATTCATCAACAACCTAAATATAAGAACTGAAACCAAACAGCTTGTAGAAGAAAACGTAGGGTTGAATCTTTATGACACTAGATTTGGCAATACAATCTAAGATGTGATATCAGAAGCACAGGCAACAAAAGAGAAACAGATTAATTGGACTTCATCAAAAATTAAAATCTTTGTGCATCAAAGGACGTCCTCAAGAAGGTGAAAAGACAACTGACCGAATGGGAGAAAATATTTGTTAGTCATATATCTAATAAGAGCTTAATATCCAGAATATATAAAGAGCTTCTGCAACTCAACAACAACAAAAAGACACACAACTCAGTTTAAACATGGGCAAAAGACTCGAACAACATATCTGCCAAGATGATGTACGAAGGACCAACAAGCACATGAAAAGATGCTCTCTCGTTATTAGTCACTAGAGAAACACAAATTAAAACCACAATGAGATAGCATTTCACACCTAGTAAAACAGCTACATTTTTTTTCAATGAAAAATAACAAGTACTGGTAAGGTTGTGTAGAAACAGGAACCTTCGTGCATTGCTGGTGGGAATGTAATGACACAGCCACTGTGGAAACCCTTTGGTGTTTCCTCAAAGAGCCAAACACAGAATTACTATATGATCCAGCAATTCCACTCCTAGTTAGATAGCAAAACAATTGAAAGCAGGAACTCAGAGATATTGGTGTATCCATGTTCGAGGTAGCATTATTGATAAAAGTCAAAAGATGGAAACAACTGAAGTGTCCATCAACAGGGGAGCGAATAAACAGCACGTAGTTCACACCCACGATGGAATATTACTCAGCCATAAAAAAGGAATGGAGTTCTGAAACATTCTACACATGGATGAATCTTGAAAACATCTTGCTAAGTGAAAGAAGTCAGACACAAGAGGATAAATGTTGGATAATCCCACTTACATGAGGGAGCTAGAATAGGCAAATTCATAGAGAAGGAAAGTAGAATAGAGGTAACAGGGTGCTGGGGGCCAGGGGCAATGGGGAGTTAGAGTTTAACGGAGACAGGGTTTCTATTTGGGGATGATGAAAACATTTTGGAATGATTTGCAGTGATCGCACAGCCTTGTGAATGTACTCAGTGTCACCGAACTGTAGTCTTAAAAAGGGCAAGTGTTAGGTTATCTATATTTTATCACAATTGACATTTTTCAAAACAAGAAAAAGAAGTCACAATGCGTGTTAAGGTCTAAGCTTAGAACTAGCCCAGCATCATTTCTGGTGCATTCTGTTGGTCAGAGCAAGTGACAAAGCGAGGTGGGTTTCAAGTGATAAAAAAACACAGTCCACCTCTTCGTAAGAGGACCTTCAGATACCGAGGCTATTTTGGTTCTGTCTGAGACAAATACGTTGTGGCCTCCCATGGTCAGAATTCACAACAAAAGAATTTTGAGTCCGAAGTTTAACCCAGAAAAAATTTTTGATTGTGCTAAAATTGGTTATCAGCATAATACTGAGCGAAGAGTCTTTTCATAAATTCGAATGTGCAAAATTCGATTCAACAGCCACACACCCAAAAAAAAATCCCAGTGGTAGAATTGACAGTTGGTAAAAATTGGACAAAATGAGCCTGATTAATGAATCGAATGTTTCCAAAAATCACACGGGAAAAAATGTTCCCGATAAAGATGATTTCAATCAAGTAAAAATGAGCATAGAAAAAAAAAATCGGGAACGGTTTCACTGCACTAAATAGATCCAGGAATCTAATTGGCTAAATGCAGTTTGTGATTCAAACGTATTTTCCAACAGAAATGTGTTGGATTTTTTTCCACTGTGCTTATAAAAATGGAATCAAAGTGTCCCCAGAATAAAACCATCCTTTGTGTGAAAATGGCCATGTGAGGACAGGAGGGTCAAATGTTCTGTGTGTCTTTCTTGTGTTTGACTTTATTCACCAGACACCAGATGCTGCAGACCTCCCAGGCAAGAACCCAGAAATGAACTGGTCATGACCCCTTTCTGGGGTACCCTGGACTTTCCCCAGACGGGTGCCTCTACAGACCTTTTTGTCTCTCACATCCTAGCTACCTGTCCAGATTTTTCTGTTCCTCAGAAGGTGTGGCTCACACCAAACAGTTCTTTCCTGAGGGGATCACTAGTGGGGAAGACCTGGAAACCGGGGCAGACCCCAAGACTTTGGCCCTTATGATGGCTCCTCAGTCCACCCACCCCCCACCAGTCATGAACTACGGGCAGCCAACACAAGGATTGTCCCTTGCTGGTCAATTGATTCTTACCATGTCCTGGCATTACTCTTGCCCCCTTCCTAACTTAACACCCTGCTTCGCATTTCTAATCATGTCCATGCAGGTCTATGGCCCCCTGCTGAGCCCACCAGGGAATCAGGGGACAATGTTGATGAGATTCATTTCAGCTTCGTACTCTGCAAATCTAAAGTCACCTTATAACTTTGTCAAGACTATGAAATGCCCAGCCCATAAGCTGACTTTAAAAGAAGGGAGTTAAAGATCTGTTCTTTGAAAAAAAAAAAATGGGAGAGGGGATATGGGCATGTGGGGAGAAGGAATGCATTATATTTATTTTTACCACTAGAGTTTTTAGAAATATGTTTTGGGGCTTTTCTTACAGTCCCAGAATTTTAATAGATGTAATGTAGATAGATAGAGAGAGAGAGAGAGAGAGAGAGAGAGAGAGAGAGGCAAAGAAGGTGTGGACAGAATCAGAATGTTAGGCAGTGGCAGAGAGAATGCAGACAGAAGCAAAATGTAGATAGAACAGAGCGTAGACAGAGGCAAAGAGAGATGGCCAGGGACAGGGAGCGAACAGACGTCAGCCATTGCTCCCAAGCCCAGATAGAAGCCCCTGGTATTTAGAAGGTTGAGACCTCAGATCTCAGAAGGTCCTGATACAGCCCACTTCGGCCCAGTCCTCCCATACCCATTTCTGTCTCCCCATTTTCAGCCTCCATTCTGAACTTACAATGTCACCCTCTCTTCTGTGACAGGGTCCTTCCCTGCCCCACCCCCTCCAGGGTCCACCCCTTGGGGTGGGAATGTGTCCTTTTTGCTAAGTCTTGCCCGCCATCAGTGACTGTCCCTGCATGCTCCTCCCCAGTCTGAGTGGCATTCCCCCACCCTTTTCTTCCTTGTTACGTCTCGGGGTTATCATTCATTTATCCATTCATTCATCAAGTATTTATACTTGGTTCCCAGGAGCCAGGCCCCTGCTCAGCAATGCCAGGGACCCCGGGGACACCTGACCTACGCCCTGCATCATCCACTCACGCCCACACCCCAGGTGGGGGATGGTGGGAGGGCCGGGTAAGCGGTGATAACAGCCTGACCAGAGTATTGATGGGTGAGCATAAGGCTCTGTGAGCCCCAGAGAAGATACTTAACCCGGCCTAGACTAGGTTAGGGAACTGGCTCGAGCCTTGGATGTGACCCCACCCCCAACAGTCCCGCCCTCAGCTTAAAGCAGGTCTCAAAGGTGCGGTCCCATCACCGCCCCCTCAGCCTGCCAACGCCCCTTCTCAGACCCAACCCCTTAGCCTCTCCCTTGCTGGCCCCGCCCCATTGCTGACCCCGGTCACGCCCCTCTCAGCCCCTCCTCTATTTCATTCAATCCAGGCCTCAAGCCCCACCGCCCGGGAGACAAACCTCTAACCAACCTCATGATCCCATTGGCCAGAAGGTGTTACTGCACCGCCTTCCTTCGGTGTTATTGGGTTCCGAGATGTCAATCTTGTTTATAGAGTCCCAACAGTTGCCATGGCCGAGATTTGAGGGGCAGATAATAATGGACGTCTCATCTCAGGACGTCTCGTTATTGGGCAGAAAGCCCGGCTCTGGGCGGGGCTTAGAGCCAAAGGCTTGGCTGCCTCTGTCAGGGGTTCTTCAGGGCCGCAGCCTTCCCTCAGAGACACACCCCTCCCTCCTCGTTATTGGTGCCGCCAGGTGTTGCTCAACAGGATCCCACATGTTGATAGGAAAAACTGCCCGTCCTTCACAGCGTTCCTAATTTCAATTTGCTTCTCTCCTTAGAGGCGGCAACCTTCTGGCCGTAGTCAGGGCCCTCCTCACGGAGTGGCCACGGATTGGCCCGGCATCCCGTCACTCCTGGGCAGTGGGCGGAGCCAGGGTGCCTGGGGGCGGTGAATTGGCTGACTGGGCCTCGGGGGCGGGGCAGCCGCTCCTGTCAGCGGGTGAAATGGCAGCGGCAGAACCGGCTGCGGCCGCGGTCCCGGGGGGCGGCTGAGGGGGC
>NC_043711.1:5507088-5531664 GCF_006229205.1 Suricata suricatta | reverse complement strand
CCCCCCCCCCCGCCCTCCCTCAATCCTGATCCCCCAGGACCCCTCCCATCTGCAGACCCCTCGCCACCCCCTCCCTCCCCTCTCTTGGCACCCTATGTCAGGGCCCAGACCGGCCCCCCGGCCCCAAGGGTAGAAGCCTCAGACCCCTACCCCTGCCTTCCAGCCCCACAGGACCCCTCCCCTAGCCTCTGTAAATCAGGATTCGCACCCACAGGCCTGACCTCAGCCTGCCGGCCCATCTCCCACCCCACTCCCACTCCCACTCAAGGGCACCCGGAAAAATCAGTCCTCAGGCTCCTCCCAGCAGTCTCCAGCAGCTCCACGCACACCCCTGAGCCTGCTTCCCAAACACCCAGCCTCCTCTCAGGCTCAGGACCTCCCAGCAGATCCCCTCCCCTCCCCTTCCCTCCCCTCCCCTGCCAGACACACAGCCTCCTGAGAGCCCCCCACGAGCTGGGAGCCGGCAGTTTGGCACAGACATGACCACGAACCCTTGGCAACTCAGACTGACAGACATGGCGCCCCTAACATACACACATCAGGAGCCCCCCTTGTGCGGGCGTGCACGCTCACGCACATACACACTTGGATCCCCTACACACACAGGAAAACTTAAGACCTCCAACACACACTCAGACAATTAGTACCTCCCCCCAACATGGGCACATGCACACGCACTCGCACACGCACACACAGGACTCCTCAGCACTTTCACACGCCTCTGTGGACGGCACCTGCCCAGGTCCCCCCGGGGTGCCCAAAGCCCCCAGCTCAGGCAGGTTTGGAGATGCGAGCTGGCCCAGGCAGCCGGCCTGCCTGGCGTCCCTAGTGGGGCCCCCAAAGGGTGACCCAGAATCTCCCAGCGCCCCTGTGGACACCTGCCCTGGGCCTCTGCCCTTCTTCAGACGGAAGGAAGGACACACTCTCCCTCCTACACTGACGTCTCCCGAAGGGGAACCTTGATGTGGGCTGTGGGGAGTGGGGTTCAGGCTGCCCTTGGCCCAGGCCTCACAGTCAGACCAGCCTGGCAGGACCAGCGTTGGCCATGTGCGGTGGGCGCAGCCCCTCTGAGGCCCGTGTGAGCTCCTTCCCCCATGCCTCGCGTGTCTTGCCACCGTGAACCGGGGCTCCCTTCTGCCCTGGCGTCTGGGGCCTGGCGGGGCTGGGTTGGGGCTGCCAGAAGCACACAGCTCTTTGTTAAGGGACATTTTCAGAGGGGAGGAATGTGCTGAAGAGGCTCGGGGGGAACACAAGTGAGTAGTCAGCTTGGTCTGTCCCTGGGCCGGGCTTTGGCCAAGCTGGAGGGCGCCCCCCCCCCCGCCCTGCCACGTCCGTGCCTTCGCATCTACCCCGGGCATGCTCGTTCTCCCCACCCCGTCCTGCCACCTTCCAGCTCTGACCCTTGGGCCCAACCTGTGGGCACCCCTGGCTTTTGTGGTCGACGGCCGGCGGCTTGGAAGGAGCTGCAGGTGGCTTGGCCCTGGCGCAGAGGAGAGGAAAGATCACAGCCCGGGCGCCGTGGGGTGGAGGGGACCGCAGGCAGTGAGGCGGAGCCTGGGTCCTGCCCCGGCTGATCCCAGACCAGGCCAGACCCAGCACTGCATGTGCAGGGCTCCTGTGCACGCCGCAAGCAGCCTGGAAAGCCCCAGAGAGCCAAGCACAGCTTCTCTGCGGATATTCACCAGGGGACTCTGGGCAGCCCTGGGAAGAAGCCCAATGTTGGCTCGGGGCGTCAACTTCTCTATCTGGAAAATGGGGGGATAAATCCTTAGATCCTTCCTGTGTACTGCAAGGGAGCCAATAAGGTTAGGATGTGGTCCTGAATGTCCCCTGGGCACCATGTGGAAGGGCTCAGCCAGGACCACGGTGGCATCCTCGGTCCAGCAGGGCATCCTCGGGTGCCGGCAGCATCCCTGGCCACCCTCGTCCCCTGGTCACCATTTGTTGACACCTTACTGGGGAATGGCCATCTCTCTGGGGCCCAGCTGCATCTCAGAACGCTGGCTCCAGTGGGAGTTGAGAGCTGGTCTGTTGTGGGATTCGATTCATGGCCTCACAGAAGCCTCTTGTGGGGACAGAGGATAGCGGGGGGCTGCTTGCTGGCAACGCCTTTGGCCCCCGCGCACACCTCTGACGCATAGACCTGGGCAGGGAGAGGTTTGCTCTGCCCGCTTGCTGAAGGGAGAGATGGTGAAGAGTCCTGAAGGTCACGAGGCACACAGGAAACGGTGTCCACAGCCTCCCCAGGGTGGGGCCTGTGCAGATGCAGTGGGGTCAGAAGGCTCTCCGAATAGGCTAAGTATGAACCCCTCGGGAAAACACAAGAAATCTCCCAGGGAGGGCTCGTGAACAGCATCGGTGCGCTTTTACCCTAGATGGGGGTGCAGGCCTGTGTCTTCACGTCTATGTGCTTTGGCAGGTGCAGGGGCAAGGAGCAAGACGATCTCAGTTTCCTCTTGCAAAAGAGTGACGCTGATTGTTCTATGTGAAGCCCCACCAAGTACTAGGGACCGAATCAGGTGCTGGGGTATGAAAGGATGTCACACGTGGTCCCTGCCCTGCACCTAGAGACCCACTCGGCATCGTGAGGCAAGAGCTGAGGTGCGCCCTGGGATCAGGCCAGTGCCACATGCTAGGCCCCGTGCCAAGCACCATTTGCATATTATCTCATTTAATCTTCCAAAGAAGCCGGAGGAACCGAGATTCCAGCGTGTGCCCTTCCCACCATGACCGCTGCTTGCCGAGAGGAAGCATGAGACGGAATTCCACACAGCTTGCACAGGGAAGGGTCCAATGCAGCCCTGGGGCGTCAGGGAGGGCGGAGCAAGGATGACGTAGGGGCCCAGAGAAGAGCTCCCCCGGGGCGGGCCTGGCAGGAAAGGGCATTCCAGGCAGGCAGGGTGCTTGGACAGGGGCACGCAGAGCAGGACCCAGCGTGGGGCCTTCTGGGTACCCTGCCGCACTTGGTGGGCCTCGCACTGCGGGCCCCGTGTCCCAGGTGCGACCCACAGGACGCACACACCGTGTGCGCCTCCCTGGGAAAGGGGACCCGTAGCTGAAAGAACTCAGACAGGCAGCAAAGCCTACCCTTCCCCAGGGCTCCAGAAGGCAAACAGCAGTGAAAGGAGCAGGAAGTCACTAGAGTCTGGGAGGAGACGCATCCCTTCCAGGGAGATTTCGAAGGCCCAGCTCGCCTGCACTTTTCTTACGCGGCTCAGGGTGCCGTGATGTGTTGTGAGACTGTTTCATGGAGGCCTGCCTCCCAAGGAGCCCACGAGGGCAGGGTGCCTCTCTGTTCATGCCTGAGCCTCACGCGGGTATGGGGCACGTGGCAGATGCTTCGTAAATAGGACCGTCTTCCCTACTCAACCCACTTACGAAAGAGCACCGGATCTCTTCCCTAGAAAGAGTTAGACCCATTGCATTGGCCTTGGAGAGCTCCCAAAGGCAGGGCGTCCCCACTGCACCGCTGCCCCCGACCCAGCGAGACTGTGCGGCTGACTCGGGCCCCCGAGAAGCTGTCCTCTTGGCTTTGAAGAGCCACGTGCCTTGCAAGACGCCACTCCTCTTACTCACCTGTCCCTGGAAGGCCCATGAGGGCTTTAAATGTTCTTTGTCCTTCTCAGGGACCTAGAGGAACAAGGGGTTTGCCAGGAATGAAACTGTTTCAGAAAGCACATTGGTGATGAGACAAGGTGGTAAAGTTTTTTTTTTAGGTCAGAAGGGATTCCAGGGGTCATAATGCTCCGCCTCTCAGATTGTAGTCTGAAGCTGTTTGCTGCTACTGTTGTTACCGATAATGATAATTATAGTTTTACTGCGTTTAACTTTTAAAGAGGGCCACCGCCCTGGCGGAGGGGCCTGCTGAAGAAGGGAGGTCACGTTATTCATTCCACGAATATTGGACACCAGATGGCGTGCTGGACTCTAGGGACCCGGGGGTGGGCTAGACAGCCCCTGCCCTCATGGAACTTTCTTTTTTTCTTTTTTTAATTTATTTAATGTTTATTTATTTTTGAGAGAGAAAGAGAGAGGCAGACTGAAAGCAGGAGAGGGGCAAAGAGAGAGGGAGAGATGGGATCAGAAGCAGGCTCTAGGCTCTGAGCTGTCAGCACAGAGCCCGATGTGGGACTTGAACTCACACCGTGAGATCATGACCTGAGCCGAAGTCAGACGCTCAACCAACTGAGCCACTCAGGTGCTCCCCTCATGGAACTTTCTATCCCGCAGGGAACAGAGACAGACTATGGGCCAGCTCCTCTCCTAAGCACTTGACAAGTTTATTTAGTCCAGGTACTCCTCCCAACAAAACCCGTGGGCCTGTTTAACAGTTAACCCTGTTTTCAGATGACAAGACCGAGGCAAAGTGTATCCCAAAGATAGAAAGGGACATTGGAGGGATTTGAACGCAGGCCACTGGCTCGGAAGTTCTCCCAGGAGGCCAGGAGATCTGGGGGCAATGATACCACACATACACAGAGCCATGGAAGAAGATACACAGATATGGAAACATCTAGAACAGCATGGAATTGCAGCCAGAACTGGGGAAAACAGGGCCACAGACAGTAAGCCCTGAACCCCTCACCGAGGAATAGGGCCTGGACGCGAGGCCGTTGCCCCAGGAGGTGGAACCAGCCAGGACCACGGTGGTCTCTGGGCCCACGCTGACCATCCTGGCAGGTGGGGCATCTGGGGTCATGCGGCATCTCCTGAGGAATCAGATTTGGAAATGATTCTGCGTCCCCCATAATCATTCCAAGGAGAGGATCAGAAGCCAGAGGGGATGGGAAGCAAGGAACCAAACTCGGGGTCTTTACTCCTGCCTCTGAAAATGCCAAGCTCTGAGCCAGGGCGCACACACAATCACCCCCTCTCCCCGTTGGAAACCGACAACTGTACTTTCCTTGGCGCCCAGTAAATGAGGCAACTTGAGTTTTATGTAGATTTTTTCTAAGGAGAAAGACAGCAGAGGGTGGCAGTTCTGGAGCTGGAAACCCAAGTTCAAAGCTTCTTCCCCCGCGGCCTCATCGAGGGCCCGGCGTGCGTCCTGCTCGCTACGGCACCTGGCGTGTCTTACAGCCATCCTTTACTTTTCTGTCTACACTGGTGCAGCGTCTTCTTGTTCCAATTATTTTTAAAATGGAGTTTATTTTTTTCGAACAGTTTCAGATTTCCAGAAAAAGTGAGGATAGTGGGGCGCCTGGTTGGCTCTGTCAGCACATGTAACTCTTGATCTCAGGGTCATGAGTTCAAGCCCCACACCGCGCATGGAACCTACTTTATTTTTTTAATGATTAATTATTTTTGAGAGACACAGATTGCGCACGCGCACAAGCAGGGGAGGCGCAGAGAGAGAGAGAGGGGGACAGAGGATCCAAAGCGGGTGCTGCACTGACAGCGGCGAGCCCGACTTGGGGCTCAGACTCACGAACCATGAGATCGTGACCTGAGCTGAAGTCAGACCGTCAACCAGCTGGGCACCGCAAAACCTACTTAAAAAATTGAGAAGATTGTACAGAAAGTTCCTGCAGACACCCAGCTTCGCCTCTTAGTAATGTCTTCAGTTAGTCTGGCACGTTTGCTGTGATTAACAGACTGCCATTGACACATTAACCACAGTCTGCACTTTCTTCAGGTTTTCCCTTAATTTCCTTTTCCTAATTTCCTGGAGCCCACGTGACATTTTGTCATCAAATCTCCTTACACTCCTCACGGCTGGGACACTTTCTTAGGCTTATTTATCCCTATTTCTGATGACCTTGACAGTTTTGAGGAGGACGGGCCAGGAATTTTCTAAAATGTTCCCTGGTCTGGATTTGTCACGTGTTTTTCTCATAGTTAAACTGGGGTGAGGTGTTCTGGAGAGAAAGACACAAAGATGACATGCCCTTGTCATCTTGTCAGGGGCCAGAGCTCTGAGTGTGACTTATCACTGTCCGTGTTGACCTTGATCATTTGGCTGAACAGCACAGAAATTTTTGTCTTCATTCATTTGGCAAATGTTTCCCGAGCACCTGCTACATTCCAGATGCGTTAGGAGCTTGGAGTCGAAAATTAAAGAAGATGGGCCCTTGCCCTCATCACGTTCATGACCCTGTAGGCCAGGTGGGCATGTGTAGAAGTAATTGCCCCCCCCACACACACACACACTAGAAGTGAATGCCATAGAATGTGGCTTGGGCTGGGGTGTAGAAGACATCTTCAGAGAGGAGAGAAGCGAGCCAGCGGGCTGGAGGTGGGGGTTGACAGGAACAATTTCACAGGAAAAAATATTCGAAATGTTGGAGAATGCCTTTCCAGCAAGGGGGAACAGCATGTGCAAAGGCACAGACAGAAAGAAGCAGGCGGTCGCGGAGGGCTGAGCGTGGTGGGGCTTGCAGGAGGGAGAAGGGGAGGCCGGCAGGGCTGTGTGCAGTGGGCACAAATACTTGGGCTCCGTCTTCAAGTAGGGAGTGGCTGACGGTTGGGGCAAGCACGGAGGGGTAGCACCAGGCTTGGCCTGAGCAGCTGGGCAGAGGGCAGCACCACGGACCCAGCGAGGCCTGCTGCGGCAGAAGAAGCGGCTGGCTTTAGTCAGGGGACGGAGGAGTGTGAGAAGCATCTCCACGCTGGGGACCAGGAGGGTCTTCCTAAAACCCAAGGCCAGTCAGGCTCCTGCCTTAGCCCACAGGGCCCTGTGGGGGTCTGGCACCTGCAGAACTCTCCAGTATCTTCCAGAGTGGCATGCCTCTCTCCTGCTTCTGCCCTGTGGTCCCTCTGCCATCCTGCCCCGGCCCTTAGCATCACCTTCTCTGAGCAATCATTCACATAACGTAAAATTCACCCTTTCAAAGCCAACAGTCTCAGTATATTCACAGCGTTGTACAACTGTCCTCACTGTCTAATTCTGGAACATTTCATTGCTCCAGAAGGAAATCCCCCATCCCCCCAGGCCCCAGCCCCCGGCCACCTTAGCCAACCTGCTGTTCTGATAGATACGCCTATTCTGCACATTTCATATAAATGGGATCATGTCACTTGTGGTCATTTGTGTCTGGCTTCTTGCACTGAGCATAATGTCTTCCAGGTCCGTCCATGTTGTGGCCAGTGTCCTAGCCTCCTTCCTTGTTTGTGGCTGAGTAATATTCCATTGCATGGATGGACCACATTTTGTGTCTCTGTTCATCCATCAACAGACTTTGGGGTGTTTCCGCTTTCCGTCTGATACGGATAACGCTGCTGTGGAGACTCACATGCAAGTGCGCATGGGGCCGTGTGTTTCCCATCCTCTTGGGTAGAAATCTCGGAGCAGGATTGCTGGGTCACAGGGTAACTCCGTATTTAACTTTTCGGGGAACTGCCAGATTGTTTCCTACTCTCTCTGTTCTTCCAAGCGTGCCTCTCGATCTGTGATAGAAAGTGTGGACGGTCGTTTCTTACTCTCCGTATGCCCTGTGCGCTCCGGGAGGGCTGTGGCTGCATTGGTGTTTGCCCAGTACGGTGCCCAGCACCTCGTAGGCGTTTGGCAAATATCGGTGGGTGGGCAGGAGGGTTCGGTTTCTCCACTCCTATGTCATAGGGCTCAGAGCAGGGCACCACAGTGGCAGGGACCCGGACAGTGGCGACTCTTCCCCTGGTCGGGGAGCCTGATGGAGACGTCCAAGAGCCAGTTGGCAATCTTGGCTGGTGCTCGGGGAGGGGGGAAGGGAAAGCTGAGGAAAGGACAGTGTCCCAATTGCTGGCATGTATTTTGTCATTTAAGCCTTGACAGCGAGACCCCCAAGGGCATGAAGGGGCAGGGGCCGAGGCAAGGCCAGTGGAGGAAGAGGTGCCATGCAGGAGACTGAGAAGGCCAAGAAGAGAGGCAGGAGAGAGGCCAGGGGGAAGAGGACTTCCAGAAGGAGGACACGTGGCCAGCAGTGTCCAAGCCCCGCCCGCCCACGAGAAGGAGAGGGAGAGGGAGGTGGAAAACAGCCAGCATCTGGACCCTTCTGCTCCCATGCCCCTTGCCGCAGCACACTGGCAGTCTCTTCCCACCCCTCTGGGTGGGCTCAGCCTCATAAGCCATGGGCCACCTTGTGGGCATGTGGAGGGTGGTAGTGCTAGCAGGCAAAGGGGTAGGTGGCCCACTGCCTACTCTGCAGGGTCCAGGACCCCCCTCAAGTGGCTGAGGTGGAGCAGAGACAAAGGGATTTAAATTAAGGACACTGAGAGGCGGGGACCTCAGACCCAGTGGACCTGCGTGTGCATCTCAGAAGCCCCTGGCCCCTCAGCACTCAAGGGAACCTTCTGCCCTGTCTGTGGGACTCTGTGCCCATCAGACAAGGGAGGCAGGGCCTTATCCACCTACTTCTGCCCATTTCCCTGTGCCCAGAACAGTGTCAGGCCCTCAGATGGCCCTCAGTGAGCATCAGCTAAGGACTGCTTGAGCCGGGAAGGGTTGTGGCGCTCTGGAGGGGAGGCAGGGCCACCCACAGAGCTAGGAGCCTGTGTCCATCCCAACCTACTCAGTCCCAAGGGTGGCAAGATCTGGTCTGTGCAGGCAGGGTGTGCATGTGTGCGCGTGCATACGAGGATGTGTGGGTGTGAGATGGAGTGTGTGAGTGAGCCGTGTGTCTGAGTGTGTGCCCGTGGGTGTGGGTGCGAGATTGTGTGTATGAGTATGGGGATGTGAGCTGGTGTGTGTGTGAGTGTGGGGGGTGCAGGTCGATTACATGAGTGTTAGTGTGTATGGGGCGTGAGAGTGTGCGTGTGTGCACATCAGGATGGCTCCAGGGCCAGGTGGTGTTTAGTCTGACGAAGAGTCAAGGGAAAGTTCCTGAGGGATCAGAATGTTCTGCCTCTCAGACTGCAAATTTCAGCCCCGTGCATCGCATCACTTTTACTTCCTGTATGAATATGTGATAAATATCTGGATGAACTCTGTGAGTGGCTGGCTCCTGGTTGGGATCTGAAGCCAGAAGCCCCGAGTCCAGCCGTCCTCTCAGGCCCCTTGGGGGCAGCAGCGTGGCTGCCCCTCCACCCGGGGGCTCGGAGCTCCTGGGCTCAGCAAGGAGATGGCCGGCCCGGAACACCACCCCGGCCGCATGTGGTCGCTTGCTCTAGGGCCCCCACCGCTCCCCCAAGCCAGCGTGCTTAGGCGGCTCCAGGGCTGGCCTCCAGCACCTTCTTCCCCACCTCCCAAGCCTGCCTTCCCAGGTCCTCCCCGCCCAGAGAGATCCTTCCAGGGCAGCACTTCCTGCGCACGGCAGGTCACAGGCTTTGACTCGGTGGCAGGCCCGGAGCGGCCCCCACTGTTCCTCTCTTGGGAGAGGTTAACTCTCGGCTAGATAGTGCAGAGTGGCCTATTCTCTGGGACAGTTGTCGCCGGCCAGCGAGGCGGTGGGAGGAAGCGGTCTTCCAGCTCTGCCAGGTTTGCCACCAAGAGCTCATAAGGCCCACCAATGCCACCCTTGGCACCCAACCAAACTGGAGAGACTTTGCGAGGGCGAGGCAGAGCCAGTGGCCCTGAGGAGCCACAGAGACCTGGGAAGGGAGGGTTCTGGGCCCCCTACAAGGGGAAAAAAAGAAAGGTGTCCCCCTCACTCCCACCCCATGCCAGGGCAGCACAATGCAGGGAGGCTGGAATCCAGTACACGGCCAGGGTCAGGCCCAGCCAACCCGTGGGCCCTCAGGTGTTAGTTGGGAGTCTGAATTTAGGCTGCGAGTAGGCGCCCAGTGACTTGATAGCAGGTAGGAAATGGTCTACTGTTGTCCTGTCATTGTCCTTCTGCTGCCTAAGGGACCCAATGCCCCCTCTCCAGGGCCTGGACAAGGGCCTCTCTAGGTGGAGCTGTCAGAGCTAAGTCATGTGGGGTCCAAGGGCAATGGTGGATTCCTGGCCTGAAGGAGGCGTCCAAAGCGACAGTGAGGGTAGGAGCATTTTCTTCCTGCCTCCATGGCCCTGGAGATCCCCATCCTGTCAGATCACTGATGCCAGCCTGGGCTAGCGGGACTGGTTTCGCTCCCCTTGCCGACCCCTGAAACCTCCCACCAACCAGGGTGATGGCAGCTCCTGCCAGCAGTCCCCACACCAGGCACCGCAGAACCCTGGCGGCCAGCTAGACGTTGGCCGTGGCCCTGGGATGAGTAATGAAGGCCAACATCTAGAGAGCCGTCGTGAAGAGTCAGGCGCTGCTCTCCCGCGTTACATGTGGCGGCTTGCTCGGTTTCACGGCCACCCTCTGGAGCAGGTCCCGTATGATCCTCAGTCTCTGGGGACTCAGAGAAGCCAAGGGGCTTGGCCCAAGGCCACCCAGCTGGTTGAGGGGGAACCACGGTTCAGACACAGGTTCGTTTGAGTTCAGAGCCCTCGATTTCGGCACGGTGGTGAGCTGCCTGCCCTGATGCTGGCCGGAAGCATGGGGCCCGTGTTCGGGAGGCCCCCAGGAGGATGGGGCCACGTCCTCCCCAAGAAAAATCAGGCAGATGGTCCTGGCACCCACCGGGCACATGGCAGGCCAAGATCAGGGACTGATGAGAGCTGTGGCTCTCGCTCCGCCCCGGCTGGGGCACGCATTCCCAGCACTCTGACGCGTCCACCCCTGGCTTCCCAGCCCACGGGGAGTTGACTCTTCCGGCCGTTGGCAGCACCAGACAATTAACAGTAGAGAATAATTGTTTCTGTTTGTGCCAGCAGCCCACTTCAGTTGATGAGACGGGGAAGGTCAGATGCTGAGGCAGGGATCCCAGGACAGGCCACAGCCAGAGACAGGGACCAAGGCTGTCTGGAAGGGCCACTGAGCAGGGGCTTCTGTACCCCCAAGGCCTGAGTGACAGGGAACCTTTGCCCCTGGACACAGGCAGGGATCATGGTAGCTGGTGTCTGGCGCAGAAGGAGCCAGCATGGCCGTCAGCTGGGCTGACGTAGGGGTGGGGGGTGCACCGAGGGGACAGACCAGAGATGGGCAGCCCGGGGTGAGGAAATGTCCCCCAGGTAAGCAGCAGGCTCAGCCGGCCCAGGGCCGGCAGGTCAGGGTGGGCACCCCCACCCGGTGCTGACCATCCGTGTCTCCGGCCCCCAGACAGAGCTGTGACCTGGCCCTACCCGCAGCAGATGAGCCTACCCACCATGGCAAGCCCCACTCTGAGCCCCGACTCCTCATCCCAGGAGGCCCTGTCGGCCCCCACCTGCTCCCCCACCTCTGACTCCGAGAACCTCAGCCCCGATGAGCTGGAGCTGCTGGCCAAGCTTGAAGAGCAGAACCGGTGAGTTGGGGCCTGGGGGGCGGGGAGTGGCCTCGGGGGTGCAGCCTGGGCCCCACACAGAAGTTCCCAGGGGGCCCCCCTCCCACTAAGAGCTGGGCCCCACCCTTGGCAAAGTAACACTTCCCACCGGAGGCTTGACAAGGGACATCTTCTGTTTTCCTCCCATCGGGATGATCAGTTTCCCCATTCAGCTGAGACCAAAGTTAAAAGAGGCCAATGAACCTGGCTTTTGTCCGCTGAGCCTCTGTTGGAGCCAGGCCTTCCCACCTTTCTCCTCTGGCCGGCCCCCTGGGTTGACAATGTAGGCGGTATTATTATTCGGACACAGGGAGGCCAACAGACAGAGTTTATGACTCAGTCTCTAAGAGGAGGGGCTAACCAGGGAAGCACCAGGGTCGGTCAGGCGGCAGAGGGAATGAGGCAGAATGGGAGCAAGAGCCCTCGCTGTGGTTTCTGCAGAAGGGAACAGCTCCGCCCACTGGCTCCGGGGCGCAGGGGCACCTGACCCTGGGGCGGTCAGAGTAGGGGAGGGGGTTGGTCTGCATAGGAAAGCTGCACTTTCCTGCAGGCAAGTCCTTAACCATCTCTAGGAATCTGCTAGGCTGGCATGGGGGGTCCCCCCCGGGTCAGCGAGGCCCCAAATGTCTGAGCAGCAGAAATAAAACGGTCGTACAGCTGCCTGCCAGCTGGCTGAGCGGCTCACCCTCCCTACACCTGGTGCGTCGAGGGTAGATCTTCACAAACCCTGCCCTGCGGTGCTCATACACGGCTGAGTCCGCTAATACACATGCTTCTCAGCCCGTGCTGGACACAGATTGGACACACAGACGGCAGTCTCTCTGGGGGCCCAGGAATGAGGACCATGGCTCAGAGAGGGTAGGATACCGGCCAAGGTCCCTCGGCGAGAACAACTCAGACCCAGTCTGGGACTCCTGAAAGGAGGGGCTGGGGCTCCCCTGGGGGTGCCCTGTCCCCAGAGCAGAGCGTCACTAGAGCCCAGGGGCCGGGACGGGAGTTGCCCGCAGCCCGGCCAGCCTCCAGCAGCCCTCTCTGCCCCAGGCTCCTGGAGGCCGACTCCAAGTCCATGCGCTCCATGAACGGCTCTCGGCGGAACAGCGGATCCTCGCTGGTGTCCAGCTCCTCGGCCTCCTCCAACCTGAGCCACCTGGAGGAGGACACGTGGATCCTGTGGGGCCGGATCGCCAACGAATGGGAGGAGTGGAGGCGCAGGAAAGAGAAGCTGCTCAAGGTGGCGGGGCCCGTGGGGCTGGGTGGGGCCAGCCGAGTCACCAGGCTACCTGCCACCGGAGGGCAGCATCAGGGTCGTGTGAGGGAGCTGGGGGCCGAGGGCAGAAGTGGAGATGAGCCTTGCCAGGAGGAGCCCGAGGCCTGAGGCATGGGGCGGGGATGGGCAGCCTAGTGGCTGTCACACCAGCCAGTGTCTCAGGTTCCCATTTGTTTCCTGCCCGCTCTGTCCAGTGATGGGTTGGGGACAGCACATTACCGCAGCGTGGCTTTCGTCGGCAGCACAGGGCTCCGCCAGCTCTGAGCTACAGCCGAGCTGTAGGCCGACCCCATCTCAGGGCTGGACTGGGTGGCCATGGGGGAGGCGGCCCCGAGACAGGGTCCAGCCAGGCCTCCGGTCCCCGCCCCGCCCCGTTGCCAGGAGCTGATCCGCAAGGGCATCCCGCACCACTTCCGGGCCATCGTGTGGCAGCTCCTGTGCAGTGCCACGGACATGCCAGTCAAGAACCAGTACTCGGAACTGCTCAAGATGTCCTCGCCATGTGAGAAGCTGATCCGAAGGGACATTGCCCGCACCTACCCGGAGCATGAGTTCTTCAAGGGCCAGGACAGCCTGGGCCAGGAGGTCCTCTTCAACGTCATGAAGGTGAGGCCCGGGCCGTCGGGCCTTCCCGCCCTGGCCCCGAGAACCCCTGCTCTGATGCCTGTGTTCCTTCCCCTGCAGGCGTACTCCCTGGTGGACAGGGAGGTGGGCTACTGCCAGGGCAGCGCCTTCATCGTGGGGCTGCTCCTCATGCAGGTAGGTGGTGGGCCGGGCCCATGGCGGGAGCCCCGCCACCCTGCGCTCTGCCCCCAGGGAGCACGCTAAAGCAGAGCGTGCCTCTTTCCTAGGGTCTCCTGGGGTCAGACTTTCCCCTCCATCCACCTACGACCTCTGCCAGCGTCCCCCCACCCCCCCAAGCTGACCCTCCCCGTGGGTGGGCTCGGAGGGGCTGGCGGCCTGTCCCGTCCACTGTCCCGTCCGGGGGCTGGCCCTCAGGCGGAGGGCTTAGGACAGCCAGTGTGGAGTTTCCTCCGGAGAACCCGCAGGCTTAGGAGGGGAAGGACAGAGACAGCTGGGGAAGAGCCGGAAGGGGGGTCTCACCGTGGGCCCAGCAGGTGGCCAGACCTGGGCCAGCTCCCTGTTTCCTGCCAGGTGGCCTGTGGCGGGTGACCGCAGCCTCAGGAGGCTTCCCATCAGTAAAAGCGGGGTGACAGTATTCCCCAGAGGTCTGTTAGGAGGGTCCAAGCAGCCCACACAGTCCGTGTCCCATAAACCTAAACAGAGCAGAGGCAGGCGAAGCGCCGGGCACCAGGGCCGTAGGGAGGGCAGCGAGCGCCCCTCCCACCCTGCCTGCCCCCCCAGATGCCCGAGGAGGAGGCCTTCTGTGTGTTCGTGCGGCTGATGCAGGAGTACCGCCTGAGGGAGCTCTTCAAGCCCAGCATGGCCGAGCTGGGGCTGTGTATCTACCAGTTCGAGTACATGCTACAGGTAGGCAGGTGCCACCCCTCAGTCCGCCCGCACCTGCGGGTGCTAACCCAGACTGCCCCATTCCAGGGTCTCTGGCTGGAAACTCCAGGGCTGGGAAATCGCAGGTAGCCGGTCCAGCTCAGCAGGTGGGGGCCTGTGCTGGGATGGTGCTGGTGGGGGTCCTGCCCCACAGGGTGCTTCAAGGGACGGGACAAGGGCCAGCCACTGAGGGTGGGGACTCCTGAGAACTTGGGGCTCCCAGAGCCACCAGGGCAAGAGGGGCCAGGCTGGCTCTTGCCAGATACACCCGCAGCCCCCCCCTCGCCCCCCAGCCTGCTCCCCACTGTGGCGGGAGGAGGGGAAGTGTCATCTGCCTGCTTTTGCTGATACAGAGCAGCCGGCTCTGTTTATATAGAGCAGCCCCCGCAGGGCCCGCCCCTGGCTGGCAGACAGAGACTGGGCGTGCGTGTGTGCGTGTGTACACACACACACACACACACACACACACACACACACACACACACACGGCCTGCTTCAGAAGCTGGCCGCAGGGGGCGCCGTGTAGCAGAGGGCTGGGAAGTCCTGTTACTTGGGGGGACCTGGTCATGTTGGCACGCAGGTGGCCCGGGCCACAGAGAAGTAACCCCACTCTGGGCCAGGTGGCGAAGCAGCTGGAGAGAGAGCCCCTCGGCTGTGGAGGGAGCCCCAGGTCATGGGGTGGGGCGGGGGAGACAGCCCCAGAGTCTGTTCTGTCTTGGTGAAGGACAGCCAGGGGGTCCTAACACCTGGTCCAGCCTCAGTTTCCCCAGCTCCTGTCACTTACCAGCCGCCTGAAGTTCAGGCTAGTCAGACAGGCATCCCCTGAGCTTTGCTGGGCACAATGGTCATGCGGTGGGACAGGTGGACACTGCGAGCGGCAGGTCACAGAATATGGGGTGAGCTGCACTGGGCTCGCACTGCACCCCACCTCGCGCTCTGGGTGAACTCGGAGAGTTATGTAAACCCCCCCCCCGCCCCCGGGCCCCGGAAGCTCCCTCTTGAGGCAGTGGTGAGGATCCCATGGGCGGTTGTGCCAGTGGGGCCCCGGGCATGTACCCTCCACCCAGTAACTGCTGCTATGCCTGCCCCCCACCTCACACGACCCAGAGCCCTGGGGCGCTTCAGCCTCCCCCAGACACAGTGCCACGGGTGGCCCAGGGAAGGCAGGTAAGACTCCTAGGAGGCTGGTGGAGGGGACCCCAGAGGTGCAGACAGCTGTGCCCGGTGGCCTCCTCACAGCGCCTGGCCTTCCCCCGCCCCTGCCCCAGGAGCAGCTCCCGGATCTGAACACCCACTTCCGCTCCCAGAGCTTCCACACGTCTATGTATGCCTCGTCCTGGTTCCTCACACTCTTCCTGACCACCTTCCCGCTTCCTGTTGCCACTCGTGTCTTTGACATCTTCATGTACGAGGTGAGGACCCGAACGCCCCTTCCTCTCCCGGATCCCCGACGTGGGCAACAAGCCCCAGCCAGGCCCCGGGCTGAGGGAGGACCGGGGCTCGGAGAGGGCTCAGGCAGGCCCCCGGGACAGCAGGACCGACGGGCAGTGCCACCATCGCCTCTGCAGGGCCTGGAGATTGTGTTCCGGGTCGGCCTCGCCCTGCTGCAGGTGAACCAGACGGAGCTCATGCAGCTGGACATGGAGGGGATGTCCCAGGTGGGCCGCAGGGGCGGGGTGGGAGGGATCCCCTTACACCAGGGGCACCAGGGCAGGCGAAGGCCTCCTGAGAGATGAGGGGGGCGAGGGGGGGCGGTTGCAAGGGCCGAAGGCGTTCCTAGCATCCTGCTCCTTTGCCACGGCCTCTGTTCCCCCTTCCTGGAGGACCCAGGCAGGCCCTGAGGAGCAGCCTGGGGGAAATGACAGAAGGTCTAGGCTTAGGCCAAGCCCTAGGACGCCCCCCCACCTCCTGCCCCCAGCCCTGGGTCCTCTGAAGTCTAATGTGGCAAATAGTAATGCCAGCCAAACCACAAGGTCTTGGATATGGTTTTGGTCCCAGCAACTGGGCATGGGAGGGCTGAGGGGGTCTGGGGCCACTTCCCTCCCACCCCAGCTGCCCCGCCCACTGGAGAAGAGGCCAGTCTGCTTTTCCGCCATGTCCCCATCAGGCAGGCCCCTGCCCCTCCCAGCGCCTTCCAGCTGGTGCTTCGGGGAAGAATGCACAAAGGCCGAGGCTGTGTCCGTGAACACGGGCATCCATTGTGCGCAGCTGCCGGAGGGAGCCAGCTGGGCTGAGGGGCGGGAGACGGCCTGGCCCCGACCCGCAGCAAGCTGTGTGCTCAGGCAGGACTTGCACTTAACCCTTTGCCAGGGCTCCTGGACCCAGGGGTGCAGCCCCACCACTGAGGCGTCTTCTCTCAGGCTTGCTCTCACCCTCCCTGGCCTCCTCTCACTGCCCCGGGGGCAGCGACGTGCCTCCCCCTTCCTCCGCAGGGGTCCCTGTGCTCACACCCCTCTACCACCCGGCACTTTGCGGCAAGAGCTCCGAAGCCCTGCTGTTCCCCTGCAAACTGAGGTCCCGGCTGCAGATGCTGCTGCCCCCCAGCCCCGCTTCTCAGGCCCACTTGCTCGCTCCATTCGCCCTGACGGAGCGCCCACCACGCGGCAGACCAGCCCCTCCCTCGGGGAAGCGGAGTATGGCTGGGCTCTGGTGGTCCCCCGAACTCAGGGCCTCTGCATCAGTGACCCCTTGTGCCCCCACAGTACTTCCAGAGGGTCATCCCCCACCAGTTTGACAGCTGCCCAGACAAGCTGATCCTCAAGGCTTACCAGGTCAAGTACAACCCCAAGAAGATGAAGAGGTCAGTACCGGGCGGCCAGGGGACTGGCAGGAAGGGCGTCCCCGAGGGCAGGACAGTGACCTCACTGGACTCCCCTCTGCAGGCTGGAGAAGGAGTATGCAGCTATGAAGAGCAAGGAGATGGAGGAGCAGATTGAGATCAAAGTGAGTCGCCAGGGCGGTGGAGGAGGGGGGGCGGGGTGCCCTTGGGGGCGGAGCCTTGCCCAAGTCGCACACCTGCCTGTGCCCTCTACCCACCTGCCCCCTCACTCACCAGCAGGCCAGCGTGTGAGCAGGGCCCACCCAGTGCTGGAGACCTGGCAGCCAATAGGTGGTTGGTTCCTGTCCTCATGGGACCCCCCCCATTATCGTGGGGAGATGTTGGGAAACAAATAGATACAGAGTATGGACTCCAGAAAGTACTCTGGATAAAAACGTGCAGAAGAGAGGTGAAGCTGCCCCAGGGATGATTGCCCTGAGCCCAGGGAGTCAGTGCAGAAGGCCGAGCAACTGCAGGCTTGAGGGACGCCGGCCTGGATGGGCAGAGCCCTGAGGTCAGGGGCAGGCAGGAGGCATGCATGTAGGACAGAGTATGGGTCCCACTGTGGCCCCTCAGACCCAGACACGCCTCCCTCTGCTTCTGTTTTCATCCTTCCACGTGTGATTTTAGTGATTCATACAACAAGCATTTATTGAGCACCTACTGTATGCCAGAGTCACAGCAGAGACTGAGGGTCTCCCCAGTCCAGTGAGAGGGGCAAACACAAACCCCAACATACCAGGCCTTGTCCTCTTCAGGATTCACATCCCAGCGCTGCGGTGGACCAGCTGTATGACCCAGGAAGGCGGATTCACCTCTACGAGCCAAAGTGTTCCCTTCTGCAAAATGGGAATAACATTTGCTCTGCTATTCAAATTATTATTATTATTGTTAATTTTATTTTTATTACCATCACCACTATCCACCTCTCCACCCCTTTAGAGAAGAAGAGGCAGAACCTAGATTAGAATCTAGTCCACCCATCACCCATACCTGAAGGAGAAAGAGGGCATCAGTGTCCTGGTCCTGTCTGTTGGTTTTCCAGAAAGTTTTGTGTCCTGAGTTTGCAATCATTCCTGTTTCTCAGGAATGGCAGCTTGACTGATGCACCAGTCCAAACGTGTGTGCCTGTCTTGCTCATGCATGCTCATGGGCCTGCACCCATCTGGTGACCGTGAGGGCCCAGCGGTAGGTAGGGACACAGCAGACACTCGGACTACATGCCCAATCTGGAAATTTCCCACAAGAGGAGCCCGAGAGCCCACAGGCCTTAGAGGATCCAGGCAGATGCCCTCTTTCACGGATGGCCCTGCCCTTGGCGCCTTCACTTTTAGCCTGTTTCGAAATGTACCTGAAATTTGTAACCAGGTGGTCCAGTGAACACAGAGACAATGACACTGACTTTGAGAGAAGAGTTTATTACTCACAGGTCCCAAAAGGAGGGGGCACGCCCCCCCCACACCTGGCCACACAGGGAAGCCCCAGAGTGGGTCGGAATGGGTCAGGAGGCAGAGCGCGAGAGAGTTTGGAAAGCGTGGGCTGGCTCCTTTCTTGTGGTGTCCACAGGAAAGACTGGGCAAGGCCGGGCAGCCAGGTTTGAGGTCAGGATTGGTTCGTCTGGACAATTTCAGCAGACAGCCACGGGCTGCAGAAGGGTGTTCAGGTGCCCTGGGACCATTTGGGGCAGGGCGAACACTGCCAGGGGAGGTGGGTGGGCGTGGGCCCCGTATTGGCTGGTTTGCACGGGAAAGGCTAGTCCTGGGCTGGGCACTCTCTCCAAGATTAGCAAGGTGGCTGGAGATTGAAGCATCCAAAATACAGAAAGAAAAACAAAGCCCAGTGTATGCATAGGTCCTATAGTTCCGGTCACTCCCGGTCTCTTGTTTTCCCCTTGGGGTAAGCAGGAGAGAGGGGAGTTGCTGGGCTCAGGCAGCTTCTTGAGGATCTCTGTGATTCTGCGGTGGTGGGTTGTGGCCAGAGAGGAGGCAGAGCAGTGCAGGGGCGGGGTGGGGGGGCGGGCGGTGAGGATCAGGACTCTGGAGCCCAGACGTGGGGCGGAGAGCCGTGCCTGAAACAGCTCCAACCCAGGCCAGCGGGGAAGCTCAGGCAAGACACAGCCCCTCCTTGGGACTCAGTTTCCCCACCCATGACATCAGTGAATGGCCCTCAATCGAGTCTATGATTCTCTTTGACGGCAGTGGCTTCCTGGGAGGGTCCTGAGTGTTTCCATCACCTTTTTCTCCTGGGACAAAATCAGGAAATGTTCGTGGTCCTCAGGGAGGTGGCGCCCTCATTAAGAATGGATGAGTGTGGGGTCTCGGGGCTTCAGGAAGATGCAGCACCCACTCTGCATCTAATTATCTGCACCCACTTCTTACGGGGTGCCTAGACACAGACTACAGTGCAAGGCATATGTAAACTTCACCTGCTTCCCAAAAGGCCATGGGGAACTTAAAACCACAAATATCCACCCTGAACCCATCAGTGCAGGAGACAGACTGCGTCCAGAACCGCAGCCCGAGGGAAGCGACAGCTTTTGAGCACAGCTGACCTTTGGAGGGTCACAGAAATGTGGCCGTCCCGCTGAAGGAAGCCTGTGTGTTCAGCAAGACCCCCTCCCCTGGGCCCAGACTCTGAGAACAGTTCATTCCGGTGCTGAAAGCAGAGCGATGAGGGGCGGGGACTGATAGACGCAGAGCAAGGGTCTGCCCCTGAAAGGTGTCACGTTGGCCTTTGACAGGCTCCGGCGTGGGGTAGAAACAGACTCCCGAGGAAGGTGTGAGGGCTGACTGCTGACCCCGATCACATTGTTTTAAGTGAACCAGGTTTTGTTTAAAAAAAAAAAAAAATCTAATGGGCCATTCTGAACAGGCATTGGCCCTGACTTTTCTGGAATCACCCAGAACATTTGGGGATGGCTCTGTCTTGCCCGGAGGCAGCCTGGCCCTTAAGGGGACAGACCTCTGTGTGTATGGGGAGCGGGTGGGGTTCTGACACACTCCCCCCTCTCCCCACATAGAGGCTTCGGACGGAGAACCGGCTCCTGAAACAACGGATCGAGACCCTGGAGAAGGTTAGGAGCATGGCCACCAGCCTGTGGCACCAACTCCTCCAGGCCCCAAGCAGGACCAGCCCAGCCCTCCCGCCTGGGCCCCCAGCCCACCCTGAGCCAGCAGGCCCTGAGGAGCATGGTGTAAATCTCACGGGGCCCCCATCCCGAGCCCCACCGAGATGTGGGCTGCCAGAAGGTCAGGGGTCCTAGAGCAGCTGTGCTTGGGGGCGGGTGTGAAGTTACAGCCGAGTTCACTGCAATCACTGGGTCCCTCCTGGGCTGCCTGCGTGGGGCGGGAGGAGGCACAACCGTAGCTTTGACTGAGGTGCCCCGAATTAGGCCACAGGCTCCCAACCCCGGAATTTGGAAGCCTCGCCCTCAAAAGAAAAGAGATAGAGGAGGGGAGGCCTTCCCACTGGCGCTGTGGTGGGGTGCCACAACCGTGACCCTGGCCCCTACCTTCCTGCCCCTCTCCCCACCTCACGTGGCCCTCCGCTGCCCACGGGGAGTAGCTCCCCAGCAGATTTTACCGCCCTTGCCCCAAAGTCTCGATTCTTGCTTAGACTAAAGTGAAAACATTTCCGGCTGGCCCAGCACTGCCACCCCAGGTCTCATCCCCCAGGGATGGCGCCTCCTCACACACTGGGTCTTCTGGGCCCTGGAGTGTGTGGTCCTGGGCACCCCCACCTCTCCACCCACACACAGACCCCTCTCCAGGACAGAGCTAGCTCTGGCTTTGGTCTTCCTCTGGGTCCTCTCCTGCTGGTTCTTTGGTTCTCTGGTCTCACGCCTGTCTCCCCTGCTTCTAGAGATAGTCCACTGCGTTAGTGACAAGTGGTTCTTGTCTGTCTCTCCCCTTCTCCTGTCCCTGCGCGCCTTCCGCTCTGCCTCCTCCCCCTGTCGCTCGGAACCCCCTCCGCCGGGTAGGAGAGCGCTGCTCTGGCTGATAGGTTAATCCAGGTACTGTAGCCTTTCCTCTCCCCCTCCCGGTCCTGGTCCCCGCACACACACCGCAGCCAGGAACCGCCACCTCCTTGGCCGCTGCCATGGGGGGTGGGGGAGAGGGGGGCGGGCGGGCACCGTGCATGGGGGTGGCTGGGGCCCGCTTCTCAGGGGAAACAATGGTCTCCCTAGGGGGGAAGAGGGTATGCGCGTGAAAGCATGGTGTGTGGGGGTGCGTGTGAGCGTGTCTGAGTGTAAGCACGTGCATGTGTACAGAAAGCCTCCTCCCAGCTGGGGACACACCTAGGGGCCCTGAGGCTGTATTAGCATCAGGCCCTGGTGTGTGCACTGCACTGAGCCTCTCTACCGCAACACACACACACACACACACACACACACACCCCCACACCCCTCTTCTGGCCCCTCACGCTCCTCTCTGCTACTCCCTGCAAGGCCTGCCATCTCTCACCTGCTTCTGCTGCTGCCTCACCTTGAATGGCTTTATCTGGAAGCTTCTGCCCACCACCTGGTGGCTCTGAGCCTGGAATGAGGGGGAGCCCTAATTGGGTGGGGTAGGGGGATGAGGCTGGTGGGGGTGTGTCTTGGCCCTGGGTAGATGGAGGCCCAGAGAGGTTGCAGGAGAGCTGCGCTCCACCGGGCTGGCCCTGAGTCCCTGGGGCCCTGGCTGCCTCCAGACCCCCTCACCAGCGGAGCCTCTGCTGTGCCATCGGCCTAAGTAAGGATCATTGCTCCCTGCCTGGGGCAGAGGCCGGTGCCCGTGGCTGGCAGGGGAAGGAGCTGGTCTTGGCCCCAGCTTGGGGCCCCCTTTCTTCATTTAGGCTCCACAAAGCCTGGGCCTGGGGTGGCTCTGTCCCTCCAGGCTCCTCCCTGTGTCCCTTCACACGTGCCCAGGCCTTGTGGGGTGCCCCATCCCAGGCTCTGAGTATGGGAGACCCCTCGTCCCCTTCCCTTCCACCCCACGTGCACCCTCTCTGGGCCCCCCCTCTGAGGTGGGCCCCAGGCAGGGGCGGTGTGTGAGTGGTGGGTCATGGCATCCCGTCTTCGCTGTACTCAGGGCCAGGTGACCCGGGCGCAGGAGGCGGAGGAGAACTATGTCATCAAGCGGGAGCTGGCAGTGGTGCGGCAGCAGTGTAGCTCGGCGGCCGAGGACCTGCAGAAGGCGCAGAGCACCATCCGGCAGCTTCAGGAGCAGCAGGTGGGGGGGGGGGGTGAGCTGCAGGGGTGGGTGAGGCTGGGAGACAGCCGTAGCCGCCAGGGGCTGGAGCTCAGCGTGGGGCCCAGAGCCCATCTGAGCCAAGGGAGCACCCGTAGATCTCAGAAACCTGCTGTAGCCGATGGTGGTGAGCAGGCCCCGGGTGGCTGGGTGGGAGGCCCTCCTCTGGGAAGGGGACAGCACCCTGCCAGGCCTCTAGGCATCGAGATGGGCCCCAGGCTCCAACCCCACGGGCTTCCCTCCCCTGCCAGGTGGGTCTCCACGCCCCTGGGGCTCCCCTGGGGTACTTTCCAGAAGCCTTCTGGGCACTGAGCAAGAACGTGATCCCCATCTTTCCCCATCGCATCCCTTCCTATTTTGAAATGTGGGTGGGGTGAGAGGAGGGAGGCGGAGAAGGAGGGGCAAGAGTGCCCCAGCCCCAGCCCGGCCTGCTCCCGACCCCATTGAGTGCTCCCACCTTCACAGAGGGAGGTGTGCCTGGGAGAACCCGTCCTCCACCCCCTCCCCAGCACTCCTGTGGCTGGCCTGAGGACCTGGGAAGACCCCTTCAGAAGGTCCCCTCTTTGTGGCTTTCCCAGCAAAGAGGCTAAGCCAGGCGGGCTCCAGAGCATCGGAAGCCCCATGATGGGGTTCAGCTCCCTCGCCCAGGGACTTTGAACGGTGGGGGGGTGTTCAAAGCCTGGGCCTACGGCCAGCCGGCAGGAAGGCTGCTGACCCCCCAGCTGCAGCCCAGGGCCCGACGCAGCCCTCTGCCTGCCCACAGGACAACCCGCGCCTCACCGAGGACTTTGTGGCCCACCTGGAGACCGAGCTGGAGCAGTCCCGGCTGCGGGAGACAGAGACGCTGGGGGCCCTGCGGGAGATGCAGGACAAGGTCCTAGACATGGAGAAGGTGCAACTGGGCGGCCAGTGGGCAGGCGCGGGGGAAACCGCGCGGGAGGCGGGTTGGAGGCACTGGATGTGCTCTGGAGGTGTGTGGGCAGGCCCTAGTGGAGAAGGGTGACCAGGCGGACCAGTGGGGCGGGCCAGACCCCCCTGCTCTGGACTTATACCCACGTGTCAGGGCACACACAAAGCAGCACCACTCCTCCAGGGCCAGCAGTGTCGTGGCTTTCATGGGCTTTCTGGACAGCCGGTCCCGCCTGTGTGTCTCCCGCAGGCCGTGGGGTCCAGGATGGAGGTGGGAGGGAAGGCCAGGGCCCATCGGGGGTGGGCTGGGACCACCTTCTCCAGCCTGCTACTCTGAAGGGTGCCCCAGACCTCCGGGGCCCTCAACTTTGGTCACCCTGACGACTTGTTGACCCAACTCCCAAAAGCACTGGGAGAGAGGTGCCCCAGCCAGCAGGGGGCAGCAGGACGCACTCACTCCAGGCAGGAGCCATGCCCCACCTCCCTCCAGCCTGCACTATTTGGGGTGCCATGCCAAATGGGGTGTCTCCACCAGCTGGCCCAGAGCTGGGCTTTCCTCCCACGTCCCTCCACGTCAGAGGGAAATGTGCACCAGGAGACCCTGCCACCCTCCCCCCAGCTCCCAGACTCTAACAGGGATCGGTGAGGACTTCCAGCAGCAAGCTGGATTTTGATCCAAGAGACTGGAGCCCTTGGGACACCAGGCCTGGACCTAGGCTGGCTCTTGACCTGTTCCAGGGAAAGGGGCTGCCTGGCCTGGTCTGGGGGAGTGAGGGGCACAGGCAGGGAGCTTTCTCAGCTGGTGCTGCAGCAGGTTCCAGGTCTGACCACGGGCCCCAGGGGGGGATCTTGGGTTCCCACGTGGCAGGGGGCATCTGTGCTACTGCAGCCTACTTGGGGTTATTAGCAGTAACATTTATGGAGCACCCACGCGTTCGGGGGTCACCCTAGGACAGGCCAGTGGGAGCAGGTGGCGTTCTGCAGGTAGGATTCATGAGGATCTCAGCCCGGGGCCACGTGGGGGAGGGGGGGGGGTAGGTCTGCTCCCCAGGGGCCAGTGCCGCCTTCCCAGTGTGCCCTGGGGTCCAGGACGAACCCCTCCTCGCCGGGGTGCCCATGATGGGGCGCAGAGGACCATAAGGGTGAGGTCCTGGTCCGCAGGCAGGGCCGCCCGAGGCGCGGCTCGCCAGAGTGCCGACCACCTCTCGTCCCCCCGCAGAGGAACAGCTCGCTGCCCGACGAGAACAACGTGGCGCGGCTGCAGGAGGAGCTGAAGGCGCTCAAGGTGCGGGAGGGCGAGGCCGTGGCCTCGGCGCGGGAGCTGAAGCTACAGTTGCAGGAGCTCTCGGACACCTGGCAGGTGAGGGCCCCAGCCCGAGGCGCGCCTGGCCGCCCGCGCCACCCTCGGGGCTGGAGTCGCACCGCCCGCCTCTCCCCTTCCCCCAGGCCCATCTGTCCCGCGGCGGCCGCTGGAAGGAGTCCCCGCGGAAGCTGGTGCTGGGCGAGCTGCAGGACGAGCTGATGAGCGTGCGTCTGCGCGAGGCCCAGGCTCTGGCCGAGGGCCGCGAGCTGCGCCAGCGCGTGGTGGAACTCGAGACGCA